>NW_028270188.1:20878542-21219095 GCF_037043375.1 Chiloscyllium plagiosum
CAAACATAATTCCAAACTGAGGTAATCTCACCTGCCTCCCCTTGGTCCACATGTATCCAAACATTTCCTATGAGGTACCTGTCCAATTGGGTTTCCCGTAGAGTCACTGTGGTGTGGAAACTGGCCATTTAGAGTCATAGTCATTGAGATGTACAACATGGAAACAGACCCTTCCATCCAACCCATCCATGCTGACCAGGTATCCCAACCCAATCTAGTCCCACCTGCCAGCACCCAGCCCATATCCCTCCAAACCCTTCCTATTCATGTATCCATCCAAATGCCCCTTAAATGTTGCAATTGTACCAGCCTCTACCACTTCCTCTGACAGCTCATTCCATGCACGTACCACCATCTGTGTGAAACAGTTGTCCCTTCAGTCTCTTTTATATCTTTACCCTGTCACCATAAACCTATGCCCTCTGGTTCTGGACTAGCCTCTGGAAGACTGGTGCCATTATTTAAGAAAGGCGGTAAGGAAAAGTCAGCAAACTATCGACCGGTGAGGCTGTAGTCAGTAGAAGGCAAGTTGTTGGAAGGGCTTATGAGGGGCAGGATGTACATGTAATTGGAAAGACAAGATTGATTAGGGATAGTCAGCATGGCTTTGTGCATGGAAATCACTTACTTGGACTTCAGAAAGACGGTCAGCAAGAGTCCACATAACACACGGGTATAAAAGTCCATCACCATAGAATACAAGGAGATGGGGAGATTTGGATACAAAATTGGCTGGAAGGTCATAGAGTCATAGAGATATATACCACAGAAACAGACCCTTCGGTCCAACCCGTCCATGCTGATCAGGTATCCCAACCCATTCTAGTCCCACCTGCCAGCATCTGGCCCATATCCCTCTAAACCCTTCCAAATGATGTTCCCACCGACAGAGGAACCTCAATTATGTGAACGAGTTGGGTGGGCACTAATTCATTCGGACAATCAATGACTCGGTGAAGCGATTAAATGCCTTTCCTCTGGGGCTCGGAGTTTTCAAATCTGCTCTCCATTCAGGACACAGCACACAGCACGATTGCCCGCGCACACACCGTTCCCAGCCTGACCCTCACTGCCATCCTCACACCATCCCCAGCCTGACCCTCACTCCATCCCTCACACCGCCCCCAGCCTGACCCTCACTGCCTCCCACACACCGCCCCCAGCCTGACCCTCACTGCCTCCCACACACTGTCCACAGCCTGACCCTCATTGCCTCCCACACACCGTCCACAGCCTGACCCTCACTGCCGCCCACACATTGCCCCAGAGCCTGACACTCACCGCCGTCCACTCACCACCCCCTGCCTGACCCTCACTGCCGCTCACACAACACCCACAGCCTGACCCTCAGCATTGTCAAAAACTACTCCCAGCCTGACGCTCAACGCTGCCCACACATTGTCCCACAGCCTGACACTCACCTCCATCATCCTAACCATCACCAGCATCTACGCACCACGCCCAGCCTGACACTTACCACCGTCTGCACACCACCCCAGTCAGAATCCACACTGCCCCCAGCCTGACCCTAACCGCCGTCCACGCACCGCTCCCAACCCGACCTTCTCCGCCATCCACACACCAACCCAGCCTGACCCATACTGCCATCCACACACTGACCCAGCCTGACCCTTACCACCATCTGCACACCACCTCAGTCGGACTCTCACCAGAATCCACACTGCCCCAAGCCTGACCCTAACCGCCGTCCACACACCGCCTCCAACCCGACCTTCTCCACCATCCACACATAGCCCCAGCCTGGCCTTCAACGGCATCCACACACCACCCCCAGCATGAACCTCACTGCCATCCACACACTGACCCAGCCTGACCCTTACTGCCATCAACACAATGCCCCCAGACTGACCCTCAGCGCCATCCATACACCGCCCACAGCCTGACCCTCACCACCATCCACACACTGCCCTCAGCCTGACTCTCAGCGCCGTACACACACTGCCCCCAGCCTGACACTCACCACCGTCCACACACTGCCCCCAGCCTGACCCTCACTGCTGTCCACACATCGCCCCCAGTCTGACCTTCACCGGCATCCACACGCCACCCCAAGCCTCACCCTCACTGCCATCCACACACCGACCCAGCCTGACCCTTACTGCCATCCACACACCGACCCAGACTGATCTTAACTGCCGCCCATACAATGCCCCCAAGACTGACCCTCAGCGCCATCCATACGCCGCCCCCAGCCTGACCCTCTCCACCTTCCAAAGACCGCCCCCAGGGTGGCCCTCACTGATGCCCACACACCGCCCTCAACCTGACCTTTACTGCTACCCACAAATCACCCCATCCTGACTCCCACTGCCGTCCAACACTGCCCCCCGCCTGACCCTCACTGCCGCTCACACACAGCCAACAGCCTGACTCTCACCACCATCCACACACCGCCCCCAGCCTGCCACTCACCCCCGTCCACACACTGCCCCCAGCCTGAGCCTTACACCGTCCACACAGTGCCCCCAGCCTGAAACTCACCACCGCCGACACGCCGCCCCCAGGCTGACCCTCAATGCTGTTCACACAGCACCCCCAGCCTGTCTCTCACTACTGTCCACACACCGCCCCCCAGCCTGACCCTCACCACCGTCCACACACCGACCCCAGCCTGACCCTCACCACCTTCCAAAGACCGCCCCCAGGCTGGCCCTCACTGCCGTCCACACACTACCCTTAGCCTTACCCTCACCAATGTCCAACAGCGACCCCAGCCAGAGCCTCACTGCCGTCCACACACCACCCCCCCAGCCTGACCCTCACCGCCCCGGACTCACTGCCCCCAGCCTGTCCCTCACCGCCCCCAGCTTGTCCTTACCTCCCCCAGCCTGCCCTTACCGCCCCCATCCTGACCCTCACCGCCGTCCAGCATTGCCCCCAGCCTGACCCTCACCGCCGTTCAACACCACCCCCAGCCTGACCCTCAGTGCCGCCCAGACACCACCCCCAGCCTGACCCTCACCACCATTCAACACCACCCCCAGCCTGACCCTCACTGTCACCCACACACCACACCCAGCCTGACCTTCACCGTCATCCAACATCGCTCCCAACCTGACCCTCAATGTCGCCCACACATTGCCCCACAGCCTGACACTCACCGCCGTCCACTCACCACCCCCAGCCTGACACTCAGTGCCATCCGCACACTGCCCCCAGGCTGACCCTCACTGCCACCCACAAACCACCCCCAGCCTGACCCTCACCGCCGTCCAACACCACCCCCAGCCTGACCCTCACTGCCACCCACACACCACCCCGAGCCTGACCCTCACCGCCGTCCAACACCACCCCCAGCCTGACCCTCACTGCCACCCACACACCACCCCTTGCCTGACCTTCAACGTCATCCAACATCGCTCCCAACCTGACCCTCAATGTCGCCCACACATTGCCCCACAACCTGACACTCACCGCCGTCCACACACCGCCTCCAGCCTTACCCTCAGTGCCATCCGCACACTGCCGCCAGGCTGACCCTCACTGCCACCCACAAACCACCCCCAGACTGACCCTCAATGCCATTCACACACCGCCCCAAGCCTGACCCTCACTGCTGCCCAGACACCATCCCCAGTTTGACCCTCACCGCCATCCACACACCGCCCCTCACTGCCGCCCACACACCGCCCCCAAACTAACCCTCACCATCATCCACACACCGCCCCCAGCCAGACCCTCACTGCTCCACCACACACCACCCCACAGCCTGACCCTCACCGCCCCAGACGCACTGCCCCCAGCCGGACCCTCACCGCATCCAGCCTGACCTTACCGCCCCCAGCCTGACCTTACCGCCCCCAGCCTGACTCTCGCCACTGTCCAACATTGCCACCAGCCTAACCCTCGCCGCCATTCAACACCATCCAAGCCTGATCCTCACCGCCAACCACACACCGCCCCCAGACTGGCCCTCTCTGCCGCCCACACACCACCCCCAAACTAACCCTCACCATCGTCCACACACCACCCCCAGCCAGAACCTCACTGCTCCGCCACACCCCACCCCCTAGCCTGACCCTCACCACCCCGGATGCACTGCCCCCAGCCGGACCCTCCTCGCACCCAGCCTGACCTTACCGCCCCAAGCCTGACCTTACTGCCCCCAGCCTGACCCTCACCGCCCCAGACGCACTGCCCCCAGCCGGACCCTCACCACACCTAGCCTGACCTTATGGCCCCCAGCCTGACCCTGACCGCTGTCCCTGTGAGGGACCCTGTGAGGGTCAGGCTGGGCATGGAGTGTAGACGACGGCGAGGGTCAGGCTGGGGGTGATGTGTGGATGGCAGAAAGGATCAGACTGGAGACGGCACTTGCGTGGTGGTGAGGGTCAGACTGAGAACCGAGTGTGGGCGGCAGCGAGGGTCAGACTGGGGGCGGTGTGTGGATGGCACTGAGGGTCAGTATAGGGGTGGTGTGTGGGTGGCAGCGATGGTAATGCTTGGGGTAGTGTGTAGACTGTGGTGAGGGTCAAGCTGGGGCTGTGTGTAGACGGCGCTGAGGGTCAGGTTGAGGGCGGTGTGTGAGCGGCAGTGAGAACCAGGCTGGGGGCGGAGTGTGGATGGTGGTGAGGATCAGACTGGGGGTAGTGTGTAGATGGCGCTGAGGGTCAGGCTGAGGGCGGTGTGTGGGTGGCAGTGAGAACCAGGCTGGGGGTAGAGTGTGGATGGTGCTGAGGATCAGGCTGGTAGCGGTATGTGGATGGCGCTGAGGGTCAGGCTGGGGGTGGTGTGTGGGCGGTAGTGGGGGTCAGGCTGGGGTGGTGTTGAATGGTGGTGAGGGACAGGTTGGTGGCAATGTTGGACAGTGGTGAGGGTCAGGCTGGGGGCGGTAAGGTCAGGCTGGGTGCGTTAGGGTCCGGCTGGGGGCAGTGCGTCTGGGGCGGTGAGGGTCAGGCTGTGGGGTGGTGTGTGGGTGGCAGCGATGGTAATGCTTGGGGTAGTGTGTAGACTGTGGTGAGGGTCAAGCTGGGGCTGTGTGTAGACGGCGCTGAGGGTCAGGTTGAGGGCGGTGTGTGAGCGGCAGTGAGAACCAGGCTGGGGGCGGAGTGTGGATGGTGGTGAGGATCAGACTGGGGGTAGTGTGTAGATGGCGCTGAGGGTCAGGCTGAGGGCGGTGTGTGGGTGGCAGTGAGAACCAGGCTGGGGGTAGAGTGTGGATGGTGCTGAGGATCAGGCTGGTAGCGGTATGTGGATGGCGCTGAGGGTCAGGCTGGGGGTGGTGTGTGGGCGGTAGTGGGGGTCAGGCTGGGGTGGTGTTGAATGGTGGTGAGGGACAGGTTGGTGGCAATGTTGGACAGTGGTGAGGGTCAGGCTGGGGGCGGTAAGGTCAGGCTGGGTGCGTTAGGGTCCGGCTGGGGGCAGTGCGTCTGGGGCGGTGAGGGTCAGGCTGTGGGGTGGTGTGTGGCAGAGCAGTAAGGGTCTGGCTGGGTGCGGTGTGTGGCCGATAGTGAGGGTAGTTTGGGCGCGGTGTGTGGGCGGCAGTGAGGGTCAGCCTGGGGGCAGTGTGTGGGTGGTACTGAGGGTGAGGCTGGGAGCCGTGTGTGAATGGCATTGAGGGTCAGTCTGGGGGTGGTATGAGGGCAGCAGTGAGGGCCAGGCTGGGGGTGGTATGTGGGCAGCAGTGAGGGCCAGGCTGAGGGCAGTGTTGGACAGCAGTGAGGGTCAGGACGGGTGCGGTGTGTGGGCGTCAGTGAGGGCATGGTTGGGAGCTGTGTGTGGACGGTGCTGAGGGTCAGGCTAGGGGCGGTGAGTGGATGGCGGTGAGGGTCAGGCTGGGGGCGGTGTGTGGGTGGCAGTGAGGGTCAGGCGGGGGCGGTGTTGGACGGCGGTGAGGGTCAGGCTGGGGGCGGTGTGTGGGCGGCAGTGAGGGTCAGGCTGGGGGTGGTGTTGAACGGCGGTGAGGGTCAGGCTGGGGGCAATGGTGGACGGCGGTGAGGAACAGGCTGGGCGGCAGTAAGGTCAGGCTTGGGGCGGTAAGGTCAGGCTGGGGCAGTGAGGGTCCAGCTGGGGGCAGTGAGTCGAGGGCGGTGAGGGTCAGGCTGGGATTAGCGTGTGGATGGTGGTGAGGGTCAGGCTGGGGGCGGTGTGTGGACGGTGGTGAGGGTCGGGCCGGGGGCGGTGTGTGGACGGTGGAAAGGGTCAGGCTGGGGGCGGTGTGTGCACGGCAGTGAGGGACAGGCTGCGGTGGTGTGTGGATGGCAGTGAGGTTCAGACTGGGGGTGGAGTGTCAGCGGTGGTGAGTGTCAGGCTGGGGGCAGGGTGTGGACAGTGGTGAGGGTCAGGCTGTGGCTAGTGTGTGGAGGGTGGTGAGTGTCAGGTTGGGGCGGTGTGTGGACGGCGCTGAGAGTCAGGCTGAGGGCAGTGCGTGGATGGTGGTGAGGGTCAGGTTGTTGGCAGTGTATGGATGGCGCTTAGGGTCAGGATGGGGTGGTTTGTGGGTAGCAGTAAGGGTCAGGCTGAGTGCGATGTGTGGGCATCAGTGAGGGCCAGCCTGGGGGCGGTCTTTGGAAGGTGGTGAGAGTCAGGCTGGGGGCGGTGTATGGATGGCGCTGTGGGTCAGTCTTGGGGGCATTATATGGGCGGCAGTGAAGATCAGTCTGGGGCGGTGTGTGGATGGCAGTAAGGGTCAGGCCGGATCGGTGTGTGGATGGCAGTGAGGGTGAGGCTGGGGGTGGTGAGTGGATGCCGGTGAAGGTCAGGCTGGGGCGATGTGTGGATGGCGGCGAAGGTCAGGTTGGGGGCGGTGTGTGGATGGCAGTGAGGGTCAGGCTGGGGGCAGTGTGGATTCTGGTGAGAGTCAGGTGGTGCGCGGATGGTGGTAAGGGTCAGGCTGGGTCAGTGTGTGGATGGCAGTGAGGGTCAAGCTGGGTCAGTGTGTGGATGGCAGTGAGGGTCAGGCTGGGGGTGGTGTGTGGACGCCGGTGAAGGTCAGGCTGGGGGCGATGTGTGGACAGCGGAGAAGGTCAGGTTGAGGGTGGTGTGTGGACGGCAGTGAGGGTCAGGCTGGGGGTAATGTGGATTCAGGTGAGAGTGAGACTGGGGTGGTGTGCGGATGCTGGTGATGGTTAGGCGGGGGGGCGGTGAGTGTCAGGGTGTGGCACAATGTGTGGGCAGCATTGAGGGTCAGGCTGGGAGCGGTGTTGGATGATGATGAGGGTCAGGCTGAGGGCGGTGAGTGGACGCTGGTGAGTGTCAGGCTGGGGGTGGTGAGTGGAATGCGGTGAGTGTCAGGCTGTGGGGCAATGTGTGGGTGGCAGTAAGGGTCAGGCTGGAGGCGGAATGTGGTTAGCAGTGAGTGTCAGCCTGGGAGCGGTGTTGGACGACAATGAGGGTCAGGCTGGGATTGTTGTGTGGGCGGCAGTGAGGGTCAAGCTGGGGGCGGTGTGTGGGCGGCTGTGTGGGTCAAGCTGGGGGAGGTATTGGACAGCAATGAGGGTCAGGCTGGTGGTGGTATGTGGGCGGCAGTGAGGGTCAGGCTGGGAGCGGTGTTGGACGACAGTCAGGGTCAGGCTGGGGGTGGTGTGTGGGCGGCAGTGAGGGTCAGGCTGGGGACGGTGTGTGGGCGGCAGTGAGGGTCAGGCTGGGAGCGGTGTTGCACGGCGGTAGGGGTCAGGCTGGGGGTGGTGTGTGGGCGGCAGTGAGGGTCAGGCTGGGGGCGGTGTGTGGGAGGCAGTGAGGGTCAGGCTGGGGACGGTGTGTGGGCGGCAATGAGGGTCAGGCTGGGAGCGGTGTTGGACGACGGTGAGGGTCAGGCTGGGGGTGGTATGTGGGCGGCAGTGAGGGTCAGGCTGGGGGCGGTGTGTGGGAGGCAGTGAGGGTCAGGCTGGGGACGGTGTGTGGGCGGCAGTGAGGGTCAGGCTGGGAGCGGTATTGGACGACGGTGAGGGTCAGGCTGGGGTTGGTATGTGGGCGGCAGTGAGGGTCAGGCTGGGGGCGGTGTGTGGGAGGCAGTGAGGGTCAGGCTGGGGACGGTGTGTGGGCGGCAGTGAGGGTCAGGCTGGGTGCGGTGTGTGGGAGGCAGTGAGGGTCAGGCTGGGGGTGGTGTGTGGGCGGCAGTGAGGGTCAGGCTGGGAGCGGTGTTGGACGACAGTGAGGGTCAGGCTGGGGGTGGTGTGTGGGCGGCAGTGAGGGTCAGGCTGGGAGTGGTGTTGGACGACAGTGAGAGTTAGGCTGGTGGCGGTGTGTGGACAGTGGTGAGGGTCTGGCTGGGGGTGGTGTGTGGATTCCCATGTAGGTCAGGCTGGGAGCGGTGTTGGACGACGGTGAGGGTCAGGCTGGGGGTGGTGTGTGGACGGCAGTGAGGGCCAGGCTGGTGGCGGTGTGTGGACAGTGGTGAGGGTCTGGCTGGGGGTGGTGTGTGGATTCTCATGTAGGTCAGACTGGGAGCGGTGTTGGACGACGGTGAGGGTCAGCCTGGGGGTGGTGTGTGGACGACAGTGAGGGCCAGGCTGGTGGCGGTGTGTGGACAGTGGTGAGGGTCTGGCTGGGGGTGGTGTGTGGATTCCCATGTAGGTCAGGCTGGGAGCGGTGTTGGACGACGGTGATGGTCAGGCTGGGGGTGATGTGTGGGCGGCAGTGAGGGTCAGGCTGGGAGCGGTGTTGGACGACGGTGAGGGTCTGGCTGGGGGTGGTGTGTCGGCGGCAGTGCGGGTCAGGCTGGGAGTGGTGTTGCACGGCGGTAGGGGTCAGGCTGGGGGCCGTGTGTGGGTGGGCATTCGTGCTGTGTGCTGCTGCAATCTCCTGAATGGAGAGCAGATTTGAAAACTCCGAGCCCCAGAGGAAAGGCATTCAATCGATTCACCGGATCATTGATTATCCGAATGAATTAGTGCCCACCCAACTCGTTCACATAATTGAGATTCCTCTGTCGGTGGGAACATGATTTGGAAGGGTTTAGAGGGATATGGGCCAGATGCTGGCATGTGGGACTAGAATGGGTTGGGATACCTGGTCAGCATGGACGGGTTGGACCGAAGGGTCTGTTTCTGTGCTGTATATCTCTATGACTCTATGACCTTCCAGCCAATTTTGTATCCAAATCTCCCCATCTCCTTGTATTCTATGGTGATGGACTTGCTAACCCGTCTGTTATGTGGACTCTTGCTGAACGTCTTTCTGAAATCCAAGTAAGTGATTTCCATGCACAAAACCATGCTGACTATCCCTAATCAATCTTGTCTTTCCAATTACATGTACATCCTGCCCCTTATAAGCCCTTCCAACAACTTGCCTTCTACTGACTACAGCCTCACCGGTCTATAGTTTGCTGACTTTTCCTTACCGCCTTTCTCAAATAATGGCACCAGTCTTCCAGGATTTGGAGGGATATGGGCCGGGTGCTGGCAGGTGGGACTAGATTGGGTTAGGATATCTGGTCGGAGGTGAAAGTGAGGTCTGCAGATGCTGCAGATCAGAGCTGAAAATGTGTTGCTGGAAAAGTGCAGCAGGTCAGGCAGCATCCAGGGAACAGGAGAATCGACGTTTCGGGAATAAGCCCTTCCTTTCCAGCAACACATTTTCAGCTTAGGATATCTGGTCGGCATGGATGGGTTGGATGGAAGGGTCTGTTTCCATGTTGTACATCTCAATGACTATGACTCTAAATGGCCAGTTTCCACACCACAGTGGCACTACGGGAAACCCATTTGGACAGGTACCTCATAGGAAATGTTTGGATACGTGTGGACCAAGGGGAGGCAGGTGAGATTACCTCAGTTTGGAATTATGTTTGACATGGATTGATTGGATCACAGGGTCTGTTTCCATGCTACATAACATTACGTCTCTAATTCTTGCTATCTCTGCATTCCTCCCTCTTCACATCTCTCCCTATCTCTGTCATCTCACCGAGCCTCACAACTCTTCCTTATCTTCCAAGTTTGTGAGAAGATTTGTAGCTCGGGTGCTCTTTGTTGTGGTTCTGTTCGCCGAGCTGGGAATTTGTGTTGCAGATGTTTTGTCCCCTGTCGAGGTGACATCGTCAGTGCTTGGGAGCCTCCTGTGAAGCCCTTCTGTGATATTTCCTCCGACATTTATAGTGGTTGAGGAACTGACAACCGGAAGCGGCAGAGACAGGCCACTATAAATGCCGGAGGAAAAATCACAGAAGCGCTTCACAGGAGGCTCCCAAGCACTGAGGATGTCACCTAGACAGGGGACGAAACGTCTGCAAGACAAATTTCCAGCTCGGCGAACATCTTCCTTATCTCTAATAATTCCTCTCCAGCCTCAGACCCCTCTCTTACTCTAATCCCCTCCAGTCTCTCAAAGCTGTGCTATATGTGCCTTTCTTTGATTCCAGCCTTGAGGATACCCCATTTTTATTTCTCACTTGATGATGGCTCTTTCAGATTCCTGCATCGAGCTCCAGAATTTCCTCCTAAACCGCTCCATCATACTTTCCTCCCAAACACATTGACCAATCATGTGTCACCTATTCTACTATCATTTTTTCTGACCTGGTTTCAAAGGTGGCCAGTCATATTCCTATATTAAGTGTCTTGAGGTTTACAGCCCAGAAAAAGGCTCTGTGGGCCATTGAGTCTGTGCCAGTAAAGAAAACTATCACCAAACTATCCTGATCCATTTTCCAATACACTGTCATTCGCACCATCTGTCTTGGTATCACAGTGTGCACCGAAATGTGTCTTAAATGCTGTTGGGAATTCTGTGTCTCCCATACTCACAGACCCAGGTTTAGTGCAACTGGTGCTCGATGATGGCGTCACCCACAGGAACACAGAGCAGCTGGGTCTGTGCAAACCAGAGATCGCCCACACATTGGGAAGGATGGCAGGGTCCCTGAGAGGGGGCACAGGGGGGATTTACCAGGATGGCTCAAGGAATGGGGGATTGTAGCAGCATGTTTTGGATATTCTTTTACATTATTCATTGGTCTGATATAGTTGTTGATGATACATTGGGTAGATAATATCGATCTACAATAGATGGACTCTCCTTCCCAACCTCTCCCCTTGCCTGGGCTGTGGTAACCTTCAGGTTAAACCACCACCAGTCATCTCTCCCTAATGAGAGAGCAGCCCTATGGTCTGGTAGGACATTACTGACTTTGCCTCTACACAGTGATGTCACTGTACCTCGGGGGTGGAGAGAGGGAATGCTGAAGGTGGTGGATGGGACACCACTCAGGCACAGTGCTTTGTCCTGGAGGATGTTCCCTTTCTTTAACATTGCTGGGGGGGTGCGGGGGGTTGCACTGATGTAGGTGAGTGGACACTGTTCCAACACAACTCTGATGTGTACCTTGTAGAGAGCAAACGTACATTGGGGAATCAGGGGTTTGGAGAAACTGAGATTGTTCTCCTTGTAGCAAAGGAAATTTGGGGAGCTGTGACAGAGGGGTTTACAAAAGTTACCCGTTATAATAATAAACCTGACACCCATCAGCTCATTATACAAGGATTACAGGACACATTGAAGGTGTGGGGAGAACTATTGAGAGAATGGGATGATTGAAAGGAGAACTTTTATGCAGTAAATGGGATTGAGCTGGAACACAATACTCACGCACAATGTGAATATCCAGGTCCTGATGAATTGAGTAAGAGTTTGGCGTTACAGTTACTGAGATTACCATCTGAATACCCACCTGTAGTATCCTCTCATCCAAGTTTATATAATCCATCACTGTCAGTTCAGGTTAGAAACTCACACCATCCCCTCCTCCTGGCCCAGGATGACTGGACACATTACCCCTTGTGGAGGTCAGCAGTTAGTTCAGGGGGAAATCTATGTGGGTTTCTAGGAGTTTCCACCTTGGGACTTCATGTGACTAAACAGGGCAGATCTTTCATAGATGGGACAGAATGACCCAAGAGTCAGTCAGATATGGAGAGCAGGATTTCCTTCCTTTTCTTTCCTTCCATGCTGCCGCTGTGCCTCATCAATAAGACATGGGGAGTGAAAGGCTCATGCAGCGCGATGGGCAAGTTGTCTCCATTCTGACCAATGGGCAGCAAGCTCCTCCCAGTCATCCCATAGAGTCTCAAGGAAAACAGAGCAACACTGCACGCTTCCCACTGCCCAGGATTCCCAGTAAACGGTTAGAAGAATTGGGGGGTGGGGATATCTGTCAGAAAAGGCATAACTGTAAAGGTCTAAGAGGATTGTGAAGTGAGAGAGATGCACAGGAGAAGGGGGCAACAAGTTGCCAGATGGAGTATAATTTGGGAAAATGGGAAGTTGGTCATTTTGGAGGGGATAATAAAAGAATAGAGTGCTATTTAAATGGTGGAAACTGTAGAAAGCTGCACCACAAAGGGACCAGGGGGTAATTGTGCAGGAAACACAGGAAGCTAGCAGATTCTGGGTCAGTCACGGAATCAAGGGTTCGGCTTCAGATTCATCAAGTTTAAGGCAACACCGACACGGGTAAGGGGTTTCAGTAACAATGGAGCTGGGGTGAGGGGGATGTGGGATATTGGTAAATTAATGTTATTTCTGCAATTATAATTTCTGATACGAGGTAAATGAACTCACACCAGTATGTAATTGATTCAGCCAAGAGCTGAGTCATCAAGAATGGAAACTATGTGGAGGAAATATATAATTGTTTTTGTATTAGCTAGCATTGTATGTCAGCATGAAACGTGATTGCAGAACAATGGTAGATTTTATGGGCAAATAGATAAGATGTTGTGAGGGGATGCAGTCAAGCTAGAAAACCTGTATAAACAGTAGGTTTTCCATTTTTACAGAGACACAGGGACAAACCCTAACTAAAGAGGTCAGAGAGATCAGAGTGGTCTCGGGAGAGGCCCAGATGGAAAGAGTAGATACTGATGAAGAAAGAATATGCCTAACAATGACCTGCAGTGGGATGAGGTCAAACGGCCTTGTGAGGCCAGAACTAAGCATTTTTTCACAGACAAGGCCGGATGAGCAGGAGTGGTGGGATCAGTCTTCGGGAAATGGAGGATGTAAACGGAGGGGGGGGGTGGGGAAGGGGGGAAACAATGAAATAAGAAACCCTATGTAGGAACCAAATGATATAAATATCGAAAGTTTGTTGAATTTGGTGTGTGTATGCCCTCTGCCTTGCCTGGCACTGGACATCACACCCAATTGCAAGTGTAAAAATAAAGGACACTACTTATTCCGATCTTGTCTCAGACTGCAATGATTGAAGTGTGTGAGCTTTGTTTCTCACAGGGAGACAAGCAACGTTTAACAGAATGGAATTCCTGGTGTTTGTGATTGTGTGGATGTCTGATCAGAAGGTCACCTTGGGGTCAGATATAACAGCAATATTGTGAAGAATGTAGTGTACCTCAGATATTTCCCAGTGGGAGGGAGGGGCTCAGCAGTAAGGGAAAGGAATTTGTAATAGCAACTGAAGGCAATGGTTCTAACCATTACAATGTTTCACTGGAGAAAACTGCAGCTAATCGAGTAGTGGGAGCATGGTTAGCAGTTTGATAACTGAGTAACAGTGGAGTAATAGAGAGGGATGATGGGGAGGGAGAGCTGGTCAGTGTCAGTGTACATTTGAAACCCAAAACGGTGTTTTCGGACAATGTCACCTCCTGGCAGTATGTAGGTGAGAAAAAGGAGAGTCCAAGGATAGACCCTTAGATTCCCTACAGTGTGGAAACAGTCCCTTCGTCCCAACAAGTCCACACCGACCCTCTGAAGAGGAACCCATCCAGACCCATTCCCCTACGTTTACGACTGATTGATGCACCTAACGCTACAGGCACTTTAGCATGGCCATTTCACCTAACCTGCACATATTTGGACTGTGGGAAGAAACCGGAGCACCCGGAGGAAACCCACGCAGACACTGGGAGAATGTGCAAACTCCACACAGACAGTCGCCCGAGTCTGGAATCGAACCTGGGTCCCTGATGCTGTGAAGCAGCAGTGCTCACCATTGAGCCACCGTGCTGGCCAACCCTTGAGGGACAACACATGCAATGAATTCAGAAAGGAAATCAGAGAGGGTATCACAGCTACAGAAGTTACCATTGTCGAGGACGGTCTGCCTACTGAGTCAGTATGGGTGGAAATTAGGATCAGTAAGGGAGCAGTCACCTCATTAGAGGTTTACTACAGCCCCCCCGACCCCCACCAACAACAGCAGGGAGGTTGAAGAAAGCATAGGTCAGCAGATTTTGGTAAAGAGTGAATGTAATAGGGTTGTTGTAATGGGTGACTTTAACTTTCTCAATATAGATTGGAACCTCCTTCGAGCAGTTGGTTTTGTAAGGTGTGTTCAGGAGGGTTTCCTAACTCAGCACCTTGAAGCGGCCGACGAGGGGAGAGGCCATTTTGATTTTGGTGCTCGGCAATGAGCCAGGGCAGGTGTCAGATCTTGTGGTGGGAGAGCATTTTGGTGATAGTGACCACAACTGCCTCACATTCTATATAGCCATGGAAAAGGAGAGAAGCAGGCACAATGGGAGGATATTTAATTGGGGAAAAGGAAACTATGATACTATCAGACGTGTGTTGGGAACCATGGATTGGGAGCAATTATTCCATGGAAAGGCCACTATAGACATGTGGAGACGGTTTAAGGAACAGTTGTTGCGAGTGATGCATAAATGTGTTCCTCTGAGTCAGGCAAGAAGGGGCAAGATAAAGGAACCTTGGATGTCGAGAGCGGAGGAGCTTCTCGTCAAAAGAAAGAAGGCAGCTTACGTAAGGTGGAGGAAGGAAGGGTCTTGGTCAGCTCTAGAGGATTACAGGCAGGCGAGGAAGGAGCTCAATAATGGCCTGAGGAGAGCCAGGAGGGGGCAGGAAAAAGGCTTGACAGGAAGGATGAGGGAGAATTCAAAGACATTTTACACGGATGTGAGGAGTAAGACAATGATCAAAGAAAGAGTAGGGCCGCTCAGGGATAGCATAGGGAACTTGTGTGTAGAGTCTGAGGAGGCAGGGGAACCCCCTAAATGAGTTTTTTGCTTCTGTCTTTACTAAAGAAAAGGACCTTGTAGTGAATGAAACCATTGAGGAGCAGGTAAGCATGCTGGAACAGATAGAGATTGAGGAAGCTGATGTGCTGAACATTTTGACAAACATTAAGATTGACAAGTCGCCAGGGCCAGACCAGATTTGTCCTCGGCTGCTTTGGGAAGTGAGAAATGTGATAGCTTCGCTGCTTGCGAAGATCCTTACATCCTCGCTCTCCATTGGAGTCGTACCTGAGGACTGGAGGGATGCAAATATAATTCCTCTCTTCAAGAAAGGAAATAGGGAAATCCCCAGCAATTACAGACCAGACACTCTCACGTCTGTCGTCTGTAAGGAGTTAGAAAGGATTCTAAGGGACAGGATTTATGAGCATCTGGAAGAGCATGGTTTGATTTAATGCAATCAACACGGCTTTGTGAGGGGCAGGTCATGCCTCACAAACCTTACTGAGTGCTTTGAGGATGTTACTAGGCAAGTTGATGAGGGTCGAGCTGTGGATGTGGTGTATATGGACTTCAGTAAGGCATTTGATAAGGTTCCCCATGGTAGGTTCATTCAGAAGGTCAGGAGGAATGGGATACCGGGAAACCTAGCTGTCTGGATACAGAATTGGCTGGCCAACAGAAGACAGCGAGTGGTAGTAGAAGGAAAATATTCTGCCTGGAAGTCAGTGGTGAGTGGTGTTCCACAGGGCTCTGTCCTTGGGCCTCTACTGTTTGTAATTTTTATTAATGACTTGGATGAGGGGATTGAAGGAGGGGTCAGCAAGTTTGCAGACAACACAAAGTTTGGACGTGTCGTTGACAGTATAGAGGGTTATTGTATGCTGCAGCGGGACATTGACAGGATGCAGAGATGGGTTGAGAGGTGGCAGATGGAGTTCAACCTGAATAAATGGAGGTGATGCATTTTGGAAGGTCAAATTTGAAAACTGAGTACAGGATTAAAGACAGGATTCTTGGCAGTGTGGAGGAACAGAGGGATCTTGGGGTGCAGGTACATAGATCCCTTAAAATGTCTACCCAAGTGGACAGGGATGTTAAGAAAGCATATGGTGTTTTGGCTTTCATCAACAGGGGGATTGTGTTTAAGAGTCGTGAGATCTTGATACAGCTCTGTAAAACTTTGGTTAGAACGCACTTGGAATACTGTGTCCAGTTCTGGTCGCCCTATTATAGGAAAGATGTGGATGCTATGGAGAGGGTTCAGAGGAGGTTTACCAGAATGCTGCCTGGAATGGAGGGCTTATCTAACAAAGAGAGGTTGACTGAGCTCGGACTTCTTTCAGTGGAAAAAAGAAGGAAGACAGGGGACCTAATTGAGGTATACAAGATAATGAGATGCATAGATAGAGTTGATAGCCAGACACTTTTTTCCCCAGGGCAGAAAGTGCTAACACGAGAGGTCATAGTTTTAAGCTGTTTGGAGGAAAATATAGAGGGGATGTCAGAGGTGGGTTCTTTAAGCAGAGAGTTGCGAGAGCATGGAATGCGTTGCAAGCAGCAGTTGTGGAAGCGAGGTCATTGGGGATATTTAAGTGACTGCTGGACATGCATATGGTCACAGAAATTTGAGGGTTCATACTTTAGGTTTCCCTTACATGAGGATCGATGGTCGGCACAGCATCAAGGGCTGAAGGGCCTGTTCTGTGCTGTACTGTTCTATGTTCTATGTTCTATGTTCTATGAAGTGTATCTGTACCTTTCGACCATCTGCACCCTGTACTGACAGATAGTGCTCCCTCAATACCTTAGAAACCATCCCCTCAGTATGTTTATCCCCAAAGCACCTCGACAGAACATTCATGCCTTCAACACCTCAGAAAGGAAACCTGTTGCCCCCTTGGACCGTGTTCATCCCCAAACCTGTTCTCACTGTGATGACCCAGAGCCACCTCCAAGATTGGAGCCCAGGGCCCAGAACAGTATTTGAGTCTCTGGATTGATCATACAATCCCTAAGATGTGGAAGCAGGTCATTCGGCCTATCAGGTTCACACTGACCCTCGGCAGAACAGCCCATCCTCCCGCCCCCCCACCATCTCTGGATCCCTTCATTTCCTCTGGCTAACCCACCCAGCCTGCACATCTTTGGACAGTGGGTGGGAACTGGAGCACCCGGAGGCTGACACGGGGAGAATGTGCCAACTCCACACAGACAGTCGCCCGAGGCTGGAATCGAACCCGGGTGGGGTGAGGCAACACTTAGCCCCCGGTGACCATCCCACCATCTCCTCCCCGTTGATGACCGTTTGATGTCTATACCCGGGGAGTATCGAACTTGTCTAGCATTTATGTAAGAAAGACTAGGGACAAGGGCAATGCCTCCACAAGCTCAAGATGGTTGGTCTCCCTCGAAAAAATATTTATATCAATTTCAAAAAGATACTTTATTCACAAAAAAACTTTACGTACAAACATAGTCACTAAAGTTCGGTTCGGTACAGTCTTTACAACAAGTCTTTGCAATGACATATATACTCCCCTTGGCTGATTAACTAAAATGTTAGGTCTGAGCTGTTCCTTCTGAATGAACATCACAAAGTTACATTGAGAAGGATCTTTGTGAAGTGCCTGTGTTCTGTATCTGTTCTTCCATGTAGCCCGCACTCCAAATACAATACCTTACAGAGCCTTAAACCTGTTTGTCAACTTTCAGCAGAAGCAGCCTCAGGGCATTGAACACAGACTGAATGACTCAGTGACGCTTGGATCAGGTCAAATTCTCAATCAAACAGATGGCTGGGGATATTCAGCAGAATTCAGCAGGTAGCAACGGTGAAGAGAGAGAGGAACAATTCACATTTCAAGTGACCCTTCCTCAAACCGGTCTGTTCTGATGGAAGCTTCCCGCAGAAATCACTGGATTGAAAGGTGAACTCTCTCTCTGTCTCTTTCTCCCTCCCCCTTCAGAGATGCTGCCGGACATGCTAAGTTTCTTCAGCAATCTCTGTATTGATGGTTCAGGTCTCCAGCGTGTCCGTACAGATTGATTTTAGGGTTGAATTCTCAAGCTTGGTCGATTAAAGGGATTGAATCCCTCTGCTACAAAGGAGGATCACGTCCCACAGCTAACAGGTTCGTGATGCCAACATTGTTGGCTCAATCTCTATCATGTCTGAAATTACCATGAAGGCCCCAGCTTCTCAATATCGCCCCTCACCTGAGGTGTGTGACCCACCAGGCCTCTCTCTCTGACAAGACAGCAGCACCCACCAGGCCTCTCTCTCTGACAAGACAGCAGCACCCACCAGGCCTCTCTCTCTGACAAGACAGCAGCACCCACCAGGCCTCTCTCTCTGACAAGACAGCAGCACCCACCAGGCCTCTCTCTCTGACAAGACAGCAGCTCTCGGGTCCTCCTGGTCTGTACTAACTTCGCAACTTTAAAAGGGCACTCCAGTAAGAGAGCTCTTTACATGGTTCAGGTCAAAATCCTGGAGCTCCCTCCCTAACATCACTGGGGGACACCCAAGGACTGCAGCAGGAGAGTACAGCTCACCCCCACCTTCCAGGCAACTATTCGAGGGTGTGGGAATCACATACAAGCCACATGTGAAAATAAGTTTTATAACAGGGTTACGGTGGATGGTCACTAACTCTGTTTCTTTCCCTGTGTTGAAATCAGCGTAATGAAGAAGCTAAGGGTGGGCTGAAAATGACAATGATAGCCTTTCGTAGGTTGGTGTTTATTAGAGTATGGTATCGACAGTATGAATGTTTGAGCACTTATTCAAGGGCATGCAGGTAGCTGCCAGAGGAAGTGATGGGGGCTGGTACAATTGTGACATTTAAAAGGCATCAGGGTGAGTCTGTGAATAGGAAGGGTTTAGAGGAGTATCAGCCAAGTGCTAGCTAATGGAATGAAATGCGATGAGAATATCTGGTTGGTATGGACGAGTTGGACAGGAGGGGCTGGTTCCAAGCTGTGCACCTCTGTGACTCAGTCCCTCTGAATAGTCTATAACAGAGAGTTTCAGACAGGCCTTGGTTTGTGTGTCTCTCTCAGGCTTCCTCAGAATCTGCAGACCCAATGTCTCCAAATTTCCACAAGACTCTATGAAATAGAAGAAAAGAGGGTCAGTACTGAGGGAGTGCTGCACTGTCAGAGGGTCAGTACTGAGGGAGTGCTGCACTGTCAGAGGGTCAGTACTGAGGGAGTGCTGCACTGTCAGAGGGTCAGTACTGAGGGAGTGCTGCACTGTCAGAGGGTCAGTACTGAGGGAGTGCTGCACTGTCAGAGGGTCAGTACTGAGGGAGTGCTGCACTGTCAGAGGGTCAGTACTGAGGGAGTGTTGCACTGTCAGAGTGTCAGTACTGAGGGAGTGCTGCACTGTCAGAGGGTCAGTACTGAGGGAGTGCTGCACTGTCAGAGGGTCAACACTGAGGGAGTGCTGCACTGTCAGAGGGTCAGTACTGAGGGAGTGCTGCACTGTCAGAGGGTCAGTACTGAGGGAGTGCTGCACTGTCAGAGGGTCAGTACTGAGGGAGTGCTGCACTGTCAGAGGGTCAGTACTGAGGGAGTGCTGCACTGTCAGAGGATCAGTACTAAGGGAGTGCTGCACTGTCAGAGGGTCAGTACTGAGGGAGTGCTGCACTGTCAGAGGATCAGTGCTAAGGGAGTGCTGCACTGTCAGAGGGTCAGTACTGAGGGAGTGCTGCACTGTCAGAGGATCAGTACTAAGGGAGTGCTGCACTGTCAGAGGGTCAGTACTGAGGGAGTGCTGCACTGTCAGAGGGTCAGTACTGAGGGAGTGCTGCACTGTCAGAGGGTCAGTACTGAGGGAGTGCTGCACTGTCAGAGGGTCAGTACTGAGGGAGTGCTGCACTGTCAGAGGATCAGTACTGAGGGAGTGCAGCATTGTCAGAGGGTCAGTACTGAGGGAGCGCTGCACTGTCAGAGGGTCAGTACTGAGGGAGTGTTACACTGTCAGAGGATCAGTACTGAGGGAGTGCTGCACTGACAGAGGATCAGTACTGAGGGAGTGCTGCACTGTCAGACGGTCAGTACTGAGGGAATGCTGCACTGTCAGAGGATCAGTACTGAGGGAGTGCAGCATTGTCAGAGGGTCAGTACTGAGGGAGTACTGCACTGTCAGAGGGTCAGTACTGAGGGAGTACTGCACTGTCAGAGGGTCAGTACTGAGGGAGTACTGCACTGTCAGATGGTCAGTACTGTGGGAGTGCTGCACTGTCAGAGGGTCAGTACTGAGGGAGTGCTGCACTGTCGGAGGGTCATTACTGAGATAGTGCTGCACTGTCAGAGTGTCAGTACTGAGGGAGTGCTGCACTGTCGGAGGGTCAGTAGTGAGGAAGTGCTGCACTGCCAGAGGGTCAGTACTGAGGGAGTGCTGCACTGTCAGAGGGTCAGTACTGAGGGAGTGCTGCACTGTCAGAGGGTCAGTACTGAGGGAGTGCTGCACTGTCAGAGGGCCAGTACTGAGGAAGTGCTGCACTGTCAGAGGGTCAGTACTGAGGGAGTGCTGCACTGTCGGAGGGTCAGTAGTGAGGGAGTGCTGCACTGTCAGAGGGTCAGTACTGAGGGAGTGCTGCACTGTCAGAGGGTCAGTAGTGAGGGAGTGCCACACTGTCAGAGGGTCAGTAGTGAGGGAGTGCTGCACTGTCAGAGGGTCAGTACTGAGGGAGTGCTGCACTGCCAAAGGGTCAGTACTGAGGGAGTGCTGCACTGTCAGAGGGTCAGTACTGAGGGAGTGCTGCACTGTCAGAGGGTCAGTACTGAGGGAGTGCTGCACTGTCAGATGGTCAGTACTGAGGGAGAGCTGCACTGTCAGAGGGTCAGTACTGAGGAAGTGCTGCACTGTCAGAGGGTCAGTACTGAGGGTGTACCGCACTGTCACACGATCGGTATGGGGGCACTGCCACAGTGTCAGATGGTCAGTACTGAGAAGTTCTGCACTGTCAGAGGGCCAGCACTGAGGGGCTGCTGCATTGCCAGAGGGTGAGCACTGAGGGATCACCGCACTGTCGGACAGTCAGTAGTGAGGGAGCACCTCACTGTCAGAGGTTCAGTCCAGAGGGAATGCCGCACCGTCTGAAGCTCTGTAGTCTGAGAGCACTGCACCATCAGAGGGTCAGTACTGAACGAGCACTACACTGTCATAGGGTAGGAACTGAGGGAGCATGTACTATCAAAAGGTCAGTACTGAGGGAGCGCTACACAGTGAGAGTGTCAGTTCCCAGTGAGTGCTATTTCAGAGGGTCGGGACAGAGAGAGTGCTACATTGTCAGAGGGTCAGTACTGAGGGAGAGCTGCACTGTCAGAGAGTCAGTACCGAGCGGGTGCAGAACTATCAGCGGGTCAGTACTGAGGGTGTTCCGCACAGTCAGATGGTCAGTATTGAGAGAGTGCTGCACTATCAGAGGGTCAGTACCGAGCGGGTGCTGCACTGTCAGCGAGTCAGTACCGAGCGGGTGCTGAACTGTCAGCGGGTCAGTACTGAGGGAGTGCTGCACTGTCAGAGGGTTAGCACAGAGAGAGTGCTACACTGTCACATAGACAGTACTGAGGCACTGCTGGACTGTCAGAGGTGCAGGACCGAGGCAGAGGGTCAGTACTGAGGGAGTGATACACTGTCAATGAGTCAGTACTGAGGCAGTGCTGTACTGTCAGAGTGTCATTTGTGATGGAGTGCTGTACTGTCGGAGTTTTGTCCTGAGATTGGGCAACAATGTCGGAGGGTCAGTATAGGGCCACTTCCACTCTGCCAGAGTCAGTACTGAGGGAGTGCATCACTATCAGAGGATCAGTGTGGAGCGAGTGCAGCATTGTCAGAGGGTCAGTGTGGAGGGAGAAGAGCATTGTCAGAGGATTAGTGTGGAGGGAGTGCAGCATTGTCAGAGGGTCAGTGTGGAGGGAGTGCAGTATTGTCAGAGGATCAGTGTGGAGGGAGTGCAGCATTGTCAGAGGGTCAGTTTGGAGGGAGTGCAGCATTGTCAGAGGGTCAGTTTGGAGGTAGTGCTGCATTGTCAGAGGGTCAGTGTGGAGGGAGTGCAGCATTGTCAGAGGGTCAGTGTGGAGGGAGTGCAGCATTGTCAGAGGGTCAGTGTGGAGGGAGTGCAGCATTATCAGAGGGTCAGTGTGGAGGGGGTGCAGCATTGTCAGAGGATCAATGTGGAGTGAGTGCAGCATTGTCAGAGGGTCAGTGTGGAGGGGGTGCAGCATTGTCAGAGGATCAATGTGGAGGGAGTGCAGCATTGTCAGAGGATCAATGTGGAGGGAGTGCAGCATTATCAGAGGGTCAGTGTGGAGGCAGTGCAGCATTATCAGAGGGTCAGTGTAGAGGGAGTACAGCATTGTCAGAGGGTCAGTGTGGAGGGAGTGCAGCATTGTCAGAGGGTCAGTGTGGAGGGAGTGCAGCATTGTCAGAGGATCAGTGTGGAGAGAGTGCAGCATTGTCAGAGGGTCAGTGTGGAGGGAGTGAAGCATTGTCAGAGGGTCAGTGTGGAGGGAGTGCAGCATTGTCAGAGGATTAGTGTGGAGGGAGTGCAGCATTGTCAGAGGGTCAGTGTGGAGGGAGTGCAGCATTGTCAGAGGATCAGTGTGGAGGGAGTGCAGCATTGTCAGAGGTTCATTGTGGAGGGAGTGCAGCATTGTCAGAGGGTCAGTGTGGAGGGAGTACATCATTGTCAGAGGATCAGTGTGGAGGGAGTACAGCATTGTCAGAGGTTTAGTGTGGAGGGAGTGAAGCATTGTCAGCGGATTAGTGTGGAGGGAGTGCAGCATTGTCAGAGGATCAGTGTGGAGGGAGTGCAGCATTGTCAGAGGGTCAGTGTGGAGGAAGTGCAGCATTGACAGAGGATCAGTGAGGAGGGTGTGCAGCATTGTCAGAGGATCAGTGTGGAGGGAGTGCAGCATTGTCAGAGGGTCAGTGTGGACGGAGTACAGCATTGTCAGAGTATCAGTGTGGAGGGAGTGCAGCATTGTCAGAGGGTCAGTGTGGAGGGAGTGCAGCATTGTCAGAGGATCAGTGTAGAGGGAGTGCAGCATTGTCAGAGGGTCAGTGTGGAGGGAGTGCAGCATTGTCAGAGGGTCAGTGTGGAGGGAGTGCAGCATTGTCAGAGGGTCAGTGTGGAGGGAGTGCAGCATTGTCAGAGGGTCAGTGTGGAGGGAGTGCAGCATTGTCAGAGGGTCAGTGTGGAGGGAGTGCAGCATTGTCAGAGAATTAAGTGTGGAGGGAGTGAAGCATTGTCAGAGGATTAGTGTGGAGGGAGTGCAGCATTGTCAGAGGATCTGTGTGGAGGGAGTGCAGCATTGTCAGAGGGTCAGTGTGGAGGGAGTGCAGCATTGTCAGAGGATCAGTGTGGAGGGAGTGCAGCATTGTCAGAGGGTCAGTGTGGAGGGAGTGCAGCATTGTCAGAGGGTCAGTGTGGAGGGAGTACAGCATTGTCGGAGGATCAGTGTGGAGGGAGTGCAGCATTGTCAGAGGATTAAGTGTGGAGGGAGTGAAGCATTGTCAGAGGATTAGTGTGGAGGGAGTGCAGCATTGTCAGAGGGTCTGTGTGGAGGGAGTGCAGCATTGTCAGAGGGTCAGTGTGGAGGGAGTGCAGCGTTGTCAGAGGATCAGTGTGGAGGCAGTGCAGCATTGTCAGAGGGTCAGTGTGGAGGGAGTGCAGCATTGTCAGAGGATCAGTGTGGAGAGAGTGCAGCATTGTCAGAGGGTCAGTGTGGAGGGAGTGAAGCATTGTCAGAGGGTCAGTGTGGAGGGAGTGCAGCATTGTCAGAGGATTAGTGTGGAGGGAGTGCAGCATTGTCAGAGGATCAGTGTGGAGGGAGAGCAGCATTGTCAGAGGGTCAGTGTGGAGGGAGTGCAGCATTGTCAGAGGCTCAGTGTAAAGGGAGTGCAGCATTGTCAGAGGATTAGTGTGGAGGGAGTGCAGCATTGTCAGAGGGTCAGTGTGGAGGGAGTGCCGCATTGTCAGAGGGTCAGTGTGGAGGGAGTGAAGCATTGTCAGAGTGTCAGTGTGGAGGGAGTGCAGCATTGTCAGAGGATTAGTATAGAAAGAGTGCAGCATTGTCAGAGGGTCAGTGTGGATGGAGTGCAGCATTGTCAGAGAGTCAGTGTGGAGGTAGTGCAGCATTGTCAGAGGATCATTGTGGAGGGAGTGCAGCATTGTCAGAGGGTCAGTGTGGAGGAGTGCAGCATTGTCAGAGGATCTGTGTGGAGGGAGTGCCGCATTGTCAGAGGGTCAGTGTGGAGGGAGTACAGCATTGTCAGAGGATCAGTGTGGAGGGAGTGCAGCATTGTCAGAGGGTCAGTGTGGAGGGAGTACAGCATTGTCATAGAGTCAGTGTGGAGGTAGTGCAGCATTGTCAGAGGATCATTGTGGAGGGAGTGCAGCATTGTCAGAGGGTCAGTATGGAGGGAGTGCAGCATTGTCAGAGGATCAGTGTGGAGGGAGTGCAGCATTGTCAGAGGATCTTTGTGGAGGGAGTGCAGCATTGTCAGAGGGTCAGTGTGGAGGGAGTACAGCATTGTCAGAGGATCAGTGTGGAGGGAGTACAGCATTGTCAGAGGATTAGTGGGGAGGGAGTGAAGCATTGTCAGCGGATTAGTGTGGAGGGAGTGCAGCATTGTCAGAGGATCAGTGTGGAGGGAGTGCAGCATTGTCAGAGGATCAGTGAGGAGGGAGTACACAATTGTCAGAGGATCAGTGTGGAGGGAGTGCAGCATTGTCAGAGGGTCAGTGTGGAGAGAGTGCAGCATTGTCAGAGGATCAGTGTAGAGGGAGTACAGCATTGTCAGAGGGTCAGTGTGGAGGGAGTGCAGCATTGTCAGAGGGTCAGTGTGGAGGGAGTGCAGCATTGTCAGAGGGTCAGTGTGGAGGGAGTGCAGCATTGTCAGAGGGTCAGTGTGGAGGGAGTGCAGCAATGTCAGAGGGTCAGTGTGGAGGGAGTGCAGCATTGTCAGAGGGTCAGTGTGGAGGGAGTGAAGCATTGTCAGAGTATCAGTGTGGAGGGAGTGAAGAATTGTCAGAGGGTCAGTGTGGAGGGAGTGCAGCATTGTCAGAGGGTCAGTGTGGAGGGAGTGCAGCATTGTCAGAGGGTCAGTGTGGAGGGGGTGCAGCATTGTCAGAGGATCAGTGTGGAGGGAGTGCAGCATTGTCAGAGGATCAGTGTGGAGGGAGTGCAGCATTGTCAGAGGATTAATGTGGAGGGAGTGCAGCATTGTCAGAGGGTCAGTGTGGAGGGAGTGCAGCATTGTCAGAGGATAAGTGTGGAGGGAGTGCAGCATTGTCAGATGGTCATTGTGGAGGGAGTGCAGCATAGTCAGGGGATCAGTGTGGAGGGAGTGAAGCATTGTCAGAGGGTCAGTGTGGAGGGAGTGAAGCATTGTCAGAGGGTCAGTGTGGAGGGAGTACAGCATTGTCAGAGGATTAGTGTGGAGGGAGTGCAGCATTGTCAGAAGGTCAGTGTGGAGGGAGTGAAGCATTGTCAGAGGGTCAGTGTGGAGGGAGTACAGCATTGTCAGAGGATTAGTGTGGAGCGAGTGCAGCATTGTCAGAGGATCAGTGTGGAGAGAGTGCAGCATTGTCAGAGGGTCAGTGTGGAGGGAGTGAAGCATTGTCAGAGGGTCAGTGTGGAGGGAGTGAAGCATTGTCAGAGGATCAGTGTGGAGGGAGTGCAGCATTGTCAGAGGATCAGTGTGGAGGGAGTGCAGCATTGTCAGAGGTTCAGTGTGGAGGGAGTGCAGCATTGTCAGAGGGTCAGTGTGGAGGGAGTGAAGCATTGTCAGAGGATTAGTGCGGAGGGAGTGCAGCATTGTCAGAGGATTAGTGTGGAGGGAGTGCAGCATTGTCAGAGGATTAGTGTGGAGGGAGTGCAGCATTGTCAGAGGATTAGTGTGGAGGGAGTGCAGCATTGTCAGAGGATTAGTGTGGAGGGAGTGCAGCATTGTCAGATGGTCAGTGTGGAGGGAGTGCAGCATTGTCAGACGGTCAGTGTGGAGGGAGTGCAGCATTGTCAGAGGATTAGTGTGGAGGGAGTGCAGCATTGTCAGAGGGTCAGTGTGGAGGGAGTGCAACATTGTCAGGGGATCAGTGTGGAGGGAGTGAAGCATTGTCAGAGGATCAGTGTGGAGAGAGTGCAGCATTGTCAGAGGGTCAGTGTGGAGGGAGTGCAGCATTGTCGGAGGGTCACTGTGGAGGGAGTGCAGCATTGTCAGAGAGTCAGTGTGGAGGGAGTGCAGCATTGTCAGAGGATCAGTGTGGAGGGAGTGCAGCATTGTCAGAGGATCATGTGGAGGGAGTGCAGCATTGTCAGAGGATCAGTGTGGAGGGAGTGCAGCATTGTCAGAGGGTCAGTGTGGAGGGAGTGAAGCATTGTCAGAGGATTAGTGTGGAGGGAGTGCAGCATTGTCAGAGGATTAGTGTGGTGGGAGTGCAGCATTGTCAGAGGATTAGTGTGGAGGGAGTGCAGCATTGTCAGAGGATTAGTGTGGAGGGAGGGCAGAATTGTCAGAGGATTAGTGTGGAGGGAGTGCAGCATTGTCAGATGGTCAGTGTGGAGGGAGTGCAGCATTGTCAGAGGGTCAGTGTGGAGAGAGTGCAGCATTGTCAGAGGATCAGTGTAGAGGGAGTACAGCATTGTCAGAGGGTCAGTCTGGAGGGAGTGCAGCATTGTCAGAGGGTCAGTGTGGACGGAGTGCAGCATTGTCAGAGGGTCAGTGTGGAGGGAGTGCAGCATTGTCAGAGGGTCAGTGTGGAGGGAGTGCAGCATTGTCAGAGGGTCAGTGTGGAGGGAGTGCAGCATTGTCAGAGGGTCAGTGTGGAGTGAGTGAAGCATTGTCAGAGTATCAGTGTGGAGGGAGTGAAGCATTGTCAGGGGGTCAGTGTGGAGGGAGTGCAGCATTGTCAGAGGATTAGTGTGGAGGGAGTGCAGCATTGTCAGAGGATTAGTGTGGAGGGAGTGCAGCATTGTCAGATGGTCAGTGTGGAGGGAGTGCAGCATTGTCAGACGGTCAGTGTGGAGGGAGTGCAGCATTGTCAGAGGATTAGTGTGGAGGGAGTGCAGCATTGTCAGAGGGTCAGTGTGGAGGGAGTGCAACATTGTCAGGGGATCAGTGTGGAGGGAGTGAAGCATTGTCAGAGGATCAGTGTGGAGAGAGTGCAGCATTGTCAGAGGGTCAGTGTGGAGGGAGTGCAGCATTGTCGGAGGGTCACTGTGGAGGGAGTGCAGCATTGTCAGAGAGTCAGTGTGGAGGGAGTGCAGCATTGTCAGAGGATCAGTGTGGAGGGAGTGCAGCATTGTCAGAGGATCATGTGGAGGGAGTGCAGCATTGTCAGAGGATCAGTGTGGAGGGAGTGCAGCATTGTCAGAGGGTCAGTGTGGAGGGAGTGAAGCATTGTCAGAGGATTAGTGTGGAGGGAGTGCAGCATTGTCAGAGGATTAGTGTGGTGGGAGTGCAGCATTGTCAGAGGATTAGTGTGGAGGGAGTGCAGCATTGTCAGAGGATTAGTGTGGAGGGAGGGCAGAATTGTCAGAGGATTAGTGTGGAGGGAGTGCAGCATTGTCAGATGGTCAGTGTGGAGGGAGTGCAGCATTGTCAGAGGGTCAGTGTGGAGAGAGTGCAGCATTGTCAGAGGATCAGTGTAGAGGGAGTACAGCATTGTCAGAGGGTCAGTCTGGAGGGAGTGCAGCATTGTCAGAGGGTCAGTGTGGACGGAGTGCAGCATTGTCAGAGGGTCAGTGTGGAGGGAGTGCAGCATTGTCAGAGGGTCAGTGTGGAGGGAGTGCAGCATTGTCAGAGGGTCAGTGTGGAGGGAGTGCAGCATTGTCAGAGGGTCAGTGTGGAGTGAGTGAAGCATTGTCAGAGTATCAGTGTGGAGGGAGTGAAGCATTGTCAGGGGGTCAGTGTGGAGGGAGTGCAGCATTGTCAGAGGGTCAGTGTGGAGGGAGTGCAGCATTGTCAGAGGGTCAGTATGGAGGGGGTGCAGCATTGTCAGAGGATTAGTGTGGAGGGAGTGCAGCATTGTCAGAGGATCAGTGTGGAGGGAGTGCAGCATTGTCAGAGGATCAGTGTGGAGGGAGTGCAGCATTGTCAGAGGATTAGTGTGGAGGGAGTGCAGCATTGTCAGAGGATTAGTGTGGAGGGAGTGCAGCATTGTCAGAGGATTAGTGGGGACGGAGTGCAGCATTGTCAGAGGATCAGTGTGGAGGGAGTGCAGCATTGTCAGAGGATTAGTGTGGAGGGAGTGCAGCATTGTCAGAGGATCAGTGTGGAGGGAGTGCAGCATTGTCAGAGGGTCAGTGTGGAGGGAGTGCAGCATTGTCAGAGGGTCAGTGTGGAGGGAGTGAAGCATTGTCAGAGTATCAGTGTGGAGGGAGTTAAGCATTGTCAGAGGGTCAGTGTGGAGGGAGTGCAGCATTGTCAGAGGGTCAGGGTGGAGGGAGTGCAGCATTGTCAGAGGGTCAGTGTGGAGGGGGTGCAGCATTGTCAGAGGATTAGTGTGGAGGGAGTGCAGCATTGTCAGAGGATCAGTGTGGAGGGAGTGCAGCATTGTCAGAGGATCAGTGTGGAGGGAGTGCAGCATTGTCAGAGGATCAGTGTGGAGGGAGTGCAGCATTGTCAGGGGATCAGTGTGGAGGGAGTGCAGCATTGTCAGAGGGTCAGTGTGGAGGGAGTGAAGCATTGTCAGAGGATTAGTGTGGAGGGAGTGCAGCATTGTCAGAGGATCAGTGTGGAGGGAGTGCAGCATTGTCAGAGGGTCAGTGTGGAGGGAGTGAAGCATTGTCAGAGGATTAGTGTGGAGGGAGTGCAGCATTGTCAGAGGATTAGTGTGGAGGGAGTGCAGCATTGTAAGAGGGTCAGTGTGGAGGGAGTGCAGCATTGTCAGAGGGTCAGTGTGGAGGGAGTGAAGCATTGTCAGAGGATTAGTGTGGAGGGAGTGCAGCATTGTCAGAGGATTAGTGTGGAGGGAGTGCAGCATTGTCAGAGGGTCAGTGTGGAGGGAGTGCAGCATTGTCAGAGGATCAGTGTGGAGAGAGTGCAGCATTGTCAGAGGGTCAGTGTGGAGGGAGTGCAGTATTGACAGAGGGTCAGTGTGGAGGGGGTGCAGCATTGTCAGAGTATCAGTGTGGAGGGAGTGCTGCATTGTTAGAGGGTCAGTGTGGAGGGAGTGCAGCATTGTCAGATGGTCAGTGTGGAGGGAGTGCAGCATTGTCAGAGGATCAGTGTGGAGGGAGTGCAGCATTGTCAGAGGATCACTGTGGAGGGAGTGCAGCTTTATCAGAGGATCAGTGTGGAGGGAGTGCAGCATTGTCAGAGAGTCGGTGTGGAGGGCGTGCAGCATTGTCAGAAGGTCAGTGTGGAGGGAGTACAGCATTGTCAGAGGGTCAGTGTGGAGGGAGTGCAGCATTGTCAGAGGATCAGTGTGGAGGGAGTGCAGCAATGTCAGAGGATCAGTGTGGAGGGAGTACAGCATTGTCAGAGGATCAGTGTGGAGGGAGTATAGCATTGTCAGAGGATTAGTGTGGAGGGAGTGAAGCATTGTCAGAGGATTAGTGTGGAGGGAGTGCAGCATTGTCAGAGGATCAGTGTGGAGGGTGTGCAGCATTTTCAGAGGGTCAGTGTGGAGGGAGTGCAGCATTGTCAGAGGATCAGTGTGGAGGGAGTGCAGCATTGTCAGAGGATCAGTGTGGAGGGAGTGCAGCATTGTCAGAGGGTCTGTGTGGAGGGAGTGCAGCATTGTCAGAGGGTCAGTGTGGAGGGAGTGCATTATTGTCAGAGGATCAGTGTGGAGGGAGTGCAGTATTGTCAGAGGGTCAGTGTGGAGGGAGTGCAGCATTGTCAGAGGGTCAGTGTGGAGGGAGTACAGCATTGTCAGAGGATCAGTGTGGAGGGAGTACAGCATTGTCAGAGGATTAAGTGTGGAGGGAGTGAAGCATTGTCAGAGGATTAGTGTGGAGGGAGTGCAGCATTGTCAGAGGGTCTGTGTGGAGGGAGTGCAGCATTGTCAGAGGGTCAGTGTGGAGGGAGTGCAGCATTGTCAGAGGATCTGTGTGGAGGCAGTGCAGCATTGTCAGAGGATCAGTATGGAGGGAGTGCAGCATTGTCAGATGGTCAGTGTGGAGGGAGTACAGCATTTTCAGAGGGTCAGTGTGTAGGGAGTGCAGCATTGTCAGAGGGTCAGTGTGGAGGGAGTGCAGCATTGTCAGAGGGTCAGAGTGGAGGGAGTGCAGCATTGTCAGAGAGTCAGTGTGGAGGGAGTGCAGCATTGTCAGAGGGTCAGTGTGGAGGGGGTGCAGCATTGTCAGACGATCAGTGTGGAGGGAGTGAAACATTGTCAGAGTATCAGTGTGGAGGGAGTGAAGCATTGTCAGAGGGTCAGTGTGGAGAGAGTGCAGCATTGTCAGAGGGTCAGTGTGGAGGGAGTGCAGCATTGTCAGAGGGTCAGTGTTGAGGGAGTGCAGCATTGTCAGAGGATCAGTGTGTAGGGAGTGCAGCATTGTCAGAGGATCAGTGTGGAGGGAGTGCAGCATTGTCAGAGGATCAGTGTGGAGGGAGTGCAGCATTGTCAGAGGATTAGTGTGGAGGGAGTGCAGCATTGTCAGAGGATTAATGTGGAGGGAGTGCAGCATTGTCAGAGGGTCAGTGTGGAGGGAGTGCAGCATTGTCAGAGGATAAGTGTGGAGGGAGTGCAGCATTGTCAGATGGTCATTGTGGAGGGAGTGCAGCATAGTCAGGGGATCAGTGTGGAGGGAGTGAAGCATTGTCAGAGGGTCAGTGTGGAGGGAGTGAAGCATTGTCAGAGGGTCAGTGTGGAGGGAGTACAGCATTGTCAGAGGATTAGTGTGGAGGGAGTGCAGCATTGTCAGAGGGTCAGTGTGGAGGGAGTGAAGCATTGTCAGAGGGTCAGTGTGGAGGGAGTACAGCATTGTCAGAGGATTAGTGTGGAGCGATTGCAGCATTGTCAGAGGATCAGTGTGGAGAGAGTGCAGCATTGTCAGAGGGTCAGTGTGGAGGGAGTGAAGCATTGTCAGAGGGTCAGTGTGGAGGGAGTGAAGCATTGTCAGAGGATCAGTGTGGAGGGAGTGCAGCATTGTCAGAGGATCAGTGTGGAGGGAGTGCAGCATTGTCAGAGGATCAGTGTGGAGGGAGTGCAGCATTGTCAGAGGGTCAGTGTGGAGGGAGTGAAGCATTGTCAGAGGATTAGTGCGGAGGGAGTGCAGCATTGTCAGAGGATTAGTGTGGAGGGAGTGCAGCATTGTCAGAGGATTAGTGTGGAGGGAGTGCAGCATTGTCAGAGGATTAGTGTGGAGGGAGTGCAGCATTGTCAGAGGATTAGTGTGGAGGGAGTGCAGCATTGTCAGATGGTCAGTGTGGAGGGAGTGCAGCATTGTCAGACGGTCAGTGTGGAGGGAGTGCAGCATTGTCAGAGGATTAGTGTGGAGGGAGTGCAGCATTGTCAGAGGGTCAGTGTGGAGGGAGTGCAACATTGTCAGGGGATCAGTGTGGAGGGAGTGAAGCATTCTCAGAGGATCAGTGTGGAGAGAGTGCAGCATTGTCAGAGGGTCAGTGTGGAGGGAGTGCAGCATTGTCGGAGGGTCACTGTGGAGGGAGTGCAGCATTGTCAGAGAGTCAGTGTGGAGGGAGTGCAGCATTGTCAGAGGATCAGTGTGGAGGGGGTGCAGCATTGTCAGAGGATCATGTGGAGGGAGTGCAGCATTGTCAGAGGACCAGTGTGGAGGGAGTGCAGCATTGTCAGAGGATCAGTGTGGAGGGAGTGCAGCATTGTCAGAGGGTCAGTGTGGAGGGAGTGAAGCATTGTCAGAGGATTAGTGTGGAGGGAGTGCAGCATTGTCAGAGGATTAGTGTGGAGGGAGTGCAGCATTGTAAGAGGGTCAGTGTGGAGGGAGTGCAGCATTGTCAGAGGGTCAGTGTGGAGGGAGTGAAGCATTGTCAGAGGATTAGTGTGGAGGGAGTGCAGCATTGTCAGAGGATTAGTGTGGAGGGAGTGCAGCATTGTCAGAGGGTCAGTGTGGAGGGAGTGCAGCATTGTCAGAGGATCAGTGTGGAGAGAGTGCAGCATTGTCAGAGGGTCAGTGTGGAGGGAGTGCAGTATTGACAGAGGGTCAGTGTGGAGGGGGTGCAGCATTGTCAGAGGATCAGTGTGGAGGGAGTGCAGCATTGTTAGAGGGTCAGTGTGGAGGGAGTGCAGCATTGTCAGATGGTCAGTGTGGAGGGAGTGCATTATTGTCAGAGGATCAGTGTGGAGGGAGTGCAGTATTGTCAGAGGGTCAGTGTGGAGGGAGTGCAGCATTGTCAGAGGGTCAGTGTGGAGGGAGTACAGCATTGTCAGAGGATCAGTGTGGAGGGAGTACAGCATTGTCAGAGGATTAAGTGTGGAGGGAGTGAAGCATTATCAGAGGATTAGTGTGGAGGGAGTGCAGCATTGTCAGAGGGTCTGTGTGGAGGGAGTGCAGCATTGTCAGAGGGTCAGTGTGGAGGGAGTGCAGCATTGTCAGAGGATCAGTGTGGAGGCAGTGCAGCATTGTCAGAGGATCAGTATGGAGGGAGTGCAGCATTGTCAGATGGTCAGTGTGGAGGGAGTACAGCATTGTCAGAGGGTCAGTGTGTAGGGAGTGCAGCATTGTCAGAGGGTCAGTGTGGAGGGAGTGCAGCATTGTCAGAGGGTCAGTGTGGAGGGAGTGCAACATTGTCAGGGGATCAGTGTGGAGGGAGTGAAGCATTCTCAGAGGATCAGTGTGGAGAGAGTGCAGCATTGTCAGAGGGTCAGAGTGGAGGGAGTGCAGCATTGTCAGAGAGTCAGTGTGGAGGGAGTGCAGCATTGTCAGAGGGTCAGTGTGGAGGGGGTGCAGCATTGTCAGACGATCAGTGTGGAGGGAGTGAAACATTGTCAGAGTATCAGTGTGGAGGGAGTGAAGCATTGTCAGAGGGTCAGTGTGGAGAGAGTGCAGCATTGTCAGAGGGTCAGTGTGGAGGGAGTGCAGCATTGTCAGAGGGTCAGTGTTGAGGGAGTGCAGCATTGTCAGAGGATCAGTGTGTAGGGAGTGCAGCATTGTCAGAGGATCAGTGTGGAGGGAGTGCAGCATTGTCAGAGGATCAGTGTGGAGGGAGTGCAGCATTGTCAGAGGATTAGTGTGGAGGGAGTGCAGCATTGTCAGAGGATTAATGTGGAGGGAGTGCAGCATTGTCAGAGGGTCAGTGTGGAGGGAGTGCAGCATTGTCAGAGGATAAGTGTGGAGGGAGTGCAGCATTGTCAGATGGTCATTGTGGAGGGAGTGCAGCATAGTCAGGGGATCAGTGTGGAGGGAGTGAAGCATTGTCAGAGGGTCAGTGTGGAGGGAGTGAAGCATTGTCAGAGGGTCAGTGTGGAGGGAGTACAGCATTGTCAGAGGATTAGTGTGGAGGGAGTGCAGCATTGTCAGAGGGTCAGTGTGGAGGGAGTGAAGCATTGTCAGAGGGTCAGTGTGGAGGGAGTACAGCATTGTCAGAGGGTCAGTGTGGAGAGAGTGCAGCATTGTCAGAGGGTCAGTGTGGAGGGAGTGAAGCATTGTCAGAGGGTCAGTGTGGAGGGAGTGAAGCATTGTCAGAGGATCAGTGTGGAGGGAGTGCAGCATTGTCAGAGGATCAGTGTGGAGGGAGTGCAGCATTGTCAGAGGATCAGTGTGGAGGGAGTGCAGCATTGTCAGAGGGTCAGTGTGGAGGGAGTGAAGCATTGTCAGAGGATTAGTGCGGAGGGAGTGCAGCATTGTCAGAGGATTAGTGTGGAGGGAGTGCAGCATTGTCAGAGGATTAGTGTGGAGGGAGTGCAGCATTGTCAGAGGATTAGTGTGGAGGGAGTGCAGCATTGTCAGAGGATTAGTGTGGAGGGAGTGCAGCATTGTCAGATGGTCAGTGTGGAGGGAGTGCAGCATTGTCAGACGGTCAGTGTGGAGGGAGTGCAGCATTGTCAGAGGATTAGTGTGGAGGGAGTGCAGCATTGTCAGAGGGTCAGTGTGGAGGGAGTGCAACATTGTCAGGGGATCAGTGTGGAGGGAGTGAAGCATTCTCAGAGGATCAGTGTGGAGAGAGTGCAGCATTGTCAGAGGGTCAGTGTGGAGGGAGTGCAGCATTGTCGGAGGGTCACTGTGGAGGGAGTGCAGCATTGTCAGAGAGTCAGTGTGGAGGGAGTGCAGCATTGTCAGAGGATCAGTGTGGAGGGGGTGCAGCATTGTCAGAGGATCATGTGGAGGGAGTGCAGCATTGTCAGAGGACCAGTGTGGAGGGAGTGCAGCATTGTCAGAGGATCAGTGTGGAGGGAGTGCAGCATTGTCAGAGGGTCAGTGTGGAGGGAGTGAAGCATTGTCAGAGGATTAGTGTGGAGGGAGTGCAGCATTGTCAGAGGATTAGTGTGGAGGGAGTGCAGCATTGTAAGAGGGTCAGTGTGGAGGGAGTGCAGCATTGTCAGAGGGTCAGTGTGGAGGGAGTGAAGCATTGTCAGAGGATTAGTGTGGAGGGAGTGCAGCATTGTCAGAGGATTAGTGTGGAGGGAGTGCAGCATTGTCAGAGGGTCAGTGTGGAGGGAGTGCAGCATTGTCAGAGGATCAGTGTGGAGAGAGTGCAGCATTGTCAGAGGGTCAGTGTGGAGGGAGTGCAGTATTGACAGAGGGTCAGTGTGGAGGGGGTGCAGCATTGTCAGAGGATCAGTGTGGAGGGAGTGCAGCATTGTTAGAGGGTCAGTGTGGAGGGAGTGCAGCATTGTCAGATGGTCAGTGTGGAGGGAGTGCAGCATTGTCAGAGGATCAGTGTGGAGGGAGTGCAGCATTGTCAGAGGATCACTGTGGAGGGAGTGCAGCTTTATCAGAGGATCAGTGTGGAGGGAGTGCAGCATTGTCAGAGAGTCGGTGTGGAGGGCGTGCAGCATTGTCAGAGGGTCAGTGTGGAGGGAGTACAGCATTGTCAGAGGGTCAGTGTGGAGGGAGTGCAGCATTGTCAGAGGATCAGTGTGGAGGGAGTGCAGCAATGTCAGAGGATCAGTGTGGAGGGAGTACAGCATTGTCAGAGGATCAGTGTGGAGGGAGTATAGCATTGTCAGAGGATTAGTGTGGAGGGAGTGAAGCATTGTCAGAGGATTAGTGTGGAGGGAGTGCAGCATTGTCAGAGGATCAGTGTGGAGGGTGTGCAGCATTTTCAGAGGGTCAGTGTGGAGGGAGTGCAGCATTGTCAGAGGATCAGTGTGGAGGGAGTGCAGCATTGTCAGAGGATCAGTGTGGAGGGAGTGCAGCATTGTCAGAGGGTCTGTGTGGAGGGAGTGCAGCATTGTCAGAGGGTCAGTGTGGAGGGAGTGCATTATTGTCAGAGGATCAGTGTGGAGGGAGTGCAGTATTGTCAGAGGGTCAGTGTGGAGGGAGTGCAGCATTGTCAGAGGGTCAGTGTGGAGGGAGTACAGCATTGTCAGAGGATCAGTGTGGAGGGAGTACAGCATTGTCAGAGGATTAAGTGTGGAGGGAGTGAAGCATTGTCAGAGGATTAGTGTGGAGGGAGTGCAGCATTGTCAGAGGGTCTGTGTGGAGGGAGTGCAGCATTGTCAGAGGGTCAGTGTGGAGGGAGTGCAGCATTGTCAGAGGATCAGTGTGGAGGCAGTGCAGCATTGTCAGAGGATCAGTATGGAGGGAGTGCAGCATTGTCAGATGGTCAGTGTGGAGGGAGTACAGCATTGTCAGAGGGTCAGTGTGTAGGGAGTGCAGCATTGTCAGAGGGTCAGTGTGGAGGGAGTGCAGCATTGTCAGAGGGTCAGAGTGGAGGGAGTGCAGCATTGTCAGAGAGTCAGTGTGGAGGGAGTGCAGCATTGTCAGAGGGTCAGTGTGGAGGGGGTGCAGCATTGTCAGACGATCAGTGTGGAGGGAGTGAAACATTGTCAGAGTATCAGTGTGGAGGGAGTGAAGCATTGTCAGAGGGTCAGTGTGGAGAGAGTGCAGCATTGTCAGAGGGTCAGTGTGGAGGGAGTGCAGCATTGTCAGAGGGTCAGTGTTGAGGGAGTGCAGCATTGTCAGAGGATCAGTGTGTAGGGAGTGCAGCATTGTCAGAGGATCAGTGTGGAGGGAGTGCAGCATTGTCAGAGGATCAGTGTGGAGGGAGTGCAGCATTGTCAGAGGATTAGTGTGGAGGGAGTGCAGCATTGTCAGAGGATTAATGTGGAGGGAGTGCAGCATTGTCAGAGGGTCAGTGTGGAGGGAGTGCAGCATTGTCAGAGGATAAGTGTGGAGGGAGTGCAGCATTGTCAGATGGTCATTGTGGAGGGAGTGCAGCATAGTCAGGGGATCAGTGTGGAGGGAGTGAAGCATTGTCAGAGGGTCAGTGTGGAGGGAGTGAAGCATTGTCAGAGGGTCAGTGTGGAGGGAGTACAGCATTGTCAGAGGATTAGTGTGGAGGGAGTGCAGCATTGTCAGAGGGTCAGTGTGGAGGGAGTGAAGCATTGTCAGAGGGTCAGTGTGGAGGGAGTACAGCATTGTCAGAGGATTAGTGTGGAGCGATTGCAGCATTGTCAGAGGATCAGTGTGGAGAGAGTGCAGCATTGCCAGAGGGTCAGTGTGGAGGGAGTGAAGCATTGTCAGAGGGTCAGTGTGGAGGGAGTGAAGCATTGTCAGAGGATCAGTGTGGAGGGAGTGCAGCATTGTCAGAGGATCAGTGTGGAGGGAGTGCAGCATTGTCAGAGGATCAGTGTGGAGGGAGTGCAGCATTGTCAGAGGGTCAGTGTGGAGGGAGTGAAGCATTGTCAGAGGATTAGTGCGGAGGGAGTGCAGCATTGTCAGAGGATTAGTGTGGAGGGAGTGCAGCATTGTCAGAGGATTAGTGTGGAGGGAGTGCAGCATTGTCAGAGGATTAGTGTGGAGGGAGTGCAGCATTGTCAGAGGATTAGTGTGGAGGGAGTGCAGCATTGTCAGATGGTCAGTGTGGAGGGAGTGCAGCATTGTCAGACGGTCAGTGTGGAGGGAGTGCAGCATTGTCAGAGGATTAGTGTGGAGGGAGTGCAGCATTGTCAGAGGGTCAGTGTGGAGGGAGTGCAACATTGTCAGGGGATCAGTGTGGAGGGAGTGAAGCATTCTCAGAGGATCAGTGTGGAGAGAGTGCAGCATTGTCAGAGGGTCAGTGTGGAGGGAGTGCAGCATTGTCGGAGGGTCACTGTGGAGGGAGTGCAGCATTGTCAGAGAGTCAGTGTGGAGGGAGTGCAGCATTGTCAGAGGATCAGTGTGGAGGGGGTGCAGCATTGTCAGAGGATCATGTGGAGGGAGTGCAGCATTGTCAGAGGACCAGTGTGGAGGGAGTGCAGCATTGTCAGAGGGTCAGTGTGGAGGGAGTGAAGCATTGTCAGAGGATTAGTGTGGAGGGAGTGAAGCATTCTCAGAGGATCAGTGTGGAGAGAGTGCAGCATTGTCAGAGGGTCAGTGTGGAGGGAGTGCAGCATTGTCGGAGGGTCACTGTGGAGGGAGTGCAGCATTGTCAGAGAGTCAGTGTGGAGGGAGTGCAGCATTGTCAGAGGATCAGTGTGGAGGGGGTGCAGCATTGTCAGAGGATCATGTGGAGGGAGTGCAGCATTGTCAGAGGACCAGTGTGGAGGGAGTGCAGCATTGTCAGAGGGTCAGTGTTGAGGGAGTGCAGCATTGTCAGAGGATCAGTGTGTAGGGAGTGCAGCATTGTCAGAGGATCAGTGTGGAGGGAGTGCAGCATTGTCAGAGGATCAGTGTGGAGGGAGTGCAGCATTGTCAGAGGATTAGTGTGGAGGGAGTGCAGCATTGTCAGAGGATTAATGTGGAGGGAGTGCAGCATTGTCAGAGGGTCAGTGTGGAGGGAGTGCAGCATTGTCAGAGGATAAGTGTGGAGGGAGTGCAGCATTGTCAGATGGTCATTGTGGAGGGAGTGCAGCATAGTCAGGGGATCAGTGTGGAGGGAGTGAAGCATTGTCAGAGGGTCAGTGTGGAGGGAGTGAAGCATTGTCAGAGGGTCAGTGTGGAGGGAGTACAGCATTGTCAGAGGATTAGTGTGGAGGGAGTGCAGCATTGTCAGAGGGTCAGTGTGGAGGGAGTGAAGCATTGTCAGAGGGTCAGTGTGGAGGGAGTACAGCATTGTCAGAGGATTAGTGTGGAGCGATTGCAGCATTGTCAGAGGATCAGTGTGGAGAGAGTGCAGCATTGTCAGAGGGTCAGTGTGGAGGGAGTGAAGCATTGTCAGAGGGTCAGTCTGGAGGGAGTGAAGCATTGTCAGAGGATCAGTGTGGAGGGAGTGCAGCATTGTCAGAGGATCAGTGTGGAGGGAGTGCAGCATTGTCAGAGGATCAGTGTGGAGGGAGTGCAGCATTGTCAGAGGGTCAGTGTGGAGGGAGTGAAGCATTGTCAGAGGATTAGTGCGGAGGGAGTGCAGCATTGTCAGAGGATTAGTGTGGAGGGAGTGCAGCATTGTCAGAGGATTAGTGTGGAGGGAGTGCAGCATTGTCAGAGGATTAGTGTGGAGGGAGTGCAGCATTGTCAGATGGTCAGTGTGGAGGGAGTGCAGCATTGTCAGACGGTCAGTGTGGAGGGAGTGCAGCATTGTCAGAGGATTAGTGTGGAGGGAGTGCAGCATTGTCAGAGGGTCAGTGTGGAGGGAGTGCAACATTGTCAGGGGATCAGTGTGGAGGGAGTGAAGCATTCTCAGAGGATCAGTGTGGAGAGAGTGCAGCATTGTCAGAGGGTCAGTGTGGAGGGAGTGCAGCATTGTCGGAGGGTCACTGTGGAGGGAGTGCAGCATTGTCAGAGAGTCAGTGTGGAGGGAGTGCAGCATTGTCAGAGGATCAGTGTGGAGGGGGTGCAGCATTGTCAGAGGATCATGTGGAGGGAGTGCAGCATTGTCAGAGGACCAGTGTGGAGGGAGTGCAGCATTGTCAGAGGGTCAGTGTGGAGGGAGTGAAGCATTGTCAGAGGATTAGTGTGGAGGGAGTGCAGCATTGTCAGAGGATTAGTGTGGAGGGAGTGCAGCATTGTCAGAGGATTAGTGTGGAGGGAGTGCAGCATTGTCAGAGGATTAGTGTGGAGGGAGTGCAGCATTGTCAGAGGATTAGTGTGGAGGGAGTGCAGCATTGTCAGATGGTCAGTGTGGAGGGAGTGCAGCATTGTCAGATGGTCAGTGTGGAGGGAGTGCAGCATTGTCAGAGGATTAGTGTGGAGGGAGTGCAGCATTGTCAGAGAGTCAGTGTGGAGGGAGTGCAGCATTGTCAGGGGATCAGTGTGGAGGGAGTGAAGCATTGTCAGAGGATCAGTGTGGAGAGAGTGCAGCATTGTCAGAGGGTCAGTGTGGAGGGAGTGCAGCATTGTCAGAGGGTCACTGTGGAGGGAGTGCAGCATTGTCAGAGAGTCAGTGTGGAGGGAGTGCAGCATTGTCAGAGGATCAGTGTGGAGGGAGTGCAGCATTGTCAGAGGGTCAGTGTGGAGGGAGTGCAGCATTGTCAGAGGGTCAGTATGGAGGGAGTGCAGCATTGTCAGAGGATCAGTGTGGAGGGAGTGCAGCATTGTCAGCGGATCATTGTGGAGGGAGTGCAGCATTGTCAGAGGGTCAGTATGGAGGGAGTGCAGCATTGTCAGAGGATCAGTGCGGAGAGAGTACAGCATTGTCAGAGGATCAGTGTGGAGGGAGTACAGCATTGTCAGAGGGTCAGTGTGGAGGAAGTTCAGCATTGTCAGAGGATCAGTGAGGAGGGAGTGCAGCATTGTCAGAGGGTCAGTGTGGAGGAAGTGCAGCATTGTCAGAGGATCAGTGAGGAGGGAGTGCAGCGTTGTCAGAGGATCAGTGTGGAGGGAGTGCAGCATTGTCAGAGGATCAGTGTGGAGGGAGTGCAGCATTGTCAGAGGGTCAGTGTGCAGGGAGTACAGCATTGTCAGAGGATCAGTGTGGAGGGAGTACAGCTTTGTCAGAGGATCAGTGTGGAGGGAGTGCAGCATTGTCAGAGGATCAGTGTGGAGGGAGTACAGCATTGTCAGAGGATCAGTGTGGAGGGAGTGCAGCATTGTCAGAGGGTCAGTGTGGAGGGAGTGCAGCATTGTCAGAGGATCAGTGTGGAGGGAGTGCAGCCTTGTCAGAGGGTCAGTGTGGAGGAAGTGCAGCATTTTCAGAGGATCAGTGAGGAGGGAGTGCAGCATTGTCAGAGGATCAGTGTGGAGGGAGTGCAGCATTGTCAGAGGGTCAGTGTGCAGGGAGTACAGCATTGTCAGAGGATCAGTGTGGAGGGAGTGCAGCATTGTCAGAGGGTCAGTGTGGAGAGAGTGCAGCATTGTCAGAGGATCAGTGTAGAGGGAGTACAGCATTGTCAGAGGGTCAGTGTGGAGGGAGTGCAGCATTGTCAGAGGGTCAGTGTGGAGGGAGTGCAGCATTGTCAGAGGGTCAGTGTGGAGGGAGTGCAGCATTGTCAGAGGGTCAGTGTGGAGGGAGTGCAGCATTGTCAGATGGTCATTGTGGAGGGAGTGCAGCATAGTCAGGGGATCAGTGTGGAGGGAGTGAAGCATTGTCAGAGGGTCAGTGTGGAGGGAGTGAAGCATTGTCAGAGGGTCAGTGTGGAGGGAGTACAGCATTATCAGAGGATTAGTGTGCAGGGAGTGCAGCATTGTCAGAGGATTAGTGTGGAGGGAGTGCAGCATTGTCAGAGGATCAGTGTGGAGAGAGTGCAGCATTGTCAGAGGGTCACTGTGGAGGGAGTGAAGCATTGTCAGAGGGTCAGTGTGGAGGGAGTGAAGCATTGTCAGAGGATCAGTGTGGAGGGAGTGCAGCATTGTCAGAGGATCAGTGTGGAGGGAGTGCAGCATTGTCAGAGGATCAGTGTGGAGGGAGTGCAGCATTGTCAGAGGGTCAGTGTGGAGGGAGTGAAGCATTGTCAGAGGATTAGTGCGGAGGGAGTGCAGCATTGTCAGAGGATTAGTGTGGAGGGAGTGCAGCATTGTCAGAGGATTAGTGTGGAGGGAGTGCAGCATTGTCAGAGGATTAGTGTGGAGGGAGTGCAGCATTGTCAGAGGATTAGTGTGGAGGGAGTGCAGCATTGTCAGATGGTCAGTGTGGAGGGAGTGCAGCATTGTCAGACGGTCAGTGTGGAGGGAGTGCAGCATTGTCAGAGGATTAGTGTGGAGGGAGTGCAGCATTGTCAGAGGGTCAGTGTGGAGGGAGTGCAACATTGTCAGGGGATCAGTGTGGAGGGAGTGAAGCATTGTCAGAGGATCAGTGTGGAGAGAGTGCAGCATTGTCAGAGGGTCAGTGTGGAGGGAGTGCAGCATTGTCGGAGGGTCACTGTGGAGGGAGTGCAGCATTGTCAGAGAGTCAGTGTGGAGGGAGTGCAGCATTGTCAGAGGATCAGTGTGGAGGGAGTGCAGCATTGTCAGAGGATCATGTGGAGGGAGTGCAGCATTGTCAGAGGATCAGTGTGGAGGGAGTGCAGCATTGTCAGAGGGTCAGTGTGGAGGGAGTGAAGCATTGTCAGAGGATTAGTGTGGAGGGAGTGCAGCATTGTCAGAGGATTAGTGTGGAGGGAGTGCAGCATTGTCAGAGGATTAGTGTGGAGGGAGTGCAGCATTGTCAGAGGATTAGTGTGGAGGGAGTGCAGCATTGTCAGAGGATTAGTGTGGAGGGAGTGCAGCATTGTCAGATGGTCAGTGTGGAGGGAGTGCAGCATTGTCAGATGGTCAGTGTGGAGGGAGTGCAGCATTGTCAGAGGATTAGTGTGGAGGGAGTGCAGCATTGTCAGAGGGTCAGTGTGGAGGGAGTGCAGCATTGTCAGGGGATCAGTGTGGAGGGAGTGAAGCATTGTCAGAGGATCAGTGTGGAGAGAGTGCAGCATTGTCAGAGGGTCAGTGTGGAGGGAGTGCAGCATTGTCAGAGGGTCACTGTGGAGGGAGTGCAGCATTGTCAGAGAGTCAGTGTGGAGGGAGTGCAGCATTGTCAGAGGATCAGTGTGGAGGGAGTGCAGCATTGTCAGAGGGTCAGTGTGGAGGGAGTGCAGCATTGTCAGAGGGTCAGTATGGAGGGAGTGCAGCATTGTCAGAGGATCAGTGTGGAGGGAGTGCAGCATTGTCAGCGGTTCATTGTGGAGGGAGTGCAGCATTGTCAGAGGGTCAGTATGGAGGGAGTGCAGCATTGTCAGAGGATCAGTGCGGAGGGAGTACAGCATTGTCAGAGGATCAGTGTGGAGGGAGTACAGCATTGTCAGAGGGTCAGTGTGGAGGAAGTTCAGCATTGTCAGAGGATCAGTGAGGAGGGAGTGCAGCATTGTCAGAGGGTCAGTGTGGAGGAAGTGCAGCATTGTCAGAGGATCAGTGAGGAGGGAGTGCAGCATTGTCAGAGGATCAGTGTGGAGGGAGTGCAGCATTGTCAGAGGATCAGTGTGGAGGGAGTGCAGCATTGTCAGAGGGTCAGTGTGGAGAGAGTGCAGCATTGTCAGAGGATCAGTGTAGAGGGAGTACAGCATTGTCAGAGGGTCAGTCTGGAGGGAGTGCAGCATTGTCAGAGGGTCAGTGTGGAGGGAGTGCAGCATTGTCAGAGGGTCAGTGTGGAGGGAGTGCAGCATTGTCAGAGGGTCAGTGTGGAGGGAGTGCAGCATTGTCAGAGGGTCAGTGTGGAGGGAGTGCAGCATTGTCAGAGGGTCAGTGTGGAGTGAGTGAAGCATTGTCAGAGTATCAGTGTGGAGGGAGTGAAGCATTGTCAGAGGGTCAGTGTGGAGGGAGTGCAGCATTGTCAGAGGGTCAGTGTGGAGGGAGTGCAGCATTGTCAGAGGGTCAGTATGGAGGGGGTGCAGCATTGTCAGAGGATTAGTGTGGAGGGAGTGCGGCATTGTCAGAGGATCAGTGTGGAGGGAGTGCAGCATTGTCAGAGGATCAGTGTGGAGGGAGTGCAGCATTGTCAGAGGATTAGTGTGGAGGGAGTGCAGCATTGTCAGAGGATTAGTGTGGAGGGAGTGCAGCATTGTCAGAGGATTAGTGTGGACGGAGTGCAGCATTGTCAGAGGATCAGTGTGGAGGGAGTGCAGCATTGTCAGAGGATTAGTGTGGAGGGAGTGCAGCATTGTCAGAGGATCAGTGTGGAGGGAGTGCAGCATTGTCAGAGGGTCAGTGTGGAGGGAGTGCAGCATTGTCAGAGGGTCAGTGTGGAGGGAGTGAAGCATTGTCAGAGTATCAGTGTGGAGGGAGTGAAGCATTGTCAGAGGGTCAGTGTGGAGGGAGTGCAGCATTGTCAGAGGGTCAGTGTGGAGGGAGTGCAGCATTGTCAGAGGGTCAGTGTGGAGGGGGTGCAGCATTGTCAGAGGATTAGTGTGGAGGGAGTGCAGCATTGTCAGCGGATCAGTGTGGAGGGAGTGCAGCATTGTCAGAGGATCAGTGTGGAGGGAGTGCAGCATTGTCAGAGGATCAGTGTGGAGGGAGTGCAGCATTGTCAGGGGATCAGTGTGGAGGGAGTGCAGCATTGTCAGAGGGTCAGTGTGGAGGGAGTGAAGCATTGTCAGAGGATTAGTGTGGAGGGAGTGCAGCATTGTCAGAGTATTAGTGTGGAGGGAGTCCAGGATTGTCAGAGAATCAGTGTGGAGGGAGTGCAGCATTGTCAGAGGATCAGTGTGGAGGGAGTGCAGCATTGTCAGAGGATCAGTGTGGAGGGAGTGCAGCATTGTCAGAGGGTCAGTGTGGAGGGAGTGAAGCATTGTCAGAGGATTAGTGTGGAGGGAGTGCAGCATTGTCAGAGGATTAGTGTGGAGGGAGTGCAGCATTGTCAGAGGGTCAGTGTGGAGGGAGTGCAGCATTGTCAGAGGGTCAGTGTGGAGGGAGTGAAGCATTGTCAGAGGATTAGTGTGGAGGGAGTGCAGCATTGTCAGAGGATTAGTGTGGAGGGAGTGCAGCATTGTCAGAGGGTCAGTGTGGAGGGAGTGCAGCATTGTCAGAGGATCAGTGTGGAGAGAGTGCAGCATTGTCAGAGGGTCAGTGTGGAGGGAGTGCAGTATTGACAGAGGGTCAGTGTGGAGGGGGTGCAGCATTGTCAGAGGATCAGTGTGGAGGGAGTGCAGCATTGTTAGAGGGTCAGTGTGGAGGGTGTGCAGCATTGTCAGATGGTCAGTGTGGAGGGAGTGCAGCATTGTCAGAGGATCAGTGTGGAGGGAGTGCAGCATTGTCAGAGGATCACTGTGGAGGGAGTGCAGCTTTATCAGAGGATCAGTGTGGAGGGAGTGCAGCATTGTCAGAGGGTCAGTGTGGAGGGAGTGCAGCATTGTCAGAGGATCAGTGTGGAGGGAGTGCAGCAATGTCAGAGGATCAGTGTGGAGGGAGTACAGCATTGTCAGAGGATCAGTGTGGAGGGAGTATAGCATTGTCAGAGGATTAGTGTGGAGGGAGTGAAGCATTGTCAGAGGATTAGTGTGGAGGGAGTGCAGCATTGTCAGAGGATCAGTGTGGAGGGTGTGCAGCATTGTCAGAGGGTCAGTGTGGAGGGAGTGCAACATTGTCAGAGGATCAGTGTGGAGGGAGTGCAGCATTGTCAGAGGATCAGTGTGGAGGGAGTGCAGCATTGTCAGAGGGTCTGTGTGGAGGGAGTACAGCATTGTCAGAGGGTCAGTGTGGAGGGAGTGCAGCATTGTCAGAGGATCAGTGTGGAGGGAGTGCAGCAATGTCAGAGGATCAGTGTGGAGGGAGTACAGCATTGTCAGAGGATCAGTGTGGAGGGAGTATAGCATTGTCAGAGGATTAGTGTGGAGGGAGTGAAGCATTGTCAGAGGATTAGTGTGGAGGGAGTGCAGCATTGTCAGAGGATCAGTGTGGAGGGTGTGCAGCATTGTCAGAGGGTCAGTGTGGAGGGAGTGCAACATTGTCAGAGGATCAGTGTGGAGGGAGTGCAGCATTGTCAGAGGATCAGTGTGGAGGGAGTGCAGCATTGTCAGAGGGTCTGTGTGGAGGGAGTGCAGCATTGTCAGAGGGTCAGTGTGGAGGGAGTGCAGCATTGTCAGAGGATCAGTGTGGAGGGAGTGCAGTATTGTCAGAGGGTCAGTGTGGAGGGAGTGCAGCATTGTCAGAGGGTCAGTGTGGAGGGAGTACAGCATTGTCAGAGGATCAGTGTGGAGGGAGTACAGCATTGTCAGAGGATTAAGTGTGGAGGGAGTGAAGCATTGTCAGAGGATTAGTGTGGAGGGAGTGCAGCATTGTCAGAGGGTCTGTGTGGAGGGAGTGCAGCATTGTCAGAGGGTCAGTGTGGAGGGAGTGCAGCATTGTCAGAGGATCAGTGTGGAGGCAGTGCAGCATTGTCAGAGGATCAGTATGGAGGGAGTGCAGCATTGTCAGATGGTCAGTGTGGAGGGAGTACAGCATTGTCAGAGGGTCAGTGTGTAGGGAGTGCAGCATTGTCAGAGGGTCAGTGTGGAGGGAGTGCAGCATTGTCAGAGGGTCAGAGTGGAGGGAGTGCAGCATTGTCAGAGAGTCAGTGTGGAGGGAGTGCAGCATTGTCAGAGGGTCAGTGTGGAGGGGGTGCAGCATTGTCAGACGATCAGTGTGGAGGGAGTGAAACATTGTCAGAGTATCAGTGTGGAGGGTGTGAAGCATTGTCAGAGGGTCAGTGTGGAGAGAGTGCAGCATTGTCAGAGGGTCAGTGTGGAGGGAGTGCAGCATTGTCAGAGGGTCAGTGTTGAGGGAGTGCAGCATTGTCAGAGGATCAGTGTGTAGGGAGTGCAGCATTGTCAGAGGGTCAGTGTGGAGGGAGTGCAGTATTGTCAGAGGGTCAGTGTGGAGGGAGTGCAGCATTGTCAGAGGGTCAGTGTGGAGGGAGTGAAGCATTGTCAGAGGATTAGTGTGGAGGGAGTGCAGCATTGTCAGAGGATTAGTGTGGAGGGAGTGCAGCATTGTCAGAGGGTCAGTGTGGAGGGAGTGCAGCATTGTCAGAGGATCAGTGTGGAGAGAGTGCAGCATTGTCAGAGGGTCAGTGTGGAGGGAGTGCAGTATTGACAGAGGGTCAGTGTGGAGGGGGTGCAGCATTGTCAGAGGATCAGTGTGGAGGGAGTGCAGCATTGTTAGAGGGTCAGTGTGGAGGGAGTGCAGCATTGTCAGATGGTCAGTGTGGAGCGAGTGCAGCATTGTCAGAGGATCAGTGTGGAGGGAGTGCAGCATTGTCAGAGGATCACTGTGGAGGGAGTGCAGCTTTATCAGAGGATCAGTGTGGAGGGAGTGCAGCATTGTCAGAGAATCGGTGTGGAGGGCGTGCAGCATTGTCAGAGGGTCAGTGTGGAGGGAGTACAGCATTGTCAGAGGGTCAGTGTGGAGGGAGTGCAGCATTGTCAGAGGATCAGTGTGGAGGGAGTGCAGCAATGTCAGAGGATCAGTGTGGAGGGAGTACAGCATTGTCAGAGGATCAGTGTGGAGGGAGTATAGCATTGTCAGAGGATTAGTGTGGAGGGTGTGAAGCATTGTCAGAGGATTAGTGTGGAGGGAGTGCAGCATTGTCAGAGGATCAGTGTGGAGGGTGTGCAGCATTGTCAGAGGGTCAGTGTGGAGGGAGTGCAGCATTGTCAGAGGATCAGTGTGGAGGGAGTGCAGCATTGTCAGAGGATCAGTGTGGAGGGAGTGCAGCATTGTCAGAGGGTCTGTGTGGAGGGAGTGCAGCATTGTCAGAGGGTCAGTGTGGAGGGAGTGCATTATTGTCAGAGGATCAGTGTGGAGGGAGTGCAGTATTGTCAGAGGGTCAGTGTGGAGGGAGTGCAGCATTGTCAGAGGGTCAGTGTGGAGGGAGTACAGCATTGTCAGAGGATCAGTGTGGAGGGAGTACAGCAATATCAGAGGATTAAGTGTGGAGGGAGTGAAGCATTGTCAGAGGATTAGTGTGGAGGGAGTGCAGCATTGTCAGAGGGTCTGTGTGGAGGGAGTGCAGCATTGTCAGAGGGTCAGTGTGGAGGGAGTGCAGCATTGTCAGAGGATCAGTGTGGAGGCAGTGCAGCATTGTCAGAGGATCAGTATGGAGGGAGTGCAGCATTGTCAGATGGTCAGTGTGGAGGGAGTACAGCATTGTCAGAGGGTCAGTGTGTAGGGAGTGCAGCATTGTCAGAGGGTCAGTGTGGAGGGAGTGCAGCATTGTCAGAGGGTCAGAGTGGAGGGAGTGCAGCATTGTCAGAGAGTCAGTGTGGAGGGAGTGCAGCATTGTCAGAGGGTCAGTGTGGAGAGGGTGCAGCATTGTCAGACGATCAGTGTGGAGGGAGTGAAACATTGTCAGAGTATCAGTGTGGAGGGAGTGAAGCATTGTCAGAGGGTCACTGTGGAGAGAGTGCAGCATTGTCAGAGGGTCAGTGTGGAGGGAGTGCAGCATTGTCAGAGGGTCAGTGTTGAGGGAGTGCAGCATTGTCAGAGGATCAGTGTGTAGGGAGTGCAGCATTGTCAGAGGATCAGTGTGGAGAGAGTGCAGCATTGTCAGAGGGTCAGTGTGGAGGGAGTGCAGTATTGTCAGAGGGTCAGTGTGGAGGGAGTGCAGCATTGTCAGAGGGTCAGTGTGGAGAGAGTGCAGCATTGTCAGAGTGTCAGTGTGGAGGGAGTGCAGCATTGTCAGAGGATAAGTGTGGAGGGAGTGAAGCATTGTCCGAGGGTCAGTGTGGAGGGAGTGCTGCATTGTCCGAGGATTAGTGTGGAGGGAATGCAGCATTGTCAGAGGGTCAGTGTGGAGGGAGTGCAGCATTGTCAGAGGATCAGTGTGGAGAGAGTGCAGCATTGTCAGAGGGTCAGTGTGGAGGGAGTGCAGCATTGTCAGAGGATCAGTGTGGAGGGAGTGAAGCATTGTCAGAGGATCAGTGTGGAGAGAGTGCTGCATTGTCAGAGGATCAGTGTGGACGGAGTGCAGCATTGTCAGAGGATCAGTGTGGAGGGAGTGCAGTATTGTCAGAGAGTCAGTGTGGAGGGAGTGCAGCATTGTCAGAGGGTCAGTGTTGAGGGAGTGCAGCATTGTCAGAGGATCAGTGTGGAGGGAGTGCAGCATTGTCAGAGGGTCAGTATGGAGGGAGTGCAGCATTGTCAGAGGATCTGTGTGGAGGGAGTGCAGCATTGTCAGAGAGCCAGTGTGGAGGGAGTGCAGTATTGTCAGAGGGTCAGTGTGGAGGGAGTGCAGCATTGTCAGAGGATCAGTATGGAGGTAGTGCTGCATTTTCAGAGGATCAGTGTGGAGGGAGTGCAGCATTGTCAGAGGGTCAGTGTGGAGGGAGTGCAGCATTGTCAGATGGTCAGTGTGGAGGGAGTGCAGCCTTATCAGAGGATCAGTGTGGAGGGAGTGCAGCATTGTCAGAGGATCAGTATGGAGGGAGTGCTGCATTGTCAGAGGGTCAGTGTGGAGGGAGTGCAGCATTGTCAGAGGATCAGTGTGGAGGGATTGCAGCATTGTCAGAGGATCAGTGTGGAGGGAGTGCAGCATTGCCAGAGGATCAGTGTGGAGGGAGTGCAGCATTGTCAGAGGATCAGTGTGGAGGGAGTACAGCATTGTCAGAGGATCAGTGTGGAGGGAGTACAGCATTGTCAGAGGATCAGTGTGGAGGGAGTGCAGCATTGACAGAGGGTCAGTGTGGAGGGAGTGCAGCATTGTCAGAGGATCAGTGTGGAGGGAGTGCAGCATTGTCAGAGGGTCAGTGTGGATGGAGTGCAGTATTGTCAGAGGGTCAGTGTGGAGGTAGTGCAGCATTGTCAGAGGATCAGTGTGGAGGGAGTGCTGCATTGTCAGAACGTGAGGATGGAGGGATTGCTGTGCAGGGAGAGGGTCAGTAATGATGAAGTGCGCACTCTCTGAGGGTCAGTACAAATGGTTGGCCATGCTGTCAGAGTGTCGCACTGTGAGACGGTTACTACTGAGGGAGCGCTGCACTGAAAAAAGTGTTAGAACTGAGGGAGCAACGCACTCTGAGGGGATGAGTACTGAGGGATCACCACGCTGTGAGGGGTCAGTACTGAGGGAGTGCCATGCTATCTGTCGGACAGTCAGTACTGAGTGATTGCTGCATTGCCAGAGGGTCTGTACTGAGAGAGTGATGCACACTCAAAGGGTCATTACTGAGGGAGAGCTACACGGTCAGTGTGTTAGTTCTGAGGGAGTGTTGTTTCAGAGGGTCAGTACTGATGGAGTGCTGCACTGCCAAAGGGTCAGTACTGAGGGAGTGCTGCACTGCCAAAGGGTCAGTACTGAGGGAGTGCTGCACTGCCAAAGGGTCAGTACTGAGGCATTGCTGGACTATCAGAAGTGCAGGAATGAGGCAGTGCCGCACTGTCAGATTGTCAGTACTGAGGGAGTTCTGCTCTGCCGGAGGGTTGGTACTGAGAAAATGCCACGTTATCGGAGGGTCAGTACCGAGGGAGTGCTGCACTGTAAGAGCAGCTGTATTGAGGGAGTGCCACATTGTCGGAGGGTCAGTACTGAGGGAATGCTGCACTGTGGAAATGTCAGTACAAAGAGAGTGCTGCAGAGTCAGAGGGTCAGTACTGAGGGAAAGCTGTTCTGTCAGAGCGTCATTTCTGAGGGTGTGCTGCAGGGTCAAAGGAGCAGTGCTGAGGGAGAGCTGCATTGTCAGAGGGTCAGTACTGAGGGAGCGCTGCACTGTCAGAGGGTCAGTACTGAGGGAGAGCTGCATTGTCAGAGGGTCAGTATTGAGGGTGTGCTGCACTGTCAGAGGGTCAGTACTGAGGGAGCGCTGCACTGTCAGAGGGTCAGTACTGAGGGAGCGCTGCACTGTCAGATGGTCACTACTGAGGGAATGCTGCACTGTCAGAGGGTCAGTACTGAGGGAGCGCTGCACTGTCAGAGGATATAGAACATAGAACATAGAACAATACAGCACAGAACAGGCCCTTTGGCCCACGATGTTGTGCCGAACATTTGTCCTAGCTTAAGCACCCATCCATGTACCTATCCAATTGCCGCTTAAAGGTCAGCAAAGTTTCTGACTCTACCACTCCCACAGGCAGCGCATTCCATTCCCCCCCAACTCTCTGGGTAAAGAACCTACCCCTGACATCTCCCCTATACCTTCCACCCTTCACCTTAAATTTATGTCCCCTTGTAACACTCTGTTGTACCCGGGGAAAAAGTTTCTGACTGCCTACTCTATCTATTCCCCTGATCATATTATAAACCTCTATCAAGTCACCCCTCATCCTTCTCCGTTCCAACTAGAAAAGGCCTAGCACTCTCAACCTATCCTTGTCCGACCTATTCTCCATTCCAGGCAACATCCTGGTAAATCTTCTCTGCACCCTCTCCAAAGCTTCCACATCTTTCCTAAAGTGAGGCGACCAGAACTGCACACAGTACTCCAAATGTGGCCGAACCAAGGTTCTGTACAGCTGTAATATCACTTCACGACTCTTGAATTCAATCCCTCTGCTAATGAACACTAATACACCATAGGCCTTCTTACAAGCTCTATCCACCTGAGTGGCAACTTTCTAAGATCTATGAACATAGACCCCAAGATCCCTCTGCTCCTCCACCTTACTAAGAACCCTACCGTTAACCCTGTATTCCGCATTCTTATTTGTCTTTCCAAAATGGACAACCTCACACTTGGCAGGATAGAACTCCATCTGCCACTCCTCAGCCCAGCTCTGCAACATATCCAAGTCCCTTTGCAGCCGACAGGGCTGAGGCTTATTCCTCAGCTTCCGTCTGCTCATCCCAAATGAATCCCACTGCCCCACACTCAGCACAGTCATGTGTTCCTTATTTCTGAGCTTCCCAATGCTAATCCACATCCAGAATGACATCCCACACTTCTCCAAATCGTATTGCAGGCTATTTGTCTGGGAACGAGGAGTGTTAAGAGAGGAAATAAAAATCTGAAAGGACTTTACAGTGACATTAAGGGTGAATTGATAATGAGAGAAAGAGTTGGTTGTAGAACACAGTGAGAATGTGTGCATGGACCCAGAGGCTACAGTGAATGGATGCATTTTGTCAATGCTCATTGGGACAGGGACGGTATGCAAGGAACAGCCATTGAACTATGGAGCTGTGAGCCTGATGGCAGTGGTGGGTAAGCTGTTGGAGGGCATTCTGAGAGACAACTGACATGTATTTGGAAAAGCAAGAATTGATTAGGGATGGTCAGCTTGGCTTTGTTTGTGGAAATGATGTGTCCAGCTTGATAGAGCTTTTGAAGGGATGACCAAGGAGACAGATGAGAAGGTTTCACATGGGAGACTGCTTAGTAAAAGGTTAGATGAGATGGCATCCAAGGAGAGAGGACAGCACAGTACCTCAGGGGTTTGATTCTAACACCCGGTGACTGTCTGTGTGGAGTTTACACATTCTCTCTGTATCTGTGCGGGTTCCCTCCGGGTGCTCCAGTTTCCTCCCACCGCCCAAAGATGCCATGGGAAATGCAGCATTACAGGGATAGAGTAGAGGATGTGAGTCTGGGTGGGATGCTGTTCAGACAGTCAGTGTGGAGCCAATGGACGGAATGGCTTGCTTCGACACTGTAGGAATTCTAAACTTAATCCAGAGAGACAAGTAATGTTCTGGGGACCTGGACTCCAATCTTGGACAGGGGTGGATGTGGGTCCTTACAGTCTGAGGGGGTTTGAACACAGTCTGAGAGGGGAGCTGTGCTGAGCCCTGAGCCCTGAAGTGTTGAGGATGTGAATGTTTTGTGGAGCTACTGTCTAAGGGGCTTTGGGGTTAAACACAACAAAGTGATGAATTCTTCGGTATTGAGGGAGCACTTTCTGAGTTATTGAGGGAGCACTTTCTGAGTTATTGAGGGAGCACTATCTGAGGTACTGAGGGAGCAATTTCTGAGGTACTGAGGGAGCACTTTCTGACGTACTGAGGGAGAACTATCTGAGGTACTGAGGGAGAACTATCTGAGGTACTGAGGGAGCACTTTCTGAGGTATTGAGGCAGAACTATCTGAGGTATTGATGGAGCACTATCTGAGGCATTGAGGGAAAAATATCTGAGGTATTGAGGGAGCACTTTCAGAGGTATTGAGGGAGCACTTTCTGAGGTACTGAGGAAGCACTATCTGAGGTACTGAGGGAGCACTTTCTGAGGTATTGAGGGAGCATTATCTGAGGTACTGAGGGAGCACTTTCTGAGGTATTGAGGGAGCACGTTCAGAGGTATTGAGGGAGCACTTTCTGAGGTACTGAGGGAGCACTTTCTGAGGTATTGAGGGAGCATTATCTGAGGTACTGAGGGAGCACTTTCTGAGGTATTGAGGGAGCACGTTCAGAGGTATTGAGGGAGCACTTTCTGAGGTACTGAGGAAACACTATCTGAGGTACTGAGGGAGCACATTCTGAGGTATTGAGGGAGCACTTTCAGAGGTATTGAGGGAGCACTTTCTGAGGTACTGAGGAAACACTATCTGAGGTACTGAGGGAGAACTATCTGAGGTACTGAGGGACCATTTTTCTGAAGTATTGAGGGAGCACTTTCTGAGGTACTGAGGGAGAACTATCTGAGGAAATGAGGGAGAACTATCTGAGGTACTGAGTGAGCACTTTCTGAGGTATTGAGGAAGCACTTTCTGAGGTATTGAGGGAGCACGTTCTGAGGTACTGAGGGAGAATTATTTGAGGTACTGAGGGAGCACTTTTTGAGGTATTGAGAGAGCACTATCTGAGGTATTGAGGAAGCACTTTCTGAGGTATTGAGGAAGCACTTTCTGAGTATTGAGGGAGTACTTTCTGAGGTATTGAGGGAGCACTTTCTGAGGTATTGATGAAGCACTTTCTGAGGTATTGAGGAAGCACTCTCTGAGGTATTGAGGGACCACGTTCTGAGGTACTGAGGGAGCACTATCTGAGGTACTGAGGGAGCACATTCTGAGGTATTGAGGGAGCACTTTCAGAGGTATTGAGAGAGCACTTTCAGAGGTACTGAGGAAACACTATCTGAGGTACTGAGGGAGCACTATCTGAGGTAAAGAGGGAGAACTATCTGAGGTACTGAGGGACCATTTTTCTGAAGTATTGAGGGAGCACTTTCTGAGGTACTGAGGGAGAACTATCTGAGGAAATGAGGGAGAACTATCTGAGGTACTGAGTGTGCACTTTCTGAGGTATTGAGGAAGCACTTTCTGAGGTATTGAGGGAGCACGTTCTGAGGTACTGAGGGAGAATTATCTGAGGTACTGAGGGAGCACTTTTTGAGGTATTGAGAAAGCACTATCTGAGGTATTGAGGAAGCACTTTCTGAGGTATTGCGGAGCACTATCTGAGGTATTGAGGGAGAACTATCTGAGGTATTGAGCGAGCACTTTCAGAGGTTTTGAGGGAGAACAATCTGAGGTATTGAAGGAGAACTATCTTAGGTATTGAGGGAGCACTTTCTGAGGTAGCACTTTCTGAGGTACTGAGGGGACACTTTCTGAGGTACTGATGGAACACTCTCTGAGGTATTGAGGTAGCACTTTCGAGGGACTGAGGGAGAACTACCTGAGGTATTGAGGGAGCACTTTCTGAGGTACTGAGGAAGCACTATCTGAGGTATTGACGGAGCACCGTCTGAGGTACTGAGGAAGCATTATCTGAGGTACTGAGGGAGCACGATCTGAGGTACTGAGGGAGAACTATCTGAGGTACTGAGGGGCCACTTTCTGAAGTATTGAGGGAGCACTTTCTGAGGTACTGAGGGAGCAAGTTCTGAGGTATTGAGGGAAGCACACTCTGAGGTACTGAGGGAGAACTATCTGTGGTATTGATGGAGCATTTTCTGAGGCATTGAGGGAGCATTTTCTGAGGTACTGAGGGAGCAAGTTCTGAGGAATTGAGGGAGCACTATCTGAGGTACTGAGGGAACAAGTTCTGAGGTATTGAGGAAGCACTCTCTGAGGTACTGAGGGAGAACTATCTGCGGTACTGAGGGAGAACTATCTGAGGTACTGAGGGAGCACTTTCTGAGGTATTAAGGGAGCACTATCTGAGGCATTGAGGGAGCAATATCTGAGGTACTGATGGAGCACTTTCTGACGTATTTAGGGAGCACTTTCTGAGGTACTGAGTGAAAACTATCTGAGGTACTGAGGGAGAACTATCTGAGGTATTCATGGAGCACTTTCTGAGGTATTGAGGGAGCACTTTATGACGTACTGAGGAAGCACTAGCTGAGGTTCTGAGTGAGTACTATCTGAGGTACTGAGCGAGAACATTCTGAGGTATTGAGGGAGCAATTTCAGAAGTATTGAGGGAGAACTATCTGAGGTACTTTGGAAGAACTATCTGAGGTATTGAGGGAGCAATTTCAGAGGTATTGAGGGAGCACTATCTGAGGTATTGAGGGAGCACTATCTGAGGTTCTGAGGTAACAAGTTCTGAGGTATTGAGGAAGCACTCTCTGAGGTACTGAGGGAGAACTATCTGAGTTACTGAGGGAGCACTTTCTGAGGTATTAAGGGAGCACTTTCTGATGTACTGAGAATGCACTATCTGAGGATCTGAGCGAGTACTATCTGAGGGACTGAGGGAGAACTATCTGAGGTAATGAGGGACCACTTTCTGAAGTATTGAGGGAGCACTTTCTGAGGTATTGAGTAAGCACTTTCTGAGGTACTGAGGGAGAACTATCTGAGGTACTGAGCGAGCAAGTTCTGAGGTATTGAGGGAGCACTATCTGAGGTACTGAGGGAGAACTATCTGTGGTATTGATGGACCACTTTCTGAGGTATTGAGGGAGCAATATCTGAGTTACTGAGGGAGCACTTTCTGAGGGTCAGAGGAAGCACTTTCTAAGGTATTGAGTGAGCACTATCTGAGGTATTGAGGAAGCACTTTCTGAGGCATTGAGGGAGCACTTTCTGAGGTATCTGAGGTACTGAGGGAGCAATTTCTGAGGGTCAGAGGAAGCACTTTCTGAGGTATTGAGGAAGCACTTTCTGAGGTATTGAGGGATCACTTTCTGAGGTATTGAGGAAGCACTTTCTGAGGTATTGAGGGAGAACTATCTGAGGTACTGAGGGAACACTTTCTGAGATATTGAGGAAGCACTTTCTGAGGTATTGAGGGAGCACTTTATGAGGTACTGAGGGAGCACTTTCTGAGGAATTGAGGGAGCACTATCTGAAGAACTGAGGGAGAACTATCTGTGGTATTGATGGAGCACTTTCTGAGGTATTGAGGAAGCACTCTCTGAGGTACTGAGGGAGAACTATCTGAGGTATTGAGGAAGCACTTTCTGAGGCATTGAGGGAGCACTTTCTGAGGTATCTGAGGTACTGAGGGAGCAATTTCTGAGGGTCAGGGGAAGCACTTTCTGAGGTATTGAGGAAGCACTTTCTGAGGTATTGAGGGAGCACTTTCTGAGGTATTGAGGAAGCACTTTCTGAGGTATTGAGGGAGCACTATCTGAGGTACTGAGGGAGCACTTTCTGAGGTATTGAGGAAGCACTTTCTGAGGTATTGAGGGAGCACTTTATGAGGTACTGAGGGAGCAATTTCTGAGGAATTGAGGGAGCACTATCTGAGGTACTGAGGGAGCACTTTCTGAGGTATTGAGGAAGCACTTTCTGAGGTATTGATGGAGCACTTTCTGAGGTATTGAGGAAGCACTATCTGAGGTACTGAGGGAGAACTATCTGTGGTATTGATGGAGCACTTTCTGAGTTATTGAGGGAGCACTATCTGAGGTACTGAGGGAGCAATTTCTGAGGTACTGAGGGAGCACTTTCTGAGGTACTGAGGGAGAACTATCTGAGGTACTGAGGGAGAACTATCAGAGGTACCGAGGGAGCACTTTCTGAGGTATTGAGGCAGAACTATCTGAGGTATTGATGGAGCACTATCTGAGGCATTGAGGGAAAAATATCTGAGGTATTGAGGGAGCACTTTCAGAGGTATTGAGGGAGCACTTTCTGAGGTACTGAGGAAGCACTATCTGAGGTACTGAGGGAGCACTTTCTGAGGTATTGAGGGAGCACTTTCTGAGGTACAGAGGGAGCATTATCTGAGGTACTGAGGGAGCACTTTCTGAGGTATTGAGGGAGCACTTTCAGAGGTATTGAGGGAGCACTTTCTGAGGTACTGAGGAAACACTATCTGAGGTACTGAGGGAGCACATTCTGAGGTATTGAGGGAGCACTTTCAGAGGTATTGAGGGAGCACTTTCTGAGGTACTGAGGAAACACTATCTGAGGTACTGAGGGAGAACTATCTGAGGTACTGAGGGACCATTTTTCTGAAGTATTGAGGGAGCACTTTCTGAGGTACTGAGGGAGAACTATCTGAGGAAATGAGGGAGAACTATCTGAGGTACTGAGTGAGCACTTTCTGAGGTATTGAGGAAGCACTTTCTGAGGTATTGAGGGAGCACGTTCTGAGGTACTGAGGGAGAATTATCTGAGGTACTGAGGGAGCACTTTTTGAGGTATTGAGAAAGCACTATCTGAGGTATTGAGGAAGCACTTTCTGAGGTATTGCGGAGCACTATCTGAGGTCTTGAGGGAGACCTATCTGAGGTATTGAGGGAAAGATATCTGAGGTATTGAGGGAGCACTTTCAGAGGTATTGAGGGAGCACTTTCTGAGGTACTGACGAAGCACTATCTGAGGTACTGAGGGAGCACTTTCTGAGGTATTGAGGGAGCACTTTCTGAGGTACAGAGGGAGCATTATCTGAGGTACTGAGGGAGCACTTTCTGAGGTATTGAGGGAGCACTTTCAGAGGTATTGAGGGAGCACTTTCTGAGGTACTGAGGAAACACTATCTGAGGTACTGAGGGAGCACATTCTGAGGTATTGAGGGAGCACTTTCAGAGGTATTGAGGGAGCACTTTCTGAGGTACTGAGGAAACACTATCTGAGGTACTGAGGGAGAACTATCTGAGGTACTGAGGGACCATTTTTCTGAAGTATTGAGGGAGCACTTTCTGAGGTACTGAGGGAGAACTATCTGAGGAAATGAGGGAGAATTATCTGAGGTACTGAGTGAGCACTTTCTGAGGTATTGAGGAAGCACTTTCTGAGGTATTGAGGGAGCACTTTTTGAGGTATTGAGAGAGCACTATCTGAGGTATTGAGGAAGCACTTTCTGAGGTATTGAGGAAGCACTTTCTGAGTATTGAGGGAGTACTTTCTGAGGTATTGAGGGAGCACTTTCTGAGGTATTGATGAAGCACTTTCTGAGGTATTGAGGAAGCACTCTCTGAGGTATTGAGGGACCACGTTCTGAGGTACTGAGGGAGCACTATCTGAGGTACTGAGGGAGCACATTCTGATGTATTGAGGGAGCACTTTCAGAGGTATTGAGAGAGCACTTTCAGAGGTACTGAGGAAACACTATCTGAGGTACTGAGGGAGCACTATCTGAGGTAAAGAGGGAGAACTATCTGAGGTACTGAGGGACCATTTTTCTGCAGTATTGAGGGAGCACTTTCTGAGGTACTGAGGGAGAACTATCTGAGGAAATGAGGGAGAACTATCTGAGGTACTGAGTGAGCACTTTCTGAGGTATTGAGGAAGCACTTTCTGAGGTATTGAGGGAGCACGTTCTGAGGTACTGAGGGAGAATTATCTGAGGTACTGAGGGAGCACTTTTTGAGGTATTGAGAAAGCACTATCTGAGGTATTGAGGAAGCACTTTCTGAGGTATTGCGGAGCACTATCTGAGGTATTGAGGGAGAACTATCTGAGGTATTGAGCGAGCACTTTCAGAGGTTTTGAGGGAGAACTATCTGAGGTATTGAAGGAGAACTATCTTAGGTATTGAGGGAGCACTCTCTGAGGTATTGATGGAGCACTTTCTGAGGTAGCACTTTCTGAGGTACTGTGGGGACACTTTCTGAGGTACTGATGGAACACTCTCTGAGGTATTGAGGGAGCACTTTCGAGGTATTGAGGGAGAACTACCTGAGGTATTGATGGAGCACTTTCTGAGGTACTGAGGAAGCACTATCTGAGGTATTGAGGGAGCACCTTCTGAGGTACTGAGGAAGCCTTATCTGACGTACTGAGGGAGCACTTTCTGAGGTACTGAGGGAGAACTATCTGAGGTACTGAGGGACCACTTTCTCAAGTATTGAGGGAGCACTTTCTGAGGTACTGAGGGAGCAAGTTCTGAGGTATTGAGGGAAGCACACTCTGAGGTACTGAGGGAGAACTATCTGTGGTATTGATGGAGCATTTTCTGAGGTATTGAGGGAGCATTTTCTGAGGTACTGAGGGAGCAAGTTCTGAGGAATTGAGGGAGCACTATCTGAGGTACTGTGGGAACAAGTTCGGAGGTATTGAGGAAGCACTCTCTGAGGTACTGAGGGAGAACTATCTGCGGTACTGAGGGAGAACTATCTGAGTTACTGAGGGAGCACTTTCTGAGGTATTAAGGGAGCACTATCTGAGGCATTGAGGGAGAACTATCTGAGGTATTCATGGAGCACTTTCTGAGGTATTGAGGGAGCACTTTATGACGTACTGAGGAAGCACTAGCTGAGGTTCTGAGTGAGTACTATCTGAGGTACTGAGCGAGAACATTCTGAGGTATTGAGGGAGCAATTTCAGAAGTATTGAGGGAGAACTATCTGAGGTACTTTGGAAGAACTATCTGAGGTATTGAGGGAGCAATTTCAGAGGTATTGAGAGAGCACTATCTGAGGTATTGAGGAAGCACTTTCTGAGGTATTGAGGAAGCACTTTCTGAGTATTGAGGGAGTACTTTCTGAGGTATTGAGGGAGCACTTTCTGAGGTATTGATGAAGCACTTTCTGAGGTATTGAGGAAGCACTCTCTGAGGTATTGAGGGACCACGTTCTGAGGTACTGAGGGAGCACTATCTGAGGTACTGAGGGAGCACATTCTGATGTATTGAGGGAGCACTTTCAGAGGTATTGAGAGAGCACTTTCAGAGGTACTGAGGAAACACTATCTGAGGTACTGAGGGAGCACTATCTGAGGTAAAGAGGGAGAACTATCTGAGGTACTGAGGGACCATTTTTCTGCAGTATTGAGGGAGCACTTTCTGAGGTACTGAGGGAGAACTATCTGAGGAAATGAGGGAGAACTATCTGAGGTACTGAGTGAGCACTTTCTGAGGTATTGAGGAAGCACTTTCTGAGGTATTGAGGGAGCACGTTCTGAGGTACTGAGGGAGAATTATCTGAGGTACTGAGGGAGCACTTTTTGAGGTATTGAGAAAGCACTATCTGAGGTATTGAGGAAGCACTTTCTGAGGTATTGCGGAGCACTATCTGAGGTATTGAGGGAGAACTATCTGAGGTATTGAGCGAGCACTTTCAGAGGTTTTGAGGGAGAACTATCTGAGGTATTGAAGGAGAACTATCTTAGGTATTGAGGGAGCACTCTCTGAGGTATTGATGGAGCACTTTCTGAGGTAGCACTTTCTGAGGTACTGTGGGGACACTTTCTGAGGTACTGATGGAACACTCTCTGAGGTATTGAGGGAGCACTTTCGAGGTATTGAGGGAGAACTACCTGAGGTATTGATGGAGCACTTTCTGAGGTACTGAGGAAGCACTATCTGAGGTATTGAGGGAGCACCTTCTGAGGTACTGAGGAAGCCTTATCTGACGTACTGAGGGAGCACTTTCTGAGGTACTGAGGGAGAACTATCTGAGGTACTGAGGGACCACTTTCTCAAGTATTGAGGGAGCACTTTCTGAGGTACTGAGGGAGCAAGTTCTGAGGTATTGAGGGAAGCACACTCTGAGGTACTGAGGGAGAACTATCTGTGGTATTGATGGAGCATTTTCTGAGGTATTGAGGGAGCATTTTCTGAGGTACTGAGGGAGCAAGTTCTGAGGAATTGAGGGAGCACTATCTGAGGTACTGTGGGAACAAGTTCGGAGGTATTGAGGAAGCACTCTCTGAGGTACTGAGGGAGAACTATCTGCGGTACTGAGGGAGAACTATCTGAGTTACTGAGGGAGCACTTTCTGAGGTATTAAGGGAGCACTATCTGAGGCATTGAGGGAGAACTATCTGAGGTATTCATGGAGCACTTTCTGAGGTATTGAGGGAGCACTTTATGACGTACTGAGGAAGCACTAGCTGAGGTTCTGAGTGAGTACTATCTGAGGTACTGAGCGAGAACATTCTGAGGTATTGAGGGAGCAATTTCAGAAGTATTGAGGGAGAACTATCTGAGGTACTTTGGAAGAACTATCTGAGGTATTGAGGGAGCAATTTCAGAGGTATTGAGGGAGCACTATCTGAGGTATTGAGGGAGCACTATCTGAGGTTCTGAGGTAACAAGTTCTGAGGTATTGAGGAAGCACTCTCTGAGGTACTGAGGGAGAACTATCTGAGTTACTGAGGGAGCACTTTCTGAGGTATTAAGGGAGCACTTTCTGATGTACTGAGAATGCACTATCTGAGGTTCTGAGCGAGTACTATCTGAGGGACTGAGGGAGAACTATCTGAGGTACTGAGGGACCACTTTCTGAAGTATTGAGGGAGCACTTTCTGAGGTATTGAGTAAGCACTTTCTGAGGTACTGAGGGAGAACTATCTGAGGTACTGAGCGAGCAAGTTCTGAGGTATTGAGGGAGCACTATCTGAGGTACTGAGGGAGAACTATCTGTGGTATTGATGGACCACTTTCTGAGGTATTGAGGGAGCACTATCTGAGTTACTGAGGGAGCACTTTCTGAGGGTCAGAGGAAGCACTTTCTAAGGTATTGAGTGAGCACTATCTGAGGTATTGAGGAAGCACTTTCTGAGGCATTGAGGGAGCACTTTCTGAGGTATCTGAGGTACTGAGGGAGCAATTTCTGAGGGTCAGAGGAAGCACTTTCTGAGGTATTGAGGAAGCACTTTCTGAGGTATTGAGGGATCACTTTCTGAGGTATTGAGGAAGCACTTTCTGAGGTATTGAGGGAGCACTATCTGAGGTACTGAGGGAACACTTTCTGAGATATTGAGGAAGCACTTTCCGAGGTATTGAGGGAGCACTTTATGATGTACTGAGGGAGCACTTTCTGAGGAATTGAGGGAGCACTATCTGAAGAACTGAGGGAGAACTATTTGTGGTATTGATGGAGCACTTTCTGACGTATTGAGGAAGCACTCTCTGAGGTACTGAGGGAGAACTATCTGTGGTATTGATGGAGCACTTTCTGAGGTATTGAGGAAGCATTTTCCGAGGTACTGAGGGAGCGCTTTCTGAGGTATTGAGGGAGCACTATCTTAGGTACTGAGGGAACAAGTTCTGAGGTATTGAGGAAGCACTCTCTGAGGTACTGAGGGAGAACTATCTGAGGTACTGAGGGAGAACTATCTGAGGTATTAAGGGAGCACTATCTGACGCATTGAGGGAGCAATATCTGAGGTACTGAGGGACCACTTTCTGAAGTATTGAGGGAGCACTTTCTGAGGTTTTGAGTAAGCACTTTCTGAGGTACTGAGGGAGAACTATCTGAGGTACTGAGCGAGCAAGTTCTGAGGTATTGAGGGAGCACTATCTGAGGTACTGAGGGAGAACTATCTGTGGTATTGATGGACTACTTTCTGAGGTATTGAGGGAGCACTATCTGAGGTACTGAGGGAGCACTTTCTGAGGTATTGAGGGAGCACCTTCTGAGGTATTGAGTGAGCACTATCTGAGGTATTGAGGAAGCACTTTCTGAGGCATTGAGGGAGCACTTTCTGAGGTATCTGAGGTACTCAGGGAGCAATTTCTGAGGGTCAGGGGAAGCACTTTCTGAGGTATTGAGGAAGCACTTTCTGAGGTATTGAGGGAGCACTTTCTGAGGTATTGAGGAAGCACTTTCTGAGGTATTGAGGGAGCACTATCTGAGGTACTGAGGGAGCACTTTCTGAGGTATTGAGGAAGCACTTTCTGAGGTATTGAGGGAGCACTTTATGAGGTACTGTGGGAGCACTTTCTGAGGAATTGAGGGAGCACTATCTGAGGTACTGAGGGAGCACTTTCTGAGGTATTGAGGAAGCACTTTCTGAGGTATTGATGGAGCACTTTCTGAGGTATTGAGGAAGCATTTTCCGAGGTACTAAGGGAGCGCTTTCTGAGGTATTGAGGGAGCACTATCTGAGGTACTGAGGGAACAAGTTCTGAGGTATTGAGGAAGCACTCTCTGAGGTACTGAGGGAGAACTATCTGAGGTACTGAGGGAGAACTATCTGAGGTACTGTGGGAGAACTATCTGAGATATTGAGGGAGCAGTTTCTGAGGTATTGAGGGAGCACTTTCTGACGTACTGAGGATGCACTAGCTGAGGTTCTGCGTGAGTACTATCTGAGGTACTGGGGGAGCACTTTCTGAGGTATTGAGGGAGCACCTTCTGAGGTATTGAGGGAGAAATATCTGAGGTATTGTGGGAGCACTATCTGAGGAATTGAGGGAGAACTATCTGAGGTATTGAGGGAGCATTTTCAGAGGTATTGAGGGAGAACTATCTGAGGTATTGAGGGAGCACTATCTGAGGTATTGAGGGAGAAATATCTGAGGTATTGAGGGAGCACTTTCAGAGGTATTGAGGGAGAACTATCTGAGGTATTGAGGGAGCACTATCTGAGGTATTGAGGGAGAACTATCTGAGGTATTGAGGGAGCACTATCTGAGGTATTGAGGGAGAACTATCTGAGGTATTGCGGAGCACTATCTGAGGTATTGAGGGAGAACTATCTGAGGTATTGAGCGAGCACTTTCAGAGGTTTTGAGGGAGCACTCTCTGAAGTATAGATGGAGCACTTTCTGAGGTATTGAGGGAGCACTTTCAGAGGTACTGATGGAACACTCTCTGAGGTATTGAGGGAGCACTTTCGAGGTATTGAGGGAGAAGTACCTGAGATATTGAGGGAGCACTTTCGAGGGACTGAGGGAGAACTACCTGTGGTATTGATGGAACACTTTCTGAGGTATTGAGGGAGCACTTTCTGAGGTGCTGATGGAACAGTCTCTGAGGTATTGAGGGAGCACTTTCTGAGGTACTGAGGAAGCACTATCTTAGGTATTGAGGGAGCACCTTCTGAGGTACTGAGGAAGCATTATCTGAGGAACTGAGAGAGCACTTTCTGAGGTACTAAGGGAGAACTATCTGAGGTTCTAAGGGACCACTTTCTGAAGTATTGTGGGAGCACTATCTGAGGTATTGAGGGAGAACTATCTGAGGTATTGTGGGAGCACGATCTGAGGCATTGAGGGAAGTAAACTCTGAGGTACTGAGGGAGAACTATCTGTGGTATTAATGGAGCATTTTCTGAGGTATTGAGGGAGCATTTTCTGAGGTACTGAGGGAGCAAGTTCTGAGGAATTGAGGGAGCACTATCTGAGGTACTGAGGGAACAAGTTCTGAGGTATTGAGGAAGCACTCTCTGAGGTACTGAGGGAGAACTATCTGCGGTACTGAGGGAGAACTATCTGAGGTACTGAGGGAGCACTGTTTGAGGCATTGCGGGAGCAATATCTGAGGTACTGAGGGAGCACTTTCTGAGGTATTTAGGGAGCACTTTCTGAGGTACTGAGTGCAAACTATCTGAGGTACTGAGGGAAAACTATCTGAGGTACTGAGGGAGCAGTTTCTGAGGTGTTGAGGGAGCACTTTCTGACGTACTGAGGAAGCACAAGCTGAGGTTCTGAGTGAGTATTATCTGAGGTACTGAGGGAGAACTATGGGAGGTATTGAGGGAGCACGATCTGAGGCATTGAGGGAGAACTATCTGAGGTATTGAGGGAGCACTTTCAGAGGTATTGAGGGAGAACTATCTGAGGTAGTGAGGGAGAAATATCTGAGGTATTGAGCGAGCACTTTCAGAGGTTTTGAGGGAGAACTATCTGACGTACCGAGGAAGCACTATCAGAGGTACTGATGGAGAACTATCTGAGGTATTGATTGAGCACTTTCTGAGGAATTGAGGGTGCACTTTCTGAGGTACTGATGGAAAATTCTCTGAGGTATTGAGGGAGCACTTTCTAGGTATTGAGGGAAAACTACCTGAGGTATTGAGGGAGCACTTTCTGAGGTACTGAGGAAGCACTATCTGAGATATTGAGGGAGCACTTTCGGAGGTACTGAGGAAGCACGATCTGAGGTACTGAGGGAGCACTTTCTGAGGTACTGAAGGAGAAATATCTGAGGTACTGAGGGAGCACTTTCTGAAGTATTGAGGGAGCACTTTCTGTGGTATTGAGGGAGCACTTTCTGAGGTATTGAGGGAGTATTTTCTGAGGTATTGAGGAAGCACTTTCTGAGGTATTGAGGGAGCACTTTCTGAGGTATTGAGGGAGTATTTTCTGAGGTATTGAGGGAGCACTATCTGAGGTAATGAGGGAGCAAGTTCTGAGGTATTGAGGATGCAGACTCTGAGGTACTGAGGGAGAACTATCTGAGGTATTGATGGAGCACTTTCTGAGGTATTGAGGGAGCACTATCTGAGGTACTGAGGGAGCACTTTCTGAAGTATTGAGAAAGCACTTTCTGAGGTATTGAGGGAACACAATATGATGTATTGAGGAAGCACTTTATGAGGTATTGAGGGAGCACTATCTGAGGTACTGAGGAAGCATTTTCTGAGGTTTTGACGAAGCACTTTCTGAGGTATTGAGGAGCACTATCTGATGTATTGAGGATGCACTTTCTGAGGTATTGAGGGAGCACTTTCTGAGGTACTGAGGAAGCACGATCTGACGTACTGAGGGAGCACTTTCTGAGGTACTGAGGGAGCACTTTTTGAGGTATTGAGGAAGCACTTTCTGAGGTATTGAGGGAACACAATATGATGTATTGAGGAAGCACTTTATGAGGTATTGAGGGAGCACTATCTGAGGTACTGAGGTTGCAATTTCTGAGGAGTTGAGGAAGCACTTTCTGAGGTATTGATGAAGCACTTTCTGAGGTACTGAGGGAGAACTATCTGAGGTACTGAGGGAGAACTATCTGAAGTACTGAGGGAGAACTCTCTGAGGTATTGATGGAGCACTTTCTGAGGTATTGAGGGAGCACTTTCTGAGGTATTGAGGGAACACAATCTGATGTATTGAGGAAGCACTTTATGAGGTATTGAGGGAGCACTTTGTGTGGTATTGAGGGAGCACCATCTGAGGTACTGAGGGTGCACTTTCTGAGGTATTGAGGAAGCAGTTTCAGAGGTATTGAGGGAGCACTATCTGAGGTACTGAGGGAGCACTATCTGAGGTACTGAGGAAGCACTTTCTGAGGTTTTGACGAAGCACTTTCTGAGGTATTGAGGAGCACTATCTGATGTATTGAGGAAGCACTTTCTGAGGTATTGAGGGAGTACTTTCTGAGGTATTGAGGGAGGACTATCTGAAGTACTGAGGGAGCACTTTCTGAGGTACTGAGGAAGCACGATCTGACGTACTGAGGGAGCACTTTCTGAGGTACTGAGGGAGCACTTTCTGAGGTATTGAGGAAGCACTTTCTGAGGTATTGAGGGAACACAATATGATGTATTGAGGAAGCACTTTATGAGGTATTGAGGGAGCAATATCTAAGGTACTGAGGGTGCACTTTCTGAGGTGTTTAGGAAGTAATTTCTGAGGTATTGATGAAGCACTTTCTGAGGTACTGAGGGAGAACTATCTGAGGTACTGAGGGAGAACTATCTGAGGCACTGAGGGAGAACTATCTGAGGTATTGATGGACCACTTTCTGAGGTATTGAGGGAGCACTATCTGAGGTACTGAGGGAGCACTTTCTGAGGTATTGAGGAAACACTTTCTGAGGTATTGAGGGAACACAATCTGATGTATTGAGGTAGCACTATCTGAGGTACTGAGGGTGCACTTTCTGAGGTATTGAGGGAGCAGTTTCTGAGGTATTGAGGGAGCACTATCTGAGGTACTGAGGAAGCACTTTCTGAGGAATTGAGGGAGCAGTTTCTGAGGTATTGAGGGAGCACTTTCTGAGGTATTGAGGGAGGACTATCTGAGGTATTGAGGGAGCACTTTCTGAGGTACTGAGGAAGCACGATCTGACGTACTGAGGGAGCACTTTCTGAGGTACTGAGGGACCACTTTCTGAAGTATTGAGAGAGCACTTTCTGAGGTATTGAGGGACCTCTATCTGAGGTATTGAGGAAGCACTTTTTGAGGAATTGAGGGAGCACTTTCTGAGGTATTGAGCAAGCACTTTCTGACGTATTGAGGGAGCATTTTCTGAGGTATTGTGGGAGCACTATCTGAGGTACTGAGGGAGCAAGTTATGAGTTGTTGAGGAAGCACTTTCTGAGATATTGAGGGAGCACTTTCTGAGGTATTGAGGGAGCACTATCTGAGGTACTGAGGGAGAAATATCTGAGGTATTGAAGGAGCACTTTCTGAGGTATTGAGGGAGCACTATCTGAGGTACTGAGGGAGAAATATCTGAGGTATTGAAGGAGCACTTTCTGAGGTACTGAGGGAGAACTATCTGAGGTACTGACTGAGAACAATATGAGGTATTGATGGAGCACTTTCTGAGGTATTGAGGGAGCACTATCTGAAGGACTGAGGGCGCACTTTCTGAGGTATTGAGGGAGCACTTTCTGAGGTATTGAGGGAGCACTATCTGAGGTACTGAGGGAGCACTTTCTGAGGTATTGAGGAAGCATTTTCTGAGGTATTGATGGAGCACTATCTGAGGTGTTGAGGAAGCACTTTCTGAGGTATTGAGGAAGCACTTTCTGAGGTATTGAGGGAGCACTTTCTGAGGTATTGAGGGAGGACTATCTGAAGTACTGAGGGAGCACTTTCTGAGGTAATGAGGAAGCACGATCTGACGTACTGAGGGAGCACTTTCTGAGGTACTGAGGAAGAACTATCTGAGGTACTGAGGGACCACTTTCTGAAGTATTGAGAGAGCACTTTCTGAGGTATTGAGGGACCTCTATCTGAGGTATTGAGGTAGCACTTTTTGAGGAATTGAGGGAGCACTTTCTGAGGTATTGAGGGAGGACTATCTGAGGTACTGAGGGAGCACGTTCTGAGGTATTGAGGAAGCACTTTCTGAGGTCTTGAGGGAGCACTTTCTGAGCTATTGAGGAAGCATTTTCTGAGGTACTGTGGGAGCACTATCTGAGGTACTGAGGGAGCAAGTTTTGAAGTATTGAGGAAGCACTTTCCGAGGTATTGAGGGAGTACTTTCTGAGGTATTGAGGGAGCACTATCTGAGGTATTGAGGGAGCACTATCTGAGGTACTTTGGGAGCACTTTCTGAGGTATTGAGGGAACACAATCTGATGTATAGAGGAAGCACTTTATGAGGTATTGAGGGAGCAATATCTAAGGTACTGAGGGTGCACTTTCTGAGGTGTTTAGGAAGTAATTTCTGAGGTATTGATGAAGCACTTTCTGAGGTACTGAGGGAGAACTATCTGAGGTACTGAGGGAGAACTATCTGAGGCACTGAGTGAGAACTATCTGAGGTATTGATGGACCACTTTCTGAGGTATTGAGGGAGCACTATCTGAGGTACTGAGGGAGCACTTTCTGTGGTATTGAGGAAACACTTTCTGAGGTATTGAGGGAACACAATCTGATGTATTGAGGTAGCACTATCTGAGGTACTGAGGGTGCACTTTCTGAGGTATTGAGGGAGCAGTTTCTGAGGTATTGAGGGAACACTATCTGAGGTAGTGAGGAAGCACTTTCTGAGGTATTGAGGGAGCACTTTCTGAGGTATTGAGGGAGGACTATCTGAGGTATTGAGGGAGCACTTTCTGAGGTACTGAGGAAGCACGATCTGACGTACTGAGGGAGCACTTTCTGAGGTACTGAGGGACCACTTTCTGAAGTATTGAGAGAGCACTTTCTGAGGTATTGAGGGACCTCTATCTGAGGTATTGAGGAAGCACTTTTTGAGGAATTGAGGGAGCACTTTCTGAGGTATTGAGGAAGCACTTTCTGAGGTATTGAGGGAGCATTTTCTGAGGTATTGTGGGAGCACTATCTGAGGTACTGAGGGAGCAAGTTATGAGTTATTGAGGAAGCACTTTCTGAGATATTGAGGGAGCACTTTCTGAGGTATTGAGGGAGCACTATCTGAGGTACTGAGGGAGAAATATCTGAGGTATTGAAGGAGCACTTTCTGAGGTATTGAGGGAGCACTATCTGAGGTACTGAGGGAGCACTTTCTGAGGTATTGATGAAGCACTTTCTGAGGTATTGAGGGAACACAATCTGAAGTATTGAGGAAGCACTTTATGAGGTACTGAGGAAGCACTTTCTGAGGTATTGAGGGAGCACTTTCTGAGGTACTGAGGGAGAAATATCTGAGGTATTGAAGGAGCACTTTCTGAGGTATTGAGGGAGCACTATCTGAGGTACTGAGGGAGCACTTTATGAGGTATCGAGGGAGCACTATCTAAGGTACTGAGGGTGCACTTTCTGAGGTGTTTAGGAAGCAATTTCTGCCGTATTGATGAAGCATTTTCTGAGGTACTGAGGGAGAATTATCTGAGGTACTGAGGGAGAACTATCTGAGGTACTGAGGGAGAACTATCTGAGGTATTGATGGAGCACTTTCTGAGGTATTCGGGGAGCACTATCTGAAGGACTGAGGGCGCACTTTCTGAGGTATTGAGGGAGCACTTTCTGAGGTATTGAGGGAGCATTTTCTGAGGTATTGATGGAGAACTATCTGAGGTGTTGAGGAAGCACTTTCTGAGGTATTGAGGAAGCACTTTCTGAGGTATTGAGGGAGCACTTTCTGAGGTATTGAAGGCGGACTATCTGAGGTACTGAGCGAGCATTTTCTGAGGTATTGAGGGAGCACCTTCTGAGGTACTGAGGAAGCATTATCTGAGGTACTGAGAGAGCACTTTCTGAGGTACTAAGGGAGAACTATCTGAGGTACTGAGGGACCACTTTCTGAAGTATTGTGGGAGCACTATCTGAGGTATTGAGGGAGAACTATCTGAGGTATTGTGGGAGCACGATCTGAGGCATTGAGGGAGAACTATCTGAGGTATTGGGGAACACTATCTGAGGTAGTGAGGGAGAATTATCTGAGGTATTGAGCGGGTACTTTCAGAGGTTTTGAGGGAAAACTATCTGAAGTATTGAAGGAGCACTATCTGAGGTATTGAGGGAGAACTATCTTAGGTATTGAGGGAGCACTCTCTGAGGTATTGATGGAGCACTTTCGGAGGTAGCATTTTCTGAGGTACTGCGGGGACACTTTCTGAGGTATTGAGGGAGCACTATCTGACGTACCGAGGAAGCACTATCAGAGGTACTGATGGAGAACTATCTGAGGTATTGATTGAGCACTTTCTGAGGAATTGAGGGGGCACTTTCTGAGGTACTGATAGAAAATTCTCTGAGGTATTGAGGGAGCACTTTCTAGGTATTGAGGGAGGACTATCTGAGATGTTGAGGGAGCACTTTCGGAGGTACTGAGGAAGCACGATCTGAGGTACTGAGGGAGCACTTTCTGAGGTACTGAAGGAGAACTATCTGAGGTACTGAGGGACCACTTTCTGAAGTATTGAGGGAGCACTTTCTGAGGTATTGAGGGAGCACTATCTGAGGTACTGATGGAGCACTTTCTGAGGTATTGAGGAAGCACGTTCTGAGGTATTGAGGGAGCACTTTCGGAGGTACTGAGGAAGCACGATCTGAGGTATTGAGGGAGCACTATCTGAGGTATTGAGGGAGTATTTTCTGAGGTATTGAGGGAGCACTATCTGAGGTACTGAGGGAGCAAGTTCTGAGGTATTTAGGATGCACACTCTGAGGTACTGAGGGAGAACTATCTGAGGTATTGATGGAGCACTTTCTGAGGTATTGAGGGAGCACTATCTGAGGTACTGAGGGAGCACTTTCTGAGGAATTGAGGAAGCACTTTCTGAGGTATTGAGGGAGGACTATCTGAGGTACTGATGGAGCACTTTCTGAGGTATTGAGGAAGCACTTTCTGAGGTATTGAGGGAGCACTTTCTGAGGTATTGAGGGAGTATTTTCTGAGGTATTGAGGATGCAGACTCTGAGGTACTGAGGGAGAACTATCTGAGATATTGATGGAGCACTTTCTGAAGTATTGAGGGAGCACTTTCTGAGGTATTGAGGGAGGACTATCTGAAGTACTGAGGGAGCACTTTCTGAGGTACTGAGGAAGCACGATCTGACGTACTCTGGGAGCACTTTCTGAGGTACTGAGGGAGCACTTTCTGAGGTATTGAGGAAGCACTTTCTGAGGCATTGAGGGAACACAATATGATGTATTGAGGATGCACTTTATGAGGTATTGAGGGAGCACTATCTGAGGTACTGAGGGTGCAATTTCTGAGGGGTTGAGGAAGCACTTTCTGAGGTATTGATGAAGCACTTTCTGAGGTACTGAGGGAGAACTATCTGAGGTACTGAGGGAGAACTATCTGAGGTACTGAGGGAGAACTATCTGAGGTATTCATGGAGCACTTTCTGAGGTATTGAGGGAGCACTTTCTGAGGTATTGAGGGAACACAATCTGATGTATTGAGGAAGCACTTTATGAGGTATTGAGGGAGCACTTTCTGTGGTATTGAGGGAGCACTATCTGAGGTACTGAGGGTGCACTTTCTGAGGTATTGAGGAAGCAGTTTCTGAGGTATTGAGGGAGCACTATCTGAGGTACTGAGGAAGCACTTTCTGAGGTTTTGACAAAGCACTTTCTGAGGTATTGAGGTGCACTATCTGATGTATTGAGGAAGCACTTTCTGAGGTATTGAGGGAGTACTTTCTGAGGTATTGAGGGAGGACTATCTGAAGTACTGAGGGAGCACTTTCTGAGGTACTGAGGAAGCACGATCTGACGTACTGAGGGAGCACTTTCTGAGGTACTGAGGGAGAACTATCTGAGGTACTCAGGGACCTCTTTCTGAAGTATTGAGAGAGCACTTTCTGAGGTATTGAGGGACCTCTATCTGAGGTATTGAGGAAGCACTTTTTGAGGAATTGAGGGAGCACTAGCTGAGGTTCTGAGGGAGCAAGTTATGAGGTATTGAGGAAGCACTTTCCGAGGTATTGAGGGAGCACTTTCTGAAGTACTGAGGAAGCACGATCTGATGTACTGAGGGAGCACTTTCTGAGGTACTGAAGGAGAACTATCTGAGGTACTGAGGCACCACTTTCTGAAGTATTGAGGGAGCACTTTCTGAGGTATTGAGGGTGGGCTATCTGAGGTACTGATGGAGCACTTTCTGAGGTATTTAGGAAGCACTTTCTGACGTATTGAGGGAGCACTTTCTGAGGTACTGAGGAAGCACTATCTGAGATATTGAGGGAGCACTTTAGGAGGTATTGAGGGAGAACTATATGAGGTACTGATGGAGCACTTTCTGAGGTATTGAGGAAGCACTTTCTGAGGTATTGAGGGAGCACTTTCTGAGGTATTGCGGGAGTATTTTCTGAGGTATTGAGGGAGCAATATCTAAGGTACTGAGGGAGCAAGTTCTGAGGTATTGAGGATGCACACTCTGAGGTACTGAGGGAGAACTATCTGAGGTATTGATGGAGCACTTTCTGAGGTATTGAGGGAGCACTATCTGAGGTACAGAGGGTGCACATTCTGAGGTATTGAGGGAGCAGTTTCTGAGGTATTGAGGGAGCATTATCTGAGGTACTGAGGTATCACTTTCTGAGGTATTGAGGAAGCACTTTCTGAGGTATTGAGGGAGCACTTTCTGAGGTATTGAGGGAGGACTATCTGAGGTATTGAGGGAGCACTTTCTGAGGTACTGAGGAAGCACTTTCTGAGGTATTGAGGGAGCACTTTCTGATGTATTGAGGAAGCACTTTCTGAGGTATTGAGGGAGCATTTTCTGAGGTATTGTGGGAGCACTATCTGAGGTACTGAGGGAGCAAGTTATGAGTTATTGAGGAAGCACTTTCTGAGATATTGAGGGAGCACTTTCTGAGGTATTGAGGGAGCACTATCTGAGGTACTGAGGGAGAAATATCTGAGGTATTGAAGGAGGACTTTCTGAGGTATTGAGGGAGCACTATCTGAGGTACTGAGCGAGCACTTTCTGAGGTATTGATGAAGCACTTTCTGAGGTATTGAGGGAACACAATCTGATGTATTGAGGAAGCACTTTATGAGGTATTGAGGGAGCACTATCTGAGGTACTGAGGGTGCACTTTCTGAGGTGTTTAGGAAGCAATTTCTGCCGTATTGATGAAGCATTTTCTGAGGTACTGAGGGAGAATTATCTGAGGTACTGAGGGAGAACTATCTGAGGTACTGAGGGAGAACTATCTGAGGTATTGATGGAGCACTTTCTGAGGTACTGAGGGAGAACTATCTGAGGTACTGAGGGAGAACTATCTGAGGCACTGAGGGAGAACTATCTGAGGTATTGATGGACCACTTTCTGAGGTATTGAGGGAGCACTATCTGAGGTACTGAGGGAGCACTTTCTGAGGTATTGAGGAAGCACTTTCTGAGGTATTGAGGGAACACAATCTGATGTATTGAGGTAGCACTATCGGAGGTACTGAGGGTACACTTTCTGAGGTATTGAGGAAGCACTTTCTGAGGTATTGTGGGAGCATTTTCTGAGGTATTGTGGGAGCACTATCTGAGGTACTGAGGGAGAACTATCTGAGGTACTGAGGGAGAACTATCTGAGGTATTGATGGAGCACTTTCTGAGGTATTGAGGGAGCACTATCTGAAGGACTGAGGGCGCACTTTCTGAGGTATTGAGGGAGCACTTTCTGAGGTATTGAGGGAGCACTATCTGAGGTACTGAGGGAGCACTTTCTGAGGTATTGAGGAAGCATTTTCTGAGGTATTGATGGAGCACTATCTGAGGTGTTGAGGAAGCACTTTCTGAGGTATTGAGGAAGCACTTTCTGAGGTATTGAGGGAGCACTTTCTGAGGTATTGAGGGAGGACTATCTGAGGTATTGAGGGAGCACTTTCTGAGGTACTGAGGGACCACTTTCTGAAGTATTGAGAGAACACTTTCTGAGGTATTGAGGGAGCATTTTCTGAGGTATTGAGGAAGCACTTTTTGAGGAATTGAGGGAGCACTTTCTGAGGTATTGAGGAAGCACTTTCTGAGGTATTGAGGGAGCATTTTCTGAGGTATTGTGGGAGCACTATCTGAGGTACTGAAGGAGCAAGTTATGAGTTATTGAGGAAGCACTTTCTGAGATATTGAGGGAGCACTTTCTGAGGTATTGAGGGAGCACTATCTGAGGTACTGAGGGAGAAATATCTGAGGTATTGAAGGAGCACTTTCTGATGTATTGAGGGAGCACTATCTGAGGTACTGAGGGAGCACTTCCTGAGGTATTGATGAAGCACTTTCTGAGGTATTGAGGGAACACCATCTGATGTATTGAGGAAGCAATTTATGAGGTATTGTGGGAGCACTATCTAAGGTACAGAGGGTGCACTTTCTGAGGTGTTTAGGAAGCAATTTCTGCCGTATTGATGAAGCATTTTCTGAGGTACTGAGGGAGAATTATCTGAGGTACTGAGGGAGAACTATCTGAGGTACTGAGGGAGAACTATCTGAGGTATTGATGGAGCACTTTCTGAGGTATTGAGGGAGCACTATCTGAAGGACTGAGGGCGCACTTTCTGAGGTATTGAGGGAGCACTTTCTGAGGTATTGAGGGAGCACTATCTGAGGTACTGAGGGAGCACTTTCTGAGGTATTGAGGAAGCATTTTCTGAGGTATTGATGGAGCACTATCTGAGGTGTTGAGGAAGCACTATCTGAGGTATTGAGGAAGCACTTTCTGAGGTATTGAGGGAGCACTTTCTGAGGTATTGAGGGAGGACTATCTGAAGTACTGAGGGAGCACTTTCTGAGGTACTGAGGGAGAACTATCTGAGGTACTGAGGGACCACTTTCTGAAGTATTGAGAGAGCACTTTCTGAGGTATTGAGGGACCTCTATCTGAGGTATTGAGGAAGCACTTTTTGAGGAATTGAGGGAGCACTTTCTGAGGTATTGAGGGAGGACTATCTGAGGTACTGAGGGAGCACGTTCTGAGGTATTGAGGAAGCACTTTCTGCGGTATTGAGGGAGCACTTTCTGAGCTATTGAGGAAGCCTTTTCTGAGGTATTGTGGGAGCACTATCTGAGGCACTGAGGGAGCAAGTTATGAGGTATTGAGGAAGCACTTTCCGAGGTATTGAGGGAGTACTTTCTGAGGTATTGAGGGAGCACTATCTGAGGTCTTGAGGGAGCACTATCTGAGGTACTTTGGCAGCACTTTCTGAGGTATTGAGGCAACACAATCTGATGTATTGAGGAAGCACTTTATGAGGTATTGAGGGAGCAATATCTAAGGTACTGAGGGTGCACTTTCTGAGGTGTTTAGGAAGTAATTTCTGAGGTATTGATGAAGCACTTTCTGAGGTACTGAGGGAGAACTATCTGAGGTACTGAGGGAGAACTATCTGAGGCACTGAGGGAGAACTATCTGAGGTATTGATGGACTACTTTCTGAGGTATTGAGGGAGCACTATCTGAGGTACTGAGGGAGCACTTTCTGAGTTATTGAGGAAGCACTTTCTGAGGTATTGAGGGAACACAATCTGATGTATTGAGGTAGCACTATCTGAGGTACTGAGGGTGCACTTTCTGAGGTATTGAGGGAGCAGTTTCTGAGGTATTGAGGGAACAATATCTGAGGAACTGAGGAAGCACTTTCTGAGGTATTGAGGAAGCACTTTCTGAGGTATTGAGGGAGCACTTTCTGAGGTATTGAGGGAGGACTATCTGAGGTATTGAGGGAGCACTTTCTGAGGGACTGAGGAAGCACGATCTGACGTACTGAGGGAGCACTTTCTGAGGTACTGAGGGACCACTTTCTGAAGTATTGAGAGAGCACTTTCTGAGGTTTTGACAAAGCACTTTCTGAGGTATTGAGGAGCACTATCTGATGTATTGAGGAAGCACTTTCTGAGGCATTGAGGGAGCATTTTCTGAGGTATTGAGGGAGGACTATCTGAAGTACTGAGGGAGCACTTTCTGAGGTATTGAGGAAGCACTTTCTGAGGTATTGAGGGAGCATTTTCTGAGGTATTGTGGGAGCACTATCTGAGGTACTGAAGGAGCAAGTTATGAGTTATTGAGGAAGCACTTTCTGAGATATTGAGGGAGCACTTTCTGAGGTATTGAGGGAGCACTATCTGAGGTACTGAGGGAGAAATATCTGAGGTATTGAAGGAGCACTTTCTGATGTATTGAGGGAGCACTATCTGAGGTACTGAGGGAGCACTTCCTGAGGTATTGATGAAGCACTTTCTGAGGTATTGAGGGAACACCATCTGATGTATTGAGGAAGCAATTTATGAGGTATTGAGGGAGCACTATCTAAGGTACTGAGGGTGCACTTTCTGAGGTGTTTAGGAAGCAATTTCTGCCGTATTGATGAAGCATTTTCTGAGGTACTGAGGGAGAATTATCTGAGGTACTGAGGGAGAACTATCTGAGGTACTGAGGGAGAACTATCTGAGGTATTGATGGAGCACTTTCTGAGGTATTGAGGGAGCACTATCTGAAGGACTGAGGGCGCACTTTCTGAGGTATTGAGGGAGCACTTTCTGAGGTATTGAGGGAGCACTATCTGAGGTACTGAGGGAGCACTTTCTGAGGTATTGAGGAAGCATTTTCTGAGGTATTGATGGAGCACTATCTGAGGTGTTGAGGAAGCACTTTCTGAGGTATTGAGGAAGCACTTTCTGAGGTATTGAGGGAGCACTTTCTGAGGTATTGAGGGAGGACTATCTGAAGTACTGAGGGAGCACTTTCTGAGGTACTGAGGAAGCACGATCTGACGTACTGAGGGAGCACTTTCTGAGGTACTGAGGGAGAACTATCTGAGGTACTGAGGGACCACTTTCTGAAGTATTGAGAGAGCACTTTCTGAGGTATTGAGGGACCTCTATCTGAGGTATTGAGGAAGCACTTTTTGAGGAATTGAGGGAGCACTTTCTGAGGTATTGAGGGAGGACTATCTGAGGTACTGAGGGAGCACGTTCTGAGGTATTGAGGAAGCACTTTCTGAGGTATTGAGGGAGCACTTTCTGAGCTATTGAGGAAGCCTTTTCTGAGGTATTGTGGGAGCACTATCTGAGGCACTGAGGGAGCAAGTTATGAGGTATTGAGGAAGCACTTTCCGAGGTATTGAGGGAGTACTTTCTGAGGTATTGAGGGAGCACTATCTGAGGTCTTGAGGGAGCACTATCTGAGGTACTTTGGCAGCACTTTCTGAGGTATTGAGGCAACACAATCTGATGTATTGAGGAAGCACTTTATGAGGTATTGAGGGAGCAATATCTAAGGTACTGAGGGTGCACTTTCTGAGGTGTTTAGGAAGTAATTTCTGAGGTATTGATGAAGCACTTTCTGAGGTACTGAGGGAGAACTATCTGAGGTACTGAGGGAGCACTATCTGAGGCACTGAGGGAGAACTATCTGAGGTATTGATGGACCACTTTCTGAGGTATTGAGGGAGCACTATCTGAGGTACTGAGGGAGCACTTTCTGAGTTATTGAGGAAGCACTTTCTGAGGTATTGAGGGAACACAATCTGATGTATTGAGGTAGCACTATCTGAGGTACTGAGGGTGCACTTTCTGAGGTATTGAGGGAGCAGTTTCTGAGGTATTGAGGGAACAATATCTGAGGAACTGAGGAAGCACTTTCTGAGGTATTGAGGAAGCACTTTCTGAGGTATTGAGGGAGCACTTTCTGAGGTATTGAGGGAGGACTATCTGAGGTATTGAGGGAGCACTTTCTGAGGGACTGAGGAAGCACGATCTGACGTACTGAGGGAGCACTTTCTGAGGTACTGAGGGACCACTTTCTGAAGTATTGAGAGAGCACTTTCTGAGGTTTTGACAAAGCACTTTCTGAGGTATTGAGGAGCACTATCTGATGTATTGAGGAAGCACTTTCTGAGGTATTGAGGGAGTACTTTCTGAGGTATTGAGGGAGGACTATCTGAAGTACTGAGGGAGCACTTTCTGAGGTACTGAGGAAGCACGATCTGACATACTGAGGGAGCACTTTCTGAGGTACTGAGGGAGATCTATCTGAGGTACTCAGGGACCACTTTCTGAAGTATTGAGAGAGCACTTTCTGAGGTATTGAGGGACCTCTATCTGAGGTATTGAGGAAGCACGTTTTGAGGAATTGAGGGAGCACTACCTGAGGTACTGAGGGAGCAAGTTATGAGGTATTAAGGAAGCACTTTCCGAGGTATTGAGGGAGCACTTTCTGAAGTACTGAGGAAGCACGATCTGATGTACTGAGGGAGCACTTTCTGAGGTACTGAAGGAGAACTATCTGAGGTACTGAGGCACCACTTTCTGAAGTATTGAGGGAGCACTTTCTGAGGTATTGAGGGTGGACTATCTGAGGTACTGATGGAGCACTTTCTGAGGTATTGAGGAAGCACTTTCTGACGTATTGAGGGAGCACTTTCTGAGGTACTGAGGAAGCACTATCTGAGATATTGAGGGAGCACTTTCGGAGGTATTGAGGGAGCACTATCTGAGGTACTGAGGGAGCACTTTCTGAGGTATTGAGGAAGCATTTTCTGAGGTATTGATGGAGCACTATCTGAGGTGTTGAGGAAGCACTTTCTGAGGTATTGAGGAAGCACTTTCTGAGGTATTGAGGGAGCACTTTCTGAGGTATTGAGGGAGGACTATCTGAGGTATTGAGGGAGCACTTTCTGAGGTACTGAGGGACCACTTTCTGAAGTATTGAGAGAACACTTTCTGAGGTATTGAGGGAGCATTTTCTGAGGTATTGAGGAAGCACTTTTTGAGGAATTGAGGGAGCACTTTCTGAGGTATTGAGGAAGCACTTTCTGAGGTATTGAGGGAGCACTTTCTGAGGTATTGCGGGAGTATTTTCTGAGGTATTGAGGGAGCAATATCTAAGGTACTGAGGGAGCAAGTTCTGAGGTATTGAGGATGCACACTCTGAGGTACTGAGGGAGAACTATCTGAGGTATTGATGGAGCACTTTCTGAGGTATTGAGGGAGCACTATCTGAGGTACAGAGGGTGCACATTCTGAGGTATTGAGGGAGCAGTTTCTGAGGTATTGAGGGAGCACTATCTGAGGTACTGAGGAAGCACTTTCTGAGGTATTGAGAAAGCACTTTCTGAGGTATTGAGGGAGCACTTTCTGAGGTATTGAGGGAGGACTATCTGAGGTATTGAGGGAGCACTTTCTGAGGTACTGAGGAAGCACTTTCTGAGGTATTGAGGGAGCACTTTCTGAGGTATTGAGGAAGCACTTTCTGAGATATTGAGGGAGCATTTTCTGAGGTATTGTGGGAGCACTATCTGAGGTACTGAGGGAGCAAGTTATGAGTTATTGAGGAAGCACTTTCTGAGATATTGAGGGAGCACTTTCTGAGGTATTGAGGGAGCACTATCTGAGGTACTGAGGGAGAAATATCTGAGGTATTGAAGGAGGACTTTCTGAGGTATTGAGGGAGCACTATCTGAGGTACTGAGGGAGCACTTTCTGAGGTATTGATGAAGCACTTTCTGAGGTATTGAGGGAACACAATCTGATGTATTGAGGAAGCACTTTATGAGGTATTGAGGGAGCACTATCTGAGGTACTGAGGGTGCACTTTCTGAGGTGTTTAGGAAGCAATTTCTGCCGTATTGATGAAGCATTTTCTGAGGTACTGAGGGAGAATTATCTGAGGTACTGAGGGAGAACTATCTGAGGTACTGAGGGAGAACTATCTGAGGTATTGATGGAGCACTTTCTGAGGTACTGAGGGAGAACTATCTGAGGTACTGAGGGAGAACTATCTGAGGCACTGAGGGAGAACTATCTGAGGTATTGATGGACCACTTTCTGAGGTATTGAGGGAGCACTATCTGAGGTACTGAGGGAGCACTTTCTGAGGTATTGAGGAAGCACTTTCTGAGGTATTGAGGGAACACAATCTGATGTATTGAGGTAGCACTATCTGAGGTACTGAGGGTGCACTTTCTGAGGTATTGAGGAAGCACTTTCTGAGGTATTGTGGGAGCATTTTTGAGGTATTGTGGGAGCACTATCTGAGGTACTGAGGAAGCACTTTCTGAGGTATTGAGGAAGCACTTTCTGAGGTATTGAGGGAGCACTTTCTGAGGTATTGAGGGAGGACTATCTGAGGTATTGAGGGAGCACTTTCTGAGGTACTGAGGGACCACTTTCTGAAGTATTGAGAGAGCACTTTCTGAGGTATTGAGGGACCTCTATCTGAGGTATTGAGGAAGCACTTTTTGAGGAATTGAGGGAGCACTTTCTGAGGTATTGAGGAAGCACTTTCTGAGGTATTGAGGAAGCACTTTCTGAGGTATTGAGGGAGCATTTTCTGAGGTATTGTGGGAGCACTATCTGAGGTACTGAAGGAGCAAGTTATGAGTTATTGAGGAAGCACTTTCTGAGATATTGAGGGAGCACTTTCTGAGGTATTGAGGGAGCACTATCTGAGGTACTGAGGGAGAAATATCTGAGGTATTGAAGGAGCACTTTCTGATGTATTGAGGGAGCACTATCTGAGGTACTGAGGGAGCACTTTCTGAGGTATTGATGAAGCACTTTCTGAGGTATTGAGGGAACACCATCTGATGTATTGAGGAAGCAATTTATGAGGTATTGAGGGAGCACGATCTAAGGTACTGAGGGTGCACTTTCTGAGGTGTTTAGGAAGCAATTTCTGCCGTATTGATGAAGCATTTTCTGAGGTACTGAGGGAGAATTATCTGAGGTACTGAGGGAGAACTATCTGAGGTACTGAGGGAGAACTATCTGAGGTATTGATGGAGCACTTTCTGAGGTATTGAGGGAGCACTATCTGAAGGACTGAGGGCGCACTTTCTGAGGTATTGAGGGAGCACTTTCTGAGGTATTGAGGGAGCACTATCTGAGGTACTGAGGGAGCACTTTCTGAGGTATTGAGGAAGCATTTTCTGAGGTATTGATGGAGCACTATCTGAGGTGTTGAGGAAGCACTTTCTGAGGTATTGAGGAAGCACTTTCTGAGGTATTGAGGGAGCACTTTCTGAGGTATTGAGGGAGGACTATCTGAAGTACTGAGGGAGCACTTTCTGAGGTACTGAGGAAGCACGATCTGACGTACTGAGGGAGCACTTTCTGAGGTACTGAGGGAGAACTATCTGAGGTACTGAGGGACCACTTTCTGAAGTATTGAGAGAGCACTTTCTGAGGTATTGAGGGACCTCTATCTGAGGTATTGAGGAAGCACTTTTTGAGGAATTGAGGGAGCACTTTCTGAGGTATTGAGGGAGGACTATCTGAGGTACTGAGGGAGCACGTTCTGAGGTATTGAGGAAGCACTTTCTGAGGTATTGAGGGAGCACTTTCTGAGCTATTGAGGAAGCATTTTCTGAGGTATTGTGGGAGCACTATCTGAGGCACTGAGGGAGCAAGTTATGAGGTATTGAGGAAGCACTTTCCGAGGTATTGAGGGAGTACTTTCTGAGGTATTGAGGGAGCACTATCTGAGGTCTTGAGGGAGCACTATCTGAGGTACTTTGGGAGCACTTTCTGAGGTATTGAGGCAACACAATCTGATGTATTGAGGAAGCACTTTATGAGGTATTGAGGAAGCAATATCTAAGGTACTGAGGGTGCACTTTCTGAGGTGTTTAGGAAGCAATTTCTGAGGTATTGATGAAGCACTTTCTGAGGTACTGAGGGAGAACTATCTGAGGTACTGAGGGAGAACTATCTGAGGCACTGAGGGAGAACTATCTGAGGTATTGATGGACCACTTTCTGAGGTATTGAGGGAGCACTATCTGAGGTACTGAGCGAGCACTTTCTGAGGTATTGAGGAAGCACTTTCTGAGGTATTGAGGGAACACAATCTGATGTATTGAGGTAGCACTATCTGAGGTACTGAGGGTGCACTTTCTGAGGTATTGAGGGAGCAGTTTCTGAGGTATTGAGGGAACAATATCTGAGGTACTGAGGAAGCACTTTCTGAAGTATTGAGGAAGCACTTTCTGAGGTATTGAGGGAGCACTTTCTGAGGTATTGAGGGAGGACTATCTGAGGTATTGAGGGAGCACTTTCTGAGGGACTGAGGAAGCCCGATCTGACGTACTGAGGGAGCAATCTCTGAGGTACTGAGGGACCACTTTCTGAAGTACTGAGAGAGCACTTTCTGAGGTATTGAGGGACCTCTATCTGAGGTATTGAGGAAGCACTTTTTGAGGAATTGAGGGAGCACTTTCTGAGGTATTGAGCAAGCACTTTCTGACGTATTGCGGGAGCATTTTCTGAGGTATTGTGTGAGCACTATCTGAGGTACTGAGGGAGCAAGTTATGAGTTATTGAGGAAGCACTTTCTGAGATATTGAGGGAGCACTTTCTGAGGTATTGAGGGAGCACTATCTGAGGTACTGAGGGCGAAATATCTGAGGTATTGAAGGAGCACTTTCTGAGGTATTGAGGGAGCACTATCTGAGGTACTGAGGGAGCACTTTCTGAGGTATTGATGAAGCACTTTCTGAGGTATTGAGGGAACACAATCTGATGTATTGAGGAAGCACTTTATGAGGTATTGAGGGAGCACTATCTGAGGTACTGAGGGTGCACTTTCTGAGGTGTTGAGGAAGCAATTTCTGAGGTATTGATGAAGCATTTTCTGAGGTACTGAGGGAGAATTATCTGATGTACTGAGGGAGAACTATCTGAGGTACTGAGGGAGAACTATCTGAGGTATTGATGGAGCACTTTCTGAGGTATTGAGGGAGCACTATCTGAAGGACTGAGGGCGCACTTTCTGAGGTATTGAGGGAGCACTTTTTGAGGTATTGAGGGAGCACTATCTGAGGTACTGAGGGAGCACTTTCTGAGGTATTGAGGAAGCATTTTCTGAGGTATTGATGGAGCACTATCTGAGGTGTTGTGGAAGCACTTTCTGAGGTATTGAGGAAGCACTTTCTGAGGTATTGAGGGAGCACTTTCTGAGGTATTGAAGGAGGACTATCTGAGGTACTGAGAGTGCACATTCTGAGGTATTGAGGGAGCACTTTCTGAGGTATTGAGGGATCACTATCTGATGTACTGAGGAAGCACATTCTGAGGTATTGAGGAAGCACTTTCTGAGGTATTGAGGGAGCACTTTCTGAGGTATTGAGGGAGGACTATCTGAGGTATTGAGGGAGCACTTTCTGAGGTACTGAGGAAGCACTTTCTGAGTTATTGAGAGCGCACTTTCTGAGGTATTGAGGAAGCACTTTCTGAGGTATTGAGGGAGCATTTTCTGAGGTATTGTGGGAGCACTATCTGAGGTACTGAGGGAGCAAGTTATGAGTTATTGAGGAAGCACTTTCTGAGATATTGAGGGAGCACTTTCTGAGGTATTGAGGGATCACTATCTGAGGTACTGAGGGAGAAATATCTGAGGTATTGAAGGAGCACTTTCTGAGGTATTGAGGGAGCACTATCTGAGGTACTGAGGGAGCACTTTCTGAGGTATTGATGAAGCACTTTCTGAGGTATTGAGGGAGCACTATCTGAGGTACTGAGGGAGCACTTTCTGAGGTATTGAGGAAGCACTTTCTGAGGTATTGAGGGAACACAATCTGATGTATTGAGTTAGCACTATCTGAGGTACTGAGGAAGCACTTTCTGAGGTACTGAGGAAGCTCGATCTGACGTACTGAGGGAGCACTTTCTGAAGTATTGAGAGAGCACTTTCTGAGGTATTGAGGGAGCACTATCTGAGGTATTGAGGGAGCACTATCTGAGGTACTGAGGGAGCACTTTCTGAGGTATTGATGAAGCACTTTCTGAGGTATTGAGGGAGCACTATCTGAGGTACTGAGGGAGCACTTTCTGAGGAATTGAGGGAGCAGTTTCTGAGGTATTGAGGGAGCACTATCTGAGGTACTGAGGAAGCACTTTCTGAGGTACTGAGGAAGCACTTTCTGAGGTACTGAGGAAGCTCGATCTGACGTACTGAGGGAGCACTTTCTGAAGTATTGAGAGAGCACTTTCTGTGGTATTGAGGGACCTCTATCTGAGATATTGAGGAAGCACTTTTTGAGGAATTGAGGGAGCACTTTCTGAGGTATTGAGCAAGCACTTTCTGAGGTATTGAGGGAGCATTTTCTGAGGTCTTGTGGGAGCACTATCTGAGGTACTGAGAGAGCAAGTTATGAGTTATTGAGGAAGCACTTTCTGAGATATTGAGGGAGCACTTTCTGAGGTATTGAGGGAGCACTATCTGAGGTACTGAGGGAGAAATATCTGAGGTATTGAAGGAGCACTTTCTGAGGTATTGAGGGAGCACTATCTGAGGTACTGAGGGAGCACTTTCTGAGGTATTGATGAAGCACTTTCTGAGGTATTGAGGGAACACAATCTAATGTATTGAGGAAGCACTTTATGAGGTATTGAGGGAGCACTATCTTAGGTACTGAGGGTGCACTTTCTGAGGTGTTTAGGAAGCAATTTCTGCCGTATTGATGAAGCATTTTCTGAGGTACTGAGGGAGAATTATCTGAGGTACTGAGGGAGAACTATCTGAGGCACTGCGGGAGAACTATCTGAGGTATTGATGGAGCACTTTCTGAGGTATTGAGGGAGCACTATCTGAAGGACTGAGGGCGCACTTTCTGAGGTATTGAGGGAGCACTTTCTGAAGTATTGAGGGAGCACTATCTGAGGTACTGAGGGAGCACTTTCTGAGGTATTGAGGAAGCACTTTCTGAGGTATTGAGGGAGCACTTTCTGAGGTATTGAGGGACGACTATCTGAAGTACTGAGGGAGCACTTTCTGAGGTACTGAGGAAGCACGATCTGACGTACTGAGGGAGCACTTTCTGAGGTACTGAGGGAGAACTATCTGAGGTACTGAGGGACCACTTGCTGAAGTATTGAGAGAGCACTTTTTGAGGTATTGAGGGACCACTATCTGAGGTATTGAGGATGCACTTTTTGAGGAATTGATCGAGCATTTTCTGAGGTATTGAGGGAGGACTATTTGAGGTACTGTGGGAGCACGTTCTGAGGTATTGAGGAAGCACTTTCTGAGGTATTGAGGGAGCACTTAATGAGCTATTGAGGAAGCATTTTCTGAGGTATTGTGGGAGCACTATCTGAGGTACTGAGGGAGCAAGTTATGAGGTATTGAGGAAGCACATTCCGAGGTATTGAGGGAGTACTTTCTGAGGTATTGAGGGAGCACTATCTGAGGTATTGAGGGAGCACTATCTGAGGTACTTTGGGAGCACTTTCTGAGGTATTGAGGCAAAACAATCTGATGTATTGAGGAAGCACTTTATGAGGTATTGAGGGAGCAATATCTAAGGTACTGAGGGTGCACTTTCTGAGGTGTTTAGGAAGTAATTTCTGAGGTGTTGATGAAGCAATTTCTGAGGTACTGAGGGAGAACTATCTGAGGTACTGAGGGAGAACTATCTGAGGCACTGAGGGAGAACTATCTGAGGTATTGATGGACCACTTTCCGAGGTATTGAGGGAGCACTATCTGAGGTACTGAGGGAGCACTTTCTGAGGTATTGAGGAAGCACTTTCTGAGGTATTGAGGGAACACAATCTGATGTATTGAGGTAGCACTATCTGAGGTACTGAGGGTGCACTTTCTGAGGTATTGAGGGAGCAGTTTCTGAGGTATTGAGGGAACAATATCTGAGGTACTGAGGAAGCACTTTCTGAGGTATTGAGGAAGCACTTTCTGAGGTATTGAGGGAGCACTTTCTGAGGTATTGAGGGAGGACTATCTGAGGTATTGAGGGAGCACTTTCTGAGGAACTGAGGAAGCACGATCTGACGTACTGAGGGAGCACTTTCTGAGGTACTGAGGGACCACTTTCTGAGGTATTGAGGAAGCACTTTTTGAGGAATTGAGGGAGCACTTTCTGAGGTATTGAGCAAGCACTTTCTGAGGTATTGAGGGAGCATTTTCTGAGGTATTGTGGGAGCACTATCTGAGGTACTGAGGGAGCAAGTTATGAGTTATTGAGCAAGCACTTTCTGAGATATTGAGGGAGCACTTTCTGAGGTATTGAGGGAGCACTATCTGAGGTACTGAGGGAGAAATATCTGAGGTATTGAAGGAGCAGTTTCTGAGGTATTGAGGGAGCACTATCTGAGGTACTGAGGGAGCACTTTCTGAGGTATTGATGAAGCACTTTCTGAGGTATTGAGGGAACACAATCTGATGTATTGAGGAAGCACTTTATGAGGTATTGAGGGAGCACTATCTAAGGTACTGAGGGTGCACTTTCTGAGGTGTTTAGGAAGCAATTTCTGCTGTATTGATGCAGCATTTTCTGAGGTACTGAGGGAGAATTATCTGAGGTACTGAGGGAGAACTATCTGAGGTACTGAGGGAGAACTATCTGAGGTATTGATGGAGCACTTTCTGAGGTATTGAGGGAGCACTATCTGAAGGACTGAGGGCGCACTTTCTGAGGTATTGAGGGAGCACTTTCTGAGGTATTGAGGGAGCACTCTCTGAGGTACTGAGGGAGCACTTTCTGTGGTATTGAGGAAGCATTTTCTGAAGTATTGATGGAGCACTATCTGAGGTGTTGAGGAAGCACTTTCTGAGGTATTGAGGAAGCACTTTCTGAGGTATTGAAGGAGGACTATCTGAGGTACTGAGCGAGCATTTTCTGAGGTATTGAGGGAGCACCTTCTGAGGTACTGAGGAAGAATTATCTGAGGTACTGAGAGAGCACTTTCTGAGGTACTAAGGGAGAACTATCTGAGGTACTGAGGGACCACTTTCTGAAGTATTGTGGGAGCACTATCTGAGGTATTGAGGGAGAACTATCTGAGGTATTGTGGGAGCACGATCTGAGGCATTGAGGGAAGCAAACTCTGAGGTACTGAGGGAGAACTATCTGTGGTATTGATGGAGCATTTTCTGAGGTATTGAGGGAGCATTTTCTGAGGTACTGAGGGAGCAAGTTCTGAGGAATTTAGGGAGCACTATCTGAGGTACTGAGGGAACAGGTTCTGAGGTATTGAGGAAGCACTCTCTGAGGTACTGAGGGAGAGCTATCTGCGGTACTGAGGGAGAACTATCTGAGGTACTGAGGGAGCACTATCTGAGGTACTAAGGGAGTACTATCTGAGGCATTGAGGGAGCAATATCTGAGGTATTGAGGGAGCTCTTTCTGAGGTATTTAGGGAGCAATTTCTGAGGTACTGAGTGAAAACTATCTGAGGTACTGAGGGAGAACTATCTGAGGTACTGAGCGAGCACTTTCTGAGGTATTGAGGGAGCACTTTCAGAAGTACTGCGGGAGCACTATCTGAGGTATTGAGGGAGAACTATCTGAGGTATTGTGGGAGCACGATCTGAGGCATTGAGGGAGAACTATCTGAGGTATTGAGTGAGCACTTTCAGAGGTATTGAGGGAGAACTATCTGAGGTATTGTGGGAGCACTATCTGAGGTATTGAGGCAGAACTATCTGAGGTATTGGGGAACACTATCTGAGGTAGTGAGGGAGAACTATCTGAGGTATTGAGCGAGCACTTTCAGAGGTTTTGAGGGAAATCTATCTGAAGTATTGAAGGAGCACTATCTGAGGTATTGAGGGAGAACTATCTTAGGTATTGAGGGAGCACTCTCTGAGGTATTGATGGAGCACTTTCTGAGGTAGCACTTTCTGAGGTACTGAGGGGACACTTTCTGAGGTATTGAGGGAGCACTATCTGACGTACCGAGGAAGCGCTATCAGAGGTACTGATGGAGAACTATCTGAGGTATTGATTGAGCACTTTCTGAGGTATTGAGGGGGCACTTTCTGAGGTACTGATGGAAAATTCTCTGAGGTATTGAGGGAGCACTTTCTAGGTATTGAGGGAGAACTACCTGAGGTATTGAGGGAGCACTTTCTGAGGTACTGAGGAAGCACTATCTGAGATATTGAGGAAGCACTTTCGGAGGTACTGAGGAAGCACGATCTGAGTTACTGAGGGAGCACTTTCTTAGGTACTGAAGGAGAACTATCTGAGGTACTGAGGGACCAAATTCTGAAGTATTGAGGGAGCACTTTCTGAGGTATTGAGGGAGGACTATCTGAGGTACTGATGGAGCACTTTCTGAGGTATTGAGGAAGCACTTTCTGTGGTATTGAGGGAGCACTTTCGGAGGTACTGAGGAAGCACGATCTGAGGTATTGAGGGAGCACTATCTGAGGTATTGAGGGAGTATTTTCTGAGGTATTGAGGGAGCACTATCTGAGGTAATGAGGGAGCAAGTTCTGAGGTATTGAGGGTGCACTTTCTGAGGTGTTTAGGAAGCAATTTCTGCTGTATTGATGAAGCATTTTCTGAGGTACTGAGGGAGAATTATCTGAGGTACTGAGGGAGAACTATCTGAGGTACTGAGGGAGAACTATCTGAGGTATTGATGGAGCACTATCTGAGGTACTGAGGAAGCACTTTCTGAGGTATTGAGGGAGGACTATCTGAGGTACTGATGGAACACTTTCTGAGATATTGAGGAAGCACGTTCTGAGGTATTGAGGGAGCACTTTCTGAGGTATTGAGGGAGTATTTTCTGAGGTATTGAGGGAGCACTAGAGCACTATCTGAGGTACTGAGGGAGCAATTTCTGAGGTATGGAGGATGCGGACTTTGAGGTACTGAGGGAGAAATATCTGAGGTATTGATGGAGCACTTTCTGAGGTATTGAGGGAGCACTTCCTGAGGTATTGAGGGAACACAATATGAGGTATTGAGGAAGCCCCTTATGAGGTATTGAGGGAGCACTATCTGAGGTACTCAGGGTGCAATTTCTGAGGAGTTGAGGAAGCACTATCTGAGGTATTGTGGGAGCACTAACTGAAGGACTGAGGGCGCACTTTCTGAGGTATTGAGGGAGCACTTTCTGAGGTATTGAGGGAGCACTATCTGAGGTATTGATGGAGCACTATCTGAGGTGTTGAGGAAGCACTTTCTGATGTATTGAGGAAGCACTTTCTGAGGTATTGAGGGAGCACTTTCTGAGGTATTGAAGGAGGACTATCTGAGGTATTGAGCGAGCATTTTCTGAGGTATTGAGGGAGCACCTTCTGAGGTACTGAGGAAGCATTATCTGAGGTACTGAGAGAGCACTTTTTGAGGTACTAAGGGAGAACTATCTGAGGTACTGAGGGACCACTTTCTGAAGTATTGTGGGAGCACTATCTGAGGTATTGAGGGAGAACTATCTGAGGTATTGTGGGAGCACGATCTGAGGCATTGAGGGAAGCAAACTCTGAGGTACTGAGGGAGAACTATCTGTGGTATTGATGGAGCATTTTCTGAGGTATTGAGGGAGCATTTTCTGAGGTACTGAGGGAGCAAGTTCTGAGGAATTGAGGGAGCCTTATCTGAGGTACTGAGGGAACAAGTTCTGAGGTATTGAGGAAGCACTCTCTGCGGTACTGAGGGAGAACTATCTGAGGTACTGAGGGAGCAGTATCTGAGGTACTAAGGGAGTACTATCTGAGGCATTGAGGGAGCAATATCTGAGGTATTGAGGGAGCTCTTTCTGAGGTATTTAGGGAGCACTTTCTGAGGTACTGAGTGAAAACTATCTGAGGTACTGAGGGAGAACTATCTGAGGTGCTGAGCGAGCACTTTCTGAAGTATTGAGGGAGCACTTTCAGAAGTACTGCGGGAGCACTATCTGAAGTATTGAGGGAGAACTATCTGAGGTATTGTGGGAGCACGATCTGAGGCATTGAGGGAGAACTATCTGAGGTATTGAGGGAGCACTTTCTGAGGTATTGAGGGAGTATTTTCTGAGGTATTGAGGGAGCACTAGAGCACTATCTGAGGTACTGAGGGAGCAATTTCTGAGGTATGGAGGATGCGGACTTTGAGGTACTGAGGGAGAACTATCTGAGGTATTGATGGAACACTTTCTGAGGTATTGAGGGAGCACTTTCTGAGGTATTGAGGGAACACAATATGAGGTATTGAGGAAGCCCCTTATGATGTATTGAGGGAGCACTATCTGAGGTACTGAGGGTGCAATTTCTGAGGAGTTGAGGAAGCACTATCTGAGGTATTGTGGGAGCACTAACTGAAGGACTGAGGGCGCACTTTCTGAGGTATTGAGGGAGCACTTTCTGAGGTATTGAGGGAGCACTATCTGAGGTATTGATGGAGCACTATCTGAGGTGTTGAGGAAGCACTTTCTGATGTATTGAGGAAGCACTTTCTGAGGTATTGAGGGAGCACTTTCTGAGGTATTGAAGGAGGACTATCTGAGGTATTGAGCGAGCATTTTCTGAGGTATTGAGGGAGCACCTTCTGAGGTACTGAGGAAGCATTATCTGAGGTACTGAGAGAGCACTTTTTGAGGTACTAAGGGAGAACTATCTGAGGTACTGAGGGACCACTTTCTGAAGTATTGTGGGAGCACTATCTGAGGTATTGAGGGAGAACTATCTGAGGTATTGTGGGAGCACGATCTGAGGCATTGAGGGAAGCAAACTCTGAGGTACTGAGGGAGAACTATCTGTGGTATTGATGGAGCATTTTCTGAGGTAATGAGGGAGCATTTTCTGAGGTACTGAGGGAGCAAGTTCTGAGGAATTGAGGGAGCCTTATCTGAGGTACTGAGGGAACAAGTTCTGAGGTATTGAGGAAGCACTCTCTGCGGTACTGAGGGAGAACTATCTGAGGTACTGAGGGAGCAGTATCTGAGGTACTAAGGGAGTACTATCTGAGGCATTGAGGGAGCAATATCTGAGGTATTGAGGGAGCTCTTTCTGAGGTATTTAGGGAGCACTTTCTGAGGTACTGAGTGAAAACTATCTGAGGTACTGAGGGAGAACTATCTGAGGTGCTGAGCGAGCACTTTCTGAAGTATTGAGGGATAACTTTCAGAAGTACTGCGGGAGCACTATCTGAAGTATTGAGGGAGAACTATCTGAGGTATTGTGGGAGCACGATCTGAGGCATTGAGGGAGAACTATCTGAGGTATTGAGGGAGCACTTTCAGAGGTATTGAGGGAGAACTATCTGAGGTATTGAGGGAGCACTATCTGAGGTATTGAGGCAGAACTCTCTGAGGTATTGGGGAACACTATCTGAGGTAGTGAGGGAGAACAATCTGAGGTATTGAGCGAGCACTTTCAGAGGTTTTGAGGGAAAACCATCTGAAGTATTGAAGGAGCACTATCAGAGGTACTGATGGAGAACTATCTGAGGTATTGATTGAGCACTTTCTGAGGTATTGAGGGGGCACTTTCTGAGGTACTGATGGAAAATTCTCTGAGGTATTGAGGGAGCACTTTCTAGGTATTGAGGGAAAACTACCTGAGGTATTGAGGGAGCACTTTCTGAGGTACTGAGGAAGCACTATCTGAGATATTGAGGGAGCACTTTCGGAGGTACTGAGGAAGCACGATCTGAGGTACTGAGGGAGCACTTTCTGAGGTATTGAGGGAGTATTTTCTGAGGTATTGAGGGTGCACTGTCTGAGGTACTGAGGGAGCAAGTTCTGAGGTATTGAGGATGCACACTCTGAGGTACTGAGGGAGAACTATCTGAGGTATTGATGGAGCACTTTCTGAGGTATTGAGGGAGCACTATCTGAAGTACTGAGGGAGCACTTTCTGAGGTATTGAGGAAGCACTTTCTGAGGTATTGAGGGAGGACTATCTGAGGTACTGATGGAGCACTTTCTGAGATATTGAGGAAGCACTTTCTGAGGTATTGAGGGAGCATTTTCTGAGGTATTGAGGGAGTATTTTCTGAGGTATTGAGGGAGCACTATCTGAGGTACTGAGGCAGCAAGTTCTGAGGTATTGAGGATGCAGACTCTGAGATACTGAGGGAGAACTATCTGAGGTATTGATGGAGCACTTTCTGAGGTATTGAGGGAGCACTTTCTGAGGTATTGAGGGAGGACTATCTGAAGTACTGAGGGAGCACTTTCTGAGGTACTGAGGAAGCACGATCTGACGTACTGAGGGAGCACTTTCTGAGGTACTGAGGGAGCACTTTCTGAGGTATTGAGGAAGCACTTTCTGAGGTATTGAGGGAACACAATATGATGTATTGAGGAAGCACTTTATGAGGTATTGAGGGAGCACTATCTGAGGTACTGAGGGTGCAATTTCTGCGGGGTTGAGGAAGCACATTCTGAGGTATTGATGAAGCACTTTCTGAGGTACTGAGGGAGAACTATCTGAGGTACTGAGGGAGAACTATCTGAGGTACTGAGGGAGAACTATCTGAGGTATTCATGTAGCACTTTATGAGGTATTGAGGGAGCACTTTCTGTGGTATTGAGGGAGCACTATCTGAGGTACTGAGGAAGCAGTTTCTGAGGTTTTGACGAAGCACTTTCTGAGGTATTGAGGAGCACTATCTGATGTATTGAGGAGGCACTTTCTGAGGTATTGAGGGAGCACTTTCTGAGGTATTGAAGGAGGACTATCTGAGGTACTGAGAGTGCACATTCTGATGTATTGAGGGAGCAGTTTCTGAGGTATTGAGGGATCACTATCTGAGGTACTGAGGAAGCACATTCTGAGGTATTGAGGAAGCACTTTCTGAGGTATTGAGGGAGCACTTTCTGAGGTATTGAGGGAGGACTATCTGAGGTATTGAGGGAGCACTTTCTGAGGTACTGAGGAAGCACTTTCTGAGTTATTGAGAGAGCACTTTCTGAGGTATTGAGGAAGCACTTTCTGAGGTATTGAGGGAGCATTTTCTGAGGTATTGTGGGAGCACTATCTGAGGTACTGAGGGAGCAAGTTATGAGTTATTGAGGAAGCACATTCTGAGATATTGAGGGAGCACTTTCTGAGGTATTGAGGGATCACTATCTGAGGTACTGAGGGAGAAATATCTGAGGTATTGAAGGAGCACTTTCTGAGGTATTGAGGGAGCTCTATCTGAGGTATTGAGGGAGCACTTTCTGAGGTATTGATGAAGCACTTTCTGAGGTATTGAGGGAGCACTATCTGAGGTACTGAGGGAGCACTTTCTGAGGTATTGAGGATGCACACTCTGAGGTACTGAGGGAGAGCTATCTGAGGTATTGATGGAGCACTTTCTGAGGTATTGAGTGAGCACTATCTGAGATACTGAGGGAGCACTTTCTGAGATATTGAGGAAGCACTTTCTGAGGTATTGAGGGAGGACTATCTGAGGTACTGATGTAACATTTTCTGAGATATTGAGGAAGCACTTTCTGAGGTATTGAGGGAGCACTTTCTGAGGTATTGAGGGAGTATTTTCTGAGGTATTGAGGGAGCACATTCTGAGGTACTGAGGGAGCAATTTATGAGGTATTGAGGATGCGGACTCTGAGGTACTGAGGGAGAACTATCTGAGGTATTGATGGAGCACTTTCTGAGGTATTGAGGGAGCACTTTCTGAGGTATTGAGGGAACACAATATGAGGTATTGAGGAAGCACTTTATGAGGTATTGAGGGAGCACTATCTGAGGTACTGAGGGTGCAATTTCTGAGGAGTTGAGGAAGCACTTTCTGAGGTATTGTGGGAGCACTATCTGAAGGACTGAGGGCGCACTTTCTGAGGTATTGAGGGAGCATTTTCTGAGGTATTGATGGAGCACTATCTGAGGTGTTGAGGAAGCACTTTCTGAGGTATTGAGGAAGCACTTTCTGAGGTATTGAGGGAGCACTTTCTGAGGTATTGAAGGAGGACTATCTGAGGTACTGAGCGAGCATTTTCTGAGGTATTGAGGGAGCACCTTCTGAGGTACTGAGGAAGCATTATCAGAGGTACTGAGAGAGCACTTTCTGAGGTACTAAGAGAGAACTATCTGAGGTACTGAGGGACCACTTTCTGAAGTATTGTGGGAGCACTATCTGAGGTATTCAGGGAGAACTATCTGAGGTATTGTGGGAGCACGATCTGAGGCATTGAGGGAAGCAAACTCTGAGGTACTGAGGGAGAACTATCTGTGGTATTGATGGAGCATTTTCTGAGGTATTGAGGGAGCATTTTCTGAGGTACTGAGGGAGCAAGTTCTGAGGAATTGAGGGAGCACTATCTGAGGTACTGAGGGAACAAGTTCTGAGGTATTGAGGAAGCACTCTCTGCGGTACTGAGGGAGAACTATCTGAAGTACTGAGGGAGCAGTATCTGAGGTACTAAGGGAGTACTATCTGAGGCATTGAGGGAGCAATATCTGAGGTATTGAGGGAGCTCTTTCTGAGGTATTTCGGGAGCGCTTTCTGAGGTACTGAGTGAAAACTATCTGAGGTACTGAGGGAGAACTATCTGAGGTGCTGAGCGAGCACTTTCTGATGTATTGAGGGAGCACTTTCAGAAGTACTGCGGGAGCACTATCTGAGGTATTGAGGGAGAACTATCTGAGGTATTGTGGGAGCACGATCTGAGGCATTGAGGGAGAACTATCTGAGGTATTGAGGGAGCACTTTCAGAGGTATTGAGGGAGAACTATCTGAGGTACTGAGGAAGCGCGATCTGAGGTACTGAGGGAGCACTTTCTGAGGTACTGAAGGAGAACTATCTGAGGTACTGATGGAGCACTTTCTGTGGTATTGAGGAAGCACTTTCTGAGGTATTGAGGAAGCACTTTCGGAGGTACTAAGGAAGCACGATCTGAGGTATTGAGGGAGCACTATCTGAGGTATTGAGGGAGTATTTTCTGAGGTATTGAGGGAGCAAGTTCTGAGGTATTGAGGATGCACACTCTGAGGTACTGAGGGAGAACTAGCTGAGGTATTGATGGAGCACTTTCTGAGGTATTGAGGGAGAACTATCTGAAGTACTGAGTGAGCACTTTCTGAGGTATTGAGGAAGCACTTTCTGAGGTATTGAGGGAGGACTATCTGAGGTAGTGATGGAGCACTTTCTGAGATATTGAGGAAGCACTTTCTGAGGTATTGAGGGAGCACTTTCTGAGGTATTGAGGGAGTATTTTCTGAGGCATTGAGGGAGCACTATCTGAGGTACTGAGGCAGCAAGTTCTGAGGTATTGAGGATGCAGACTCTGAGGTACTGAGGGAGAACTATCTGAGGTACTGAGGAAGCACGATCTGACGTACTGAGGGAGCACTTTCTGAGGTACTGAGGGAGGACTATCTGAGGTATTGAGGAAGCACTTTCTGAGGTATTGGGTGAACACAATATGATGTATTGAGCAAGCACTTTATGAGGTATTGAGGGAGCACTATCTGAGGTACTGAGGGTGCAATTTCTGAGGAGTTGAGGAAGCACATTTTGAGGTATTGATGAAGCACTTTCTGAGGTACTGAGGGAGAACTATCTGAGGTACTGAGGGAGAACTATCTGAGGTACTGAGGGAGAACTATCTGAGGTATTCATGGAGCACTTTATGAGGTATTGAGGGAGCACTTTCTGTGGTATTGAGGGAGCACTATCTGAGGTACTGAGGAAGCAGTTTCTGAGGTTTTGACGAAGCACTTTCTGAGGTATTGAGGAGCACTATCTGATGTATTGAGGAAGCACTTTCTGAGGTATTGAGGGAGCACTTTCTGAGGTATTAAGGGAGGACTATCTGAAGTACTGTGGGAGCACTTTCTGAGGTACTGAGGAAGCACGATCTGACGTACTGAGGGAGCACTTTCTGAGGTACTGAGGGATAACTATCTGAGGTACTGAGGGATACCTTTATGAAGTATTGAGGGAGCACTTTATGAGGTACTGAGGGAGCAAGTTCTGAGGTATTGAGGGAAGCACACTCTGAGGTACTGAGGGAGAACTATCTGTGGTATTGATGGAGCATTTTCTGAGGTATTGTGGGAGAATTTTCTGAGGTACTGAGGGAGCAAGTTCTGAGGAACTGAGGGAGCACTATCTGAGGTACTGAGGGAACAAGTTCTGAGGTATTGATGAAGTACTCTCTGAGGTACTGAGCGAGAACTATCTGCGGTACTGAGGGAGAACTATCTGAGGTACTGAGGGAGCACTTTCTGAGGTATTAAGGGAGCACTATATGAGGCATTGAGGGAGCAATATCTGGTGTACTGAGGGAGCACTTTCTGAGGTATTTAGGGAGCACTTTCTGAGGTACTGAGGGAGCAGTTTCTGAGGTATTGAGGGAGCACTTTCTGAGGTATTGAGGGAGCACTTTCAGAAGTACTGCGGGTGCACTATCTGAGGTATTGAGGGAGAACTATCTGAGGTATTGAGGGAGCACTATCTGAGGCATTGAGGGTGAACTATCTGAGGTATTGAGGCAGCACTTTCAGAGGTATTGAGAGAGAACTATCTGAGGTATTGAGGGAGCACTATCTGAGGTATTGAGGGAGCACTATCTGAGGTATTGAGGAACACTATCTGAGGTACTGAGGGAGAACTATCTGAGGTATTGAGCGAGCACTTTCAGAGGTTTTGAGGGAGAACTATCTGAAGTATTGAAGGAGAACTATCTTAGGTATTGATGGAGCACTTTCTGAGGTAGCACTTTCTGAGCTACTGAGGGGACACTTTCTGAGGTATTGAGGGAGCACTATCTGACGTACTGAGGAAGCACTATCAGAGGTACTGATGGAGAACTATCTGAGGAATTGATGGAGCACTTTCTGAGGTATTGAGGGGGCACTTTCAGAGGTACTGATGGAACATTCTCTGAGGTATTGAGGGAGCACTTTCTATGTCTTGAGGGAGAACTACTTGAGGTAATGAGGGAGCACTTTCTGAGGTACTGACGAAGCACTATCTGAGGTATTGAGGGAGCATCTTCGGAGGTACTGAGGAAGCACGATCTGAGGTACTGAGGGAGGACTATCTGAGGTACTGAAGGAGAATTATGTGAGGTACTGAGGGACCACTTTCTGAAGTATTGAGGGAGCACTTTCTGAGGTATTGAGGAAGCACTATCTGAGGTTCTGAGGGAGCAAGTTCAGAGGTATTGAGGAAGCACACTCTGAGGTACTGAGGGAGCAAGTTCTGAGGTATTGAGGGAAGCACACTCTGAGGTACTGGGGGAGAACTATCTGTGGTATTGATGGAGCATTTTCTGAGGTATTGAGGGAGCATTTTCTGAGGTACTGAGGGAGCAAGTTCTGAGGAATTGAGGGAGCACTATCTGAGGTACTGAGGGAACAAGTTCTGAGGTATTGATGAAGTTCTCTCTGAGGTACTGAGGGAGCGCTTTCTGAGGTATTGAGGGAGCGCTTTCTGAGGTATTGAGGGAGAACTATCTGAAGTTTTGAAGGAGAACTATCTTAGGTTTTGAGGGAGCGCTCTCTGAGGTATTGATGGAGCACTTTCTGAGGTAGCACTTTCTGAGGTACTGAGGGGACACTTTCTGAGGTATTGAGGGAGCACTATCTGACGTACTGAGGAAGCACTATCAGAGGTACTGATGGAGAACTATCTGAGGTATTGATGGAGCACTTTCTGAGGTATTGAGGGGGCACTTTCTAGGTATTGAGGGAGAACTACCTGAGGTATTGAGGGAGCATTTTCTGAGGTACTGACGAAGCACTATCTGAGGTATTGAGGGAGCATCTTCGGAGGTACAGAGGAAGCACGATCTGAGGTATTGAGGAAGCACTTTCTGAGGTACTGAGGGAGTATTTTCTGAGGTATTGAGGGAGCACTATCTGAGGTATTGAGGAAGCACTTTCTGAGGTATTGAGGGAACACAATATGATGTATTGAGGAAGCACTTTATGAGGTATTGAGGGAGCACTTTCTGAGGTACTGAGGGAGAACTATCTGAGGTACTGAGGGAGAACTATCTGAGGTATTCATGGAGCACTTTCTGAGGTATTGAGGGAACACTATCTGAGGTACTGAGGGTGCACTTTCTGAGGTATTGAGGGAACACAATATGATGTATTGAGGAAGCACTTTATGAGGTATTGAGGGAGCACTTTCTGAGGTACTGAGGGAGAACTATCTGAGGTACTGAGGGAGAACTATCTGAGGTACTGAGGGAGAACTATCTGAGGTATTCATGGAGCACTCTCTGAGGTATTGAGGGAACACTATCTGAGGTACTGAGGGGACACTTTCTGAGGTATTGAGGGAGCACTATCTGACGTACTGAGGAAGCACTATCAGAGGTACTGATGGAGAACTATCTGAGGTATTGATGGAGCACTTTCTGAGGTATTGAGGGGGCACTTTCTAGGTATTGAGGGAGAACTACCTGAGGTATTGAGGGAGCACTTTCTGAGGTACTGACGAAGCACTATCTGAGGTATTGAGGGAGCATCTTCGGAGGTACTGAGGAAGCACGATCTGAGGTATTGAGGAAGCACTTTCTGAGGTACTGAGGGAGTATTTTCTGAGGTATTGAGGGAGCACTATCTGAGGTATTGAGGAAGCACTTTCTGAGGTATTGAGGGAACACAATATGATGTATTGAGGAAGCACTTTATGAGGTATTGAGGGAGCACTTTCTGAGGTACTGAGGGAGAACTATCTGAGGTACTGAGGGAGAACTATCTGAGGTACTGAGGGAGAACTATCTGAGGTATTCATGGAGCACTTTCTGAGGTATTGAGGGAACACTATCTGAGGTACTGAGGGTGCACTTTCCGAGGTATTGAGGGAGCAGTTTCTGAGGTATTGAGGAAGCACACTCTGAGGTACTGAGGGAGAACTATCTGAGGTATTGATGGAGCACTTTCTGAGGTATTGAGGGAGCACTATCTGAGGTACTGAGGGAGCGCTTTCTGAGGTATTGAGGAAGCACTTTCTGAGGTATTGAGGGAACACAATATGATGTATTGAGGAAGCACTTTCTGAGGTACTGAGGGAGAACTATCTGAGGTACTGAGGGATAACTTTATGAAGTATTGAGGGAGCACTTTATGAGGTACTGAGGGAGCAAGTTCTGAGGTATTGAGGGACGCACACTCTGAGGTACTGAGGGAGAACTATCTGTGGTATTGATGGAGCATTTTCTGAGGTATTGAGGGAGCATTTTCTGAGGTACTGAGGGAGCAAGTTCTGAGGAATTGAGGGAGCACTATCTGAGGTACTGAGGGAACAAGTTCTGAGGTATTGATGAAGTACTCTCTGAGGTACTGAGGGAGATCTATCTGCGGTACTGAGGGAGAACTATCTGAGGTACTGAGGGAGCACTTTCTGAGGTATTAAGGGAGCACTATATGAGGCATTGAGGGAACAATATCTGGGGTACTGAGGGAGCACTTTCTGAGGTATTTAGGGAGCACTTTCTGAGGTACTGAGAGAATATTATCTGAGGTACTGAGGGAGAACTATCTGAGGTACTGAGGGAGCAGTTTCTGAGGTATTGAGGGAGCACTTTCTGAGGTATTGAGGGAGCACTTTCAGAAGTACTGCGGGAGCACTATCTGAGGTATTGAGGGAGAACTATCTGAGGTATTGAGGCAGCACTTTCAGAGGTATTGAGGGAGAACTATCTGAGGTATTGAGGGAGCACTATCTGAGGTATTCAGGCAGAACTATCTGAGGTATTGAGGAACACTATCTGAGGTACTGAGGGAGAACTATCTGAGGAATTGAGCGAGCACTTTCAGAGGTTTTGAGGGAGAACTATCTGAAGTATTGAAGGAGAACTATCTTAGGTATTGAGGGAGCACTCTCTGAGGTATTGATGGAGCACTTTCTGAGGTAGCACTTTCTGAGGTACTGAGGGGACACTTTCTGAGGTATTGAGGGAGCACTATCTGATGTACCGAGGAAGCACTATCAGAGGTACTGATGGAGAACTATCTGAGGTATTGATGGAGCACTTTCTGAGGTATTGAGGGGGCACTTTCTGAGGTACTGATGCAACATTCTCTGAGGTATTGAGGGAGCACTTTCTAGGTATTGAGGGAGAACTACCTGAGGTATTGAGGGAGCACTTTCTGAGGTACTGACGAAGCACTATCTGAGGTATTGAGGGAGCATCTTCGGAGGTACTGAGGAAACACGATCTGAGGTACTGAGAGAGCACTTTCTGAGGTACAGAAGGAGAACTATCTGAGGTACTGAGGGACCAATTTCTGAAGTATTGAGGGAGCACTTTCTGAGGTATTGAGGGAGAACTATCTGAGGTACTGAGGGAGCAAGTTCAGAGGTATTGAGGAAGCACACTCTGATGTACTGAGGGAGAACTATCTGTGGTATTGATGGAGCATTTTCTGAGGTATTGAGGGAGCATTTTCTGAGGTACTGAGGGAGCAAGTTCTGAGGTATTGAGGGAAGCACACTCTGAGGGAGAACTATCTGTGGTATTAATGGAGCATTTTCTCAGGTATTGAGGGAGCATTTTCTGAGGTACTGAGGGAGCAAGTTCTGAGGAATTGAGGGAGCACTATCTGAGGTACTGAGCGAACAAGTTCTGAGGTATTGATGAAGTACTCTCTGAGGTACTGAGGGAGCGCTTTCTGAGGTATTGAAGGAGCGCTTTCTGACGTATTGAGGGAGAACTATCTGAAGTATTGAAGGAGAACTATCTTAGGTATTGAGGGAGCGCTCTCTGAGGTATTGATGGTGCACTTTCTGAGGTAGCACTTTCTGAGGTACTGAGGGGACACTTTCTGAGGTATTGAGGGAGCACGATCTGAGGAATTGAGGGGGCACTTTCTGAGGTACTGATGGAACATTCTCTGAGGTATTGAGGGAGCACTCTCTGAGGTACTGAGGGAGAACTATCTGTGGTATTGATGGAGCACTTTCTGAGTTATTGAGGGAGCACTATCTGAGGTACTGAGGGAGCAATTTCTGAGGTACTGAGGGAGCACTTTCTGAGGTACTGAGGGAGAACTATCTGAGGTACTGAGGGAGAACTATCAGAGGTACTGCGGGAGCACTATCTGAGGTATTGAGGGAGAACTATCTGAGGTATTGAGGCAGCACTTTCAGAGGTATTGAGGGAGAACTATCTGAGGTATTGAGGGAGCACTATCTGAGGTATTCAGGCAGAACTATCTGAGGTATTGAGGAACACTATCTGAGGTACTGAGGGAGAACTATCTGAGGAATTGAGCGAGCACTTTCAGAGGTTTTGAGGGAGAACTATCTGAAGTATTGAAGGAGAACTATCTTAGGTATTGAGGGAGCACTCTCTGAGGTATTGATGGAGCACTTTCTGAGGTAGCACTTTCTGAGGTACTGAGGGGACACTTTCTGAGGTATTGAGGGAGCACTATCTGATGTACCGAGGAAGCACTATCAGAGGTACTGATGGAGAACTATCTGAGGTATTGATGGAGCACTTTCTGAGGTATTGAGGGGGCACTTTCTGAGGTACTGATGCAACATTCTCTGAGGTATTGAGGGAGCACTTTCTAGGTATTGAGGGAGAACTACCTGAGGTATTGAGGGAGCACTTTCTGAGGTACTGACGAAGCACTATCTGAGGTATTGAGGGAGCATCTTCGGAGGTACTGAGGAAACACGATCTGAGGTACTGAGAGAGCACTTTCTGAGGTACAGAAGGAGAACTATCTGAGGTACTGAGGGACCAATTTCTGAAGTATTGAGGGAGCACTTTCTGAGGTATTGAGGGAGAACTATCTGAGGTACTGAGGGAGCAAGTTCAGAGGTATTGAGGAAGCACACTCTGATGTACTGAGGGAGAACTATCTGTGGTATTGATGGAGCATTTTCTGAGGTATTGAGGGAGCATTTTCTGAGGTACTGAGGGAGCAAGTTCTGAGGTATTGAGGGAAGCACACTCTGAGGGAGAACTATCTGTGGTATTGATGGAGCATTTTCTCAGGTATTGAGGGAGCATTTTCTGAGGTACTGAGGGAGCAAGTTCTGAGGAATTGAGGGAGCACTATCTGAGGTACTGAGCGAACAAGTTCTGAGGTATTGATGAAGTACTCTCTGAGGTACTGAGGGAGCGCTTTCTGAGGTATTGAAGGAGCGCTTTCTGACGTATTGAGGGAGAACTATCTGAAGTATTGAAGGAGAACTATCTTAGGTATTGAGGGAGCGCTCTCTGAGGTATTGATGGTGCACTTTCTGAGGTAGCACTTTCTGAGGTACTGAGGGGACACTTTCTGAGGTATTGAGGGAGCACGATCTGAGGAATTGAGGGGGCACTTTCTGAGGTACTGATGGAACATTCTCTGAGGTATTGATGGAGCACTTTCTGAGGAATTGAGGGGGCACTTTCTGAGGTACTGATGGAACATTCTCTGAGGTATTGAGGGAGCACTTTCTAGGTATTGAGGGAGAACTACCTGAGGTATTGAGGGAGCACTTTCTGAGGTACTGACGAAGCACTATCTGAGGTATTAAGGGAGCATCTTCGGAGGTACTGAGGAAGCACGATCTGAGGTACTGAGGGAGCACTTTCTGAGGTATTGAGGAAGCACTTTCTGAGGTATTGAGGGAGCACTTTCTGAGGTATTGAGGAAGCACTTTCTGAGGTAATGAGGGAGTATTTTCTGAGGTATTGAGGGAGCACTATCTGAGGTACTGAGGGAGCAAGTTCAGAGGTATTGAGGAAGCACACTCTGAGGTACTGAGGGAGAACTATCTGAGGTACTGAGGGAGAACTATCTGAGGTATTGATGGATCACATTCTGAGGTATTGAGGGAGCACTATCTGAGGTACTGAGGGAGCGCTTTCTGAGGCATTGAGGAAGCACTTTCTGAGGTATTGAGAGAACACAATATGATGTATTGAGGAAGCACTTTATGAGGTATTGAGGGAGCACTTTCTGAGGTATTGAGGGAGCACTATCTTAGGTACTGAGGGTGCACTTTCGGAGGTGTTGAGGAAGCACTTTCTGAGGTATTGATGAAGCACTTTCTGAGGTACTGAGGGAGAACTATCTGAGGTACTGAGGGAGAACTATCTGAGGTACTGAGGGAGAACTATCTGAGGTATTCATGGAGCACTTTCTGAGGTATTGAGGGAGCACTTTTTTGAGGTATTGAGGGAACACAATCTGATGTATTGAGGAAGCACTGTATGAGGTATTGAGGGAGCACTTTCTGTGGTATTGAGGGAGCACTATCTGAGGTACTGAGGGTGCACTTTCCGAGGTATTGAGGGAGCAGTTTCTGAGGTATTGAGGAAGCACACTCTGAGGTACTGAGGGAGAACTATCTGAGGTATTCATGGAGCACTTTCTGAGGTATTGAGGGAGCACTTTCTGAGGTATTGAGGGAACACAATCTGATGTATTGAGGAAGCACTGTATGAGGTATTGAGGGAGCACTTTCTGTGGTATTGAGGGAGCACTATCTGAGGTATTGAGGGAGCACTATCTGAGGTACTGAGGGAGCGCTTTCTGAGGTATTGAGGAAGCACTTTCTGAGGTTTTGAGGGAACACAATATGATGTATTGAGGGAGCACTTTCTGAGGTATTGAGGGAGCACTATCTGAGGTACTGAGGGTGCACTTTCTGAGGTGTTGAGGGAGCACTTTCTGTGGTATTGAGGGAGCACTATCTGAGGTACTGAGGAAGCACTTTCTGAGCTTTTGAGGAAGCACTTTCTGAGGTATTGAGGGAGGACTATCTGAGGTACTGAGGGAGCACTTTCTGAGGTACTGAGGAAGCCCGATCTGACGTACTGAGGGAGCACTTTCTGAGTTACTGAGGGAGAACTATCTGAGGTACTGAGGGACCACTTTCAGAAGTATTGAGGGAGGACTATCGGAGGTACTGAGGGAGCACTATCTGACGTACTGAGGAAGCACGATCTGATGTACTGAGGGAGCACTACCTGAGGTACTGAGGGAGAACTATCTGAGGTATTGAGGGACCACTATCTGAGGTATTGAGGGAGGACTATCTGAGGTACTGAGGGAGCACTTTCTGAGGTATTGAGGAAGCACTTTCTGAGGTATTGAGGGAGCACTTTCTGAGTTATTGAGGAAGCACTTTCTGACGTATTGAGGGAGCATTTTCTGAGGTATAGTGGGAGCACTATCTGAGGTACTGAGGGAGCAAGTTCTGAGGTACTGAGGGAGAACTATCTGAGGTACTGAGGGAGAACTATCTGAGGTACTGAGGGAGAAATATCTGAGGTATTGAAGGAGCACTTTCTGAGGTATTGAGGGAGCACTATCTGAGGTACTGAGGGAGCACTTTCTGAGGTATTGAGGAAGCACTTTCTGAGGTATTGAGGGAACACAATCTGATGTATTGAGGAAGCACTTTATGAGGTATTGAGGGAGCATTTTCTGAGGTATAGTGGGAGCACTATCTGAGGTACTGAGGGAGCAAGTTCTGAGGTACTGAGGGAGAACTATCTGAGGTACTGAGGGAGAACTATCTGAGGTACTGAGGGAGAAATATCTGAGGTATTGAAGGAGCACTTTCTGAGGTATTGAGGGAGCACTATCTGAGGTACTGAGGGAGCACTTTCTGAGGTATTGAGGAAGCACTTTCTGAGGTATTGAGGGAACACAATCTGATTTATTGAGGAAGCACTTTATTAGGTACTGAGGGAGCACTTTCTGAGGTATTGAGGGAGCACTTTCTGAGGTACTGAGGGAGCACTATCTGAGGTACTGAGGGAGTACTTTCTGAGGTATTGAGGAAGCACTTACAGCGGTATTGATGGAGTACTATCTGAGGTATTGAGGAAGCACTTTCTGAGGTATTGAGGAAGCACTTTCTGAGGTATGTAAGGATGACTATATGAGGTACTGAGGGAGCATTTTCTGAGGTTTTGAGGGAGCAATCTCCGAGGTACTGATGGAACACTCTCTGAGATATTGAGGGAGCACTTTCGATGTATTGAGGGAGGACTACCTGAGGTATTGAGGGAGCACTCTCTGAGGTACTGAGGAAGCACTATCTGAGGTATTCATGGAGCACTTTCTGAGGTATTGAGGGAGCACTTTCTGATGTATTGAGGGAGCACTTTCTGAGGTATTGAGGAAGCACACTCTGAGGTACTGAGGGAACACAATATGATTTATTGAGGATGCACTTTATGAGGTATTGAGGGAGCACTTTCTGAGGTGTTGAGGGAGCACTATCTGAGGTACTGAGGGTGCATTTTATGAGGTATTGAGGGAGCACTTTCTGAGGTATTGAGGGAGCACAATCTGAAGTACTGAGGGTGCACTTTCTGGGGTGTTGAGGAAGCACTATCTGAGGTACTGAGGAAGCACTATCTGAGGTACTGAGGAAGCAAGTTCTGAGGTACTGAGGGAGAACTATCTGAGGTACTGAGGGAGAACTATCTGAGGTACTGAGGGAGAACTATCTGAGGTATTCATGGAGCACTTTCTGAGGTATTGAGGGAGCACTTTCTGAGGTATTGAGGGAACACAATCTGATGTATTGAGGAAGCACTGTATGAGGTATTGAGGGAGCACTTTCTGAGGTATTGAGGGAGGACTATCTGAGGTACTGAGGGAGCACTTTCTGAGGTACTGAGGAAGCACGATCTGACGTACTGAGGGAGCACTTTCTGAGTTACTGAGGGAGAACTCTCTGAGGTACTGAGGGACCACTTTCAGAAGTATTGAGGGAGGACTATCGGAGGTACTGAGGGAGCACTTTCTGACGTACTGAGGAAGCACGATCTGACGTACTGAGGCAGCACTTTCTCAGGTACTGAGGGAGAACTATCTGAGGTATTGAGGGACCACTATCTGAGGTATTGAGGGAGGACTATCTGAGGTACTGAGGGAGCACTTTCTGAGGTATTGAGGAAGCACTTTCTGAGGTATTGAGGGAGCACTTTCTGAGTTATTGAGGAAGCACTTTCTGACGTATTGAGGGAGCATTTTCTGAGGTATAGTGGGAGCACTATCTGAGGTACTGAGGGAGCAAGTTCTGAGGTATTGAGGAAGCACTTTCTGAGGTATTGAGGGAGCACTTTCTGAGGTATTGAGGGAGCACTATCTGAGGTGCTGAGGGAGAAATATCTGAGGAAGCACTTCCTGAGGTATTGAGGAAGCACTATCTGAGGTATTGAGGAAGCACTTTCTGAGGTATTGAGGAAGCACTTTCTGAGGTATGTAAGGATGACTATATGAGGTACTGAGGGAGCATTTTCTGAGGTTTTGAGGGAGCAATCTCCGAGGTACTGATGGAACACTCTCTGAGGTATTGAGGAAGCACTTTCGATGTATTGAGGGAGGACTACCTGAGGTATTGAGGGAGCACTCTCTGAGGTATTGAGGAAGCACTATCTGAGGTATTGAGGAAGCACTATCTGAGGTACTGAGGGAGCACTATCTGAGGTACTGAGGGAGCACTATCTGAGGTATTGAGGGAGCACTATCTGAGGTACTGAGGGAGAACGATCTGAGGTATTGAGGAAGCACTATCTGAGGTACTGAGGGAGCACTATCTGAGGTACTGAGGGAGCACTATCTGAGGTATTGAGGAAGCACTATCTGAGGTACTGAGGGAGCACTATCTGAGGTACTGAGGGAGCACTATCTGAGGTATTGAGGAAGCACTATCTGAGGTACTGAGGGAGCACTATCTGATGTAATGAGGGAGCAATATCTGAGGTATTGAGGAAGCACTATCTGAGGTACTGAGGGAGCACTATCTGAGGTATTGAGGAAACACTATCTGAGGTACTGAGGGTGCACTGTCTGGTGGTACAGAGTGCAGAGGGTGGAAAGGAACAGATGCAATTCCCTGATCATTTCTGCAGGGTCCCCGGGGCACTCTGGTGTCGTAATTTGAAATGGAAGCCAATCCCCATTTCAGCAGATCCAGATTGTGAGAGACGATTTCGGTACAAATAGTTAAGATGTGCATGACCTCAGAGTCGAAGGGGAATAGAGCCGTGGGGGTAGGGTAAAACATGCTTCTCTATAATAAAGGACGAGACAGAGTAGAAAAACAAGTCCTTGATTGATAAGACCACTAACTCTGACAGAGAAGAATAAGTCCTTGACTGATAAGACTGCAGGCTAGAAAACAACTAGGGAGACATATACTGCAGACTTTGTGATAAGGGTCCAGAATGGAAAAATAATGAATGTTCAGAATGTGAACCTCGTGACTCTTTAGAGCTATAGAAGGGAGGAGCTTGAACTGTATTTAATCAGAAACATTGTTAGCCTGGCGCGCTTTTTTTTTCAAGGGTGCCCAACTCTGCAGACTTGTTAATAAAACTTTGTTTTCCTGAATTTGTCTAGAGCAATTATTGAGAAGCAATTTTCGTTTCTAACACAGATCATTTTAAACAATCAGTGAAAAATAACAGCAGCATGTGTCTGAAACATGGTTTGGAGGGAAACTTTCATCAATCTATTGTTACTTGTTGCTTGGAGCCGTTTTAGAAAAGCAGGCACCCAAACAGACTAATGCTGTCGATGCAAGAGCTGGTGCACAGGAAGATCCAACAGGTCTCTGCAGCTGCTGTCTGTACCCCTGGAGCAGTCATCATGTGAGATCATGGCTCAGTCCTCGGAGAAATCATTTCTCCAGCAACACCCCGACAATGCCTTTACAGCTGTGTGTGTGTGTGTGAGAGAGAGAGAAACAGTCAGAGAGAGAGAGAGAGAGACTGTCCGTGTTTGTGTGTGTGAAAGAGTGGATGCATGTGTATTTCTGTGTGTCTGTATATGTGTGTGAGAGAGGAAGTGCATGTTCATGTGAGAGTGTGTGGCTGTGTGTGTGTTTGACGGTGTGTGTGTCTCTGTGTGCATGTGTGTGAGTGAGGGTGCGTGTGAGAGAGTGTGTATGTGTGTGTATGTGTGTGAGAGAGTGTGTCTGTGTGTATGTGTGTGTGAGTGTGTCTGTGTGTGTGAGAGAGTGTGTCTGTGTGTGAGAGAATGTATCTGTGTGTCTATGTGTGTGTGTGTGTCTGTGTGTGCATGTGTCTGTGTGTCTATGTGTGTGTATGACAGTTTGTCTTGTGTGCTAGAGAGTGTGTATGTGTGTGTGAGAGAGAGTGTGTCTGTGTGCATGTGTGAAAGAGTGTGTCTATGTGTATTTGATGGAGTGTGTGTCTGCGTGTGTATGTGTGTGTGAGAGAGAGTGTAACTGTGTTTTTGTGTGTGTGAGAAAGAGTGTCTGTGTGTTTGAGGGATCGTGTGTCTGTCTGTGTGTATGTGTGTGAGAGAGAGTGTGTGTGTGAGAGACAGAGAGTGTGTGAGAGACAGAGAGTGTGTCTATGTGCGTGAGAGTGAGTAGGTGTGTGAGAGAATAAGAATATGTGTGTGAGAGTGTGTGTGTAAATGAGAGAGCGTGTGTATATGTGTGTGTGTGAGAGAGAGTGTGTGTCTGTGTGAGAGTGTGTGTCTGTGTGTGCATGAGAGAGAGTGTCTGTGTGTGTGAGAGAGAGTGTTTCTGTGAGAGAGAGAGAGTGTGTCTGCATGTATGTGTGAGAGAGCGTGTCCATGTGTGTATTTGAGGGAGCGTATGTCTGTGCGTGTATGTGTGTGAGAGAGAAAGTGTGTGCTTGTGTGTGTGTGTGAGAGAGAGAGTTGTGCCTGTGTGTATGTGTTTGTGAGAGTGTGTCTGTGTTTGTGTTTGAGGGAGTGTGTGTGTGTGTGTGTGTGCGTGTGTATGTGTGTGTGTGTATGTAAACGAGCCAATCTTATTGGGTGCCCGTGAATATAAAATCCAGCTGCTGTTTCAGATGAATTGGTCCTTGTGTCTTCAAAGACACAAAAGCTGTAAGAGTGACTTAACTGGGGGAAAGAGAGTGCTGTTCATTCCAGTGGGGATTCATCCAGTAAACCTTCCCCACACACTAACATCCCTCTGGCAATGCAGTGACTAGTCCTGCACACAGTGCCCCCGGTACAAACCAATGTAATGTCACCATAGCCTTACCAGAGCATGGGACAGCTCCTCATTACAGAGCGGTGTCTGGTGGGGATGTAAACAGAGGGTCACCATGGCCCAGCTGAGGGGAGAGGTTGGGAAGGAGAGTCCTTCAGAGTAACTCTAGCTAGTGTGGTAAGCTAACTGCCCAGCCAACTGAGCTAACCAACCTCACTCCAGGGGCATGCCCTGTATAACCCACTCATAGCCAGCCTGCACCTCAATAGGAGCAGGAGCAAGGCCATTCGGCCCCACCCTAACCCAGAAGGGAGAGCACGGGAAGCTGATGAAGGAAACAAGCCCCTCCCATCTGGCCGTCTGAAATGGAGCTGGAGGACAGAGCACATCTGGCCTGCTGTTTGCTTCCCCGTGACTGACCTGCTCCACCTTACAGTGAGAGACTGAGGGGAACCTCAAGGAGATTTCACTTCTCACTGAGAGGCTGCAACTCCAATCCAAATCAGGCTGGTTCCCTCCGAGACTCACGGAAGAGGGCAGGCCTCTACAGATCAGGCCCTTGTGTCGCATAACTCCAGTGTGGGGGCCAAGAGCTGGGAGGTAGTGTTAAGAACATAAGACCATCCGAAATAGGACAGGAGACCATCCAGCCCCTCGAGCCTGCTCTGGTATTCAATAGGATCGTGGATGATTCAACATTCGATTTGGGAGCTGAAACTAGGACAATACAGAGACAGAGAATCAAATTATTCTGCCATGAGGAATCATCAGACGAATGCACACACACACACGGACCCACCCACACACACACAGACACACCCACACACACACGGACACACACACACAGAGACACACACACAGACACACACACACATACACACCCACATACACACACACGGACGGACACACACACACACACCCACACACACACAGACACACCAACACACACACACACAGACACACACACACGGACACACACACACACACACACACCCACACACAGACACACACACACACACACACACACGGACGGACGGACGCACACACACACAGACACACACACGGACACGGACACACACACACAGACACACACACACACACACACACACGGACACACACAGACACAGACACACCCACACACACAGACACACACACACACAGACACACACACACAGACACATACACAGACACACACACACAGACACACACACACAGACACACACACACACAGACACAGACGCACACAGACACACACACAGACACACACGCAGACACACACACACACACAGACGCACACAGACACACACACACGTAGACACACAGACACAAACACAGACATACACACTCACTTACACACACACAGACACACACACACACACACACACACACATACACGCACACAGACACACACACACACAGACACACACACACACAAACACACAGTGGGATTCAGGCTGTCTGTGGGAACGGGGAGAGACAAAGGAGCAAAATGCTAGAGATCGATCTGATCCCACAGATTTCACTGCTTCCCTCTCTCTCTGCAGCTCTCATGTCTATTTCTGTGTTCCCAGTTCTCTCTCCCACATCTTTCCTTCAATTCCTATCTCTCAACATCCTTCACATCTCTGTCCAATGTACATTTCCCAGTGTTCTGCAAATCTCTCTCTGCATCTGTCTGACAGCTCTGTGGGATCTTGCTATTCCTGTCTGTACATCACTCTAGCCACATCACAGCCCCCACCACCACCCCACTCTCTCAGCTCTATGTCTCTGCTGCTGCAGCTCCTCTCTCTCTCTGTCCTATATCTCTCCCTGGGATTTCCGTCTTGCTGTCTGCCTGAACTTCTCTCCCTGCCTTTCTCTCCCCATTTTCACCTTGTATCTGTCTGACATTGTATTTCTCTTCCTGGAGTTTCACTCTCTCTCTCTCTGTCTCTCTCTGTCCTGCTCTCTCTCAGTTCTTCTCACTTCCTCTCCCCTTCCCCCCCCCCCTCCCCGCCTGTCTTTGTCTTGTTCTCTCCCTCCCTCACGCTGTCTGTTCGTCCATCTCTCTTTCTCTCCGGTAGTTTCTCTCCCTCTTTCTCCCTGGACCTCTCTGCTCTGTCCCAGTGACTGGGGAAGGGGCATTGGGAAGACTTTGCCTCAGTGCCTGGTCTCTCCCAGGATTTAACCCGACTGTGGGGAGGGGGTGAATGGAAGGAACATGAAGTACTTTTCTGAGTGCGTCTGAAAAAGAGAGAAAGAGAAAGAGAAAGGGAGAGTGACAAAAAGAGAGAGACATGGAGAGAGTGGAGATGGAGAAAGTGGAGAGAGAGAAATAGGCAGTGAGAGTCAGGGAGGTGGAGTGAGAAAAGGACAGAGTGAGAGAGACAGGGAGAGAGAGAGAGTGAGAAGGACATATATGGAGGGAGAAGGACAGTGTGTGTACTTGGCGATGGTTTTAGAGTGGGATCTTGCTGTGCATTACAGCAGTCAGTCAAAAGGTGAGTTAGAGTCTGCACTATGTCCTCCAGCCTGCATGTGAGTCTGCATGGGAAGGGGGAGAGTGGGAGACACGAAGGGAGTGGGACAGCCAGAGACAGGGGGAGGGTTTGATGGGGTTTTGGGGTTGGTGGAGAAAGGAGGGACTGTGGTCATAGAGAGATGGAGGGAGGGATAGCATGTGATGCAAAGTCTGAGACAGGGTGGAGAAGAGGTCTCCACAGGAAGGATAGTCAATGAGGCCATTCAGGGGCCAATCCTGAGGATCCTGAACCGGACCAGGATCATTTAATGGGGCAGGGGGATGATGGGCAGAAAGGACTCCATCTGTGATGCAAACCTTCTGTAATTCTCGGGCTGGGATCTTGCTGTACATTAAAATAAGTCACAGGTCAGTCAACCCAGACACATTTACCAATGTGAGAAAGTGAGGACTGCAGCTGTTGGAGAGTCAGAGTTACAAAGTGAGGAGCTGGAGAAGCACAGCAGGTCAGCCAGGAGAGTCAATGGTTCAGGCCTGACCTGCTGGGCTTTTCCAGCTCCACACTTTTCCACTCAACTCCCTCTGCCCCAGGGAGTGGGGCTCACAGCAATGTTGGGGGGGGGGGCAGCAAAATATTTGAGGGGGGCACAGTTGGTGAGGTAGGTATTTTGGAGGGAAGGTATTTGGGGAAGGGAATAAATTTGGGAGGAGAGTGAAAATGATGGGCAATTGTTTTTAGGGGGTTCAAAATTAGGTGAGCACTTTCAGGTCTGAAATAAAGAAAAAGAGAAAGGGAGGGTGAGAAAAGAGAGAGAGAGGTAGAGAGAGTGGAGATGGAGAAGAGGATGAGAGAAAGATGGGGCAGAGACAGACAGTGAGAGGGAGGGTGTGAGAGAAAGGCAGATTGAGAGAAAGAGACAGACAGGGAGAGAGAAGGACAAAGAGAGAAGGGGAAGTCAGACTGAGAGAAACAGGCGTTGAAGCATGGACAGACTGAAGGGGTGACACTCAGTATTCCAGGTGGTTCCAGCTCCCTCTCTCTCAATGGGTTTTCACACTCCCTCTCTCCCATGCTCCTGGGGTTTCCTTAAGCTTGTCTCTCTCCCTCTCTCTCTCCCTCTCTCTGGGTGGTGAGCTGGTCTCTGTCCCTTGCCATGTTGGTCACCTCAGAAAGCCTCCAGAAAATTCAAGAGATCAGTCTGCAGGTGAACCCTGGTTTTGTTCATTTCTGGATGGTTTCCCAGAACTTTCTCTCCTTCTGGCCAGTCAGGAGAATCAGTTAATAGTTTGAAGGGTTGCTGATCATTTGGATGGCTTGTTCCTGTTAGTTTCTTTGTGTAGCAGGACCCAGTGCCTTCCTATCTCGGCCCTCCTTTGTTTGGTGGAGACGTTGTTAGGGATCTGCCTGCCCAGGGGAACTGTTGCCTTATGCTGATGGGATAACCATCTGGCTGCTGTCTGGCTTTTGTGATTTGGGAGTATAACTTGTCCAATATAACCAGCATCTCTTGGCTGTCTATCTGTGTTTTAGCAAGGAGGCCGCAATACTTCACCCATTCCCCATCCACCACCCAGTCTTTTGAATGGAAAGAAGCTTATACAATGAATTACAAACCTAATTTTAAAAGCTGGTTATGTTTGTTGTCAGAGTAGCCTGCTGTTTGAGCGAAATACACTTTGTACATTGGTCAAACCGATTGTCATATAGCTGATAAGTGATATCATAGAATACCTACAGAGCAGAAACAGGCCCTTCAGCCCATCGAGTCCACAATGACCCTCTGAAGAGAATCCAACTCAGATCCATCCCTTGATGATATCCCTGAAACCCTGCATTTCCCATGGCTATTCCAGCTAACCTGAATATCCCTCGACACTACGGGCAATCTGTCAAAAATGTGCACCATAGAACAGTGGGAGAAAACCCATGCAGATGCAGGGAGAATGTACAAACACCACACTGACAGTCGCTCAGGAGTGGAATCAAACCCAGGTCTCTGGTGCTGTGAGGTAACAGTGCTAACCACTGAGCGACTGTGGCACTTGTAACTGTTTCGACAAAATATATTCAGTTCTGAGAATCCATACAGAATTGGGATGCATAGCCAACATCCAGTGAGCAGAATAAATGCAAGGGAATGAGACCTGCTGGCTCAAACTCCTAGAATTCCCTCCCTAAGGACTTTGTGGGTCCACCACCTGCAACAGTTCAAGGAGGCAGCTCACCACCAAAACCAGCTCCCGTGCAGCTACGGACAGGCAATCAATACTGGGCCCAGCCAGGAACACTCCAACGCTGCAAATGAATGAAACTAAAGGTGATCACCCGGGGAGTTCCATCTACCTTCCAGCCCCTGAGGGTGTGTCCAGGTATTAGTCACTATGATCGTACCCATCTGTTACAGTCTGCAATCCTAACCACCGCTATCCCGAGATATATCAAGGTGAGTGCGGTTAGGGACACAGCCAATATGGTCCACTCTCTCTCTCACTCCTCTCTCTATCTCACCCCTCTCTATCTATCTCTCCCTCAGCGCTTCTCTCTCACACCTCTCTCTCTGTCTCAGCCCTCTCTCACTCTCAGCCCTCTCTCTCACCCTCTCTCTCTTACCCCTTCTCTCTCACACACACCCCCCTCTCTCTCACCCCTCTCTCTCTTACCCCTCTCTCTTCTCACCTCTCTCTCTCTCTCTCTCTCTCTCAGTGCTTCTCTCTCACACCGCTTCTCTCTCTCTCAGCCCTCTCTCACTCTCACCTGTCTCTCTCTCTCACTCTCTCTCTCTTACCCCTCTCTCTTCTCACACGTCTCTCTCCCTCTCCCTCAGCGCTTCTCTCTCACACCACTTCTCTCTCTCTCTCACCCCTCTCTCTCTCTCAACCCCCTCTCTCTCACCTCTCTCTCACCCTCACTCTCTCTCACCCCATCTCTCTTGCACCCTCTCTCACCCCCTCTCTCTCAGGCCCTCTCTTTCAGCCCCCCCTCTCTCTCACCCCCCTCTCTCACACCACTCTCTCTCTCACCCCCTCTCTCTCAGGCCCTCTCTTTCAGCCCCCCTCACTCTCACCCCCCTCTCTCATCCCTCTCTCTCACCCTCTCTCTCTCTCACCCCATCTCTCTTGCACCCTCTCTCACCCCCTCTCTCTCAGGCCCTCTCTTTCAGCCCCCCTCTCTCTCACACCCCTCTCTCACACCCCTCTCTCTCTCACACCCTCTCTCTCACCCCTTTCTCTCTCACCCCTTCTCTCTCTCCTACTTTCTTTCACACCCTCTCTCTCAGGCCCTCTCCTTCAGCCCCCCTCTCTCTCACCCCTCTCTCTCACACACCTCTCTCTCAACCCCCTTTCTCTCACCCCCCCTCTCTCTCTCACCCTCTCTCTCACCCCTTTCTCTCTCACCCCTTCTCTCTCACCTACTCTCTCTCACACCCTCTCTCTCTCTTACCCCTCTCTGTCTCACACCGCTTCTCTCTCTCACCCTCTCTCTCTGTCAGCCTGTCTCTCTCTCTCACCCCTTATCTGTCTCACACCCCCTCGCTCCCTCACTCCTCTCTCTCTTTCACCCCTCTATCTGTCACCCCTCTCTCTCAACCTTCTCTCTCTAACCCGTCTCTTCCTCTCTCACACCTCTCTCTCTCAGCCTCTCTCTCTCACGCCTTCTCTCTCGCTCTTTGGCAGCCCTTCTCTCTCTCAGCCCCTCTCTCTCTCCCCAGTCTCTCCCACCCTGATCTCTCTCACAGTCCCTCTCTCTCTCACCCCTCGCTCTCTCTCATCCCTCTCTCTCTGATCCCTCTCTCTCTCTCACACACATCTCTCTCATCCTCTCTCTCTCTCACCCCTCTCTCTTACCCCTCTCTCTCACCCTCTCTCTCAACCCCTCTGTTACCCCTTCTCTCTCAGCCCTCTCTCTCTCTCAGCCCACCTAGTCACTCCAGTCTTTCCCACCCTGATCTCTCTCACACACTCTCTCTCACCATCTCTCTCTCACCCCTTCACTCTCTCATCCTGTCTCTCTGTCAGCCCGTCTCTTTCTCACCCGCTCTCTCTTCCACCACTCTCTCTCCCTCAACCCCCCTCTCTCAACCCTCTCTCTCTTAACCCTCTCTCACACCTCTCTCTCTCACTCTCTCTCTCTCTCACCCCTACTCTGTTAGCCCCTCTCTCGCACCACCCTCTCTCAGGCCCTCTCTCTCTCTGTTTCACCCCTCTCGCTCTGTTTGACCCCTCTGTCTCACCCCCTCTCTCACCCCCTGTCTCTCTCAGCCTGTCTCTCTGTCACCCCCCTGTCTCTTTCTCACCTGCTCTCCCTTCCACCCCTCTCTCTCCCTCACCCCTCTCTCTCTCTCACCCCTCTCTCTTTCACTCCTCTCTCTCTCACTCTCTCGCTCTTACCCATCTCTCTCTTACACACCTCTCTCTCTCACGCCTTCTCTCTCACCCTCTCTTTCACAGCCCCTCTCTCTCAGCTCTTCTCTCTCTCATCCCTTTCTCTCTCATCCCACTCTCTCTCACACCTCTCTCTCACCTCCTCTCTCACACCCTCTCTCTCACACCCTCAAACTCTCTTACCCCTCACTCTCTCACACCGCTTCTCTCTCTCTCACCCGTCTCTCACTCTCACCCCTTTCTCCCTCTCTCATCCCACTATCTCTCACTCTCTCTCAGCCCCCCTCTCTCAAGCCCTCTCTTTCAGCCCATTGCTCTCTCACCCCCCCCCCCCCACACACACACCTCTCTCTCAACCCTCTGTCGCTCTCACACTCCTCTCTCTCTCTCTCTCACCATCTCTCTCAACCCTCTCTCTCACCCCCTCTCTCTCAGGCCTTCTCTTTCAGCCCCCCCTCTCTCACACACCCTTCGCTCTCTCTCTCACCCTCTATCTCTCTCATCCCCTCTCTCTTACCCCTCTCTCTCTCACACACCTCTCTCTCACCCTTTCTCTCTCACCTCTCTCTCTCACACACACACCCTCTCTCTCTTACCCCTCTCTCTCACATACCTCTCTCTCACACCCTCTCTATCACCCCCCTCTCTCTCACACCCTCTCTCTCTCATACCTCTCTCTCACCCCTTCTCTCTCACCCCTCTCTCTCACCCCTCTCTCAGGCCCTCTCTTTCAGCCCCTCTCACTCTCTCACCCCTCTCTCTCTCTCTCACACCCTCTCCCTCTCACCCCTCTCTCTCCCTCCTCTCTCTCACCCTCTCTCTCTCTCACACCTCTCTCTCACCCCTTCTCTCTTACACCCCCTCTCTCTCACACCTCCCTCTCTCTCACCCCTCTCTCATCCCGCTCTCCCTCACATCTTTCTCTCTCATCCCTCTTTCTCACCCCTCTCTCTCTCACCCCTCTCTCTCTCACCCCCTCTCTCCCTCACCTCGCTCTATCTCTCTCCCCTCTCTCACTCTCCCACACCCTCTCTTTCTTAGCCCTCTCACTCTCTTACCCCCTCTCTCTCATGCCTCTCTCTCACCTTCTCTCTCTCACCTATTCTTTCTCTGCCTGTCTCTCTCTCACCCCCTCTCTCTTTCTCACCTGCTCTCTTCCACTCCGATCTCTCTCACACACGCTCTCTCACCCCTCTCTCTCTCACCCCTCTCTCTATTACCTCTCTCTCTCTCACACACACACCACTCTCTCTCTCAGAACCCTCTTGCTCTACCCAGTCTCTCCCAACCTGATCTCTCTCACTCACCTTCTCTCTCACACACCTCTCTCTCTTACACCTCTCTCTATCTCACCCCCTCTCTCTCTCTCACCCCCTCTCTCTTTCTCACCTGCTCTCTTCAACTCCGATCTCTCTCACACACGCTCTCTCTCACCCCTCTCTCTCACCCCTCTCTCTATTACCTCTCTCTCTCACACACACACACACCACTCTCCCTCAGAACCCTCTTGCTCTACCCAGTCTCTCCCAACCTGATCTCTCTCACTCACCCTCTCTCTCACACACCTCTCCCTATCTCACCCCCTCTCTCTCTCAGACCCTCTCTCTCTCACCCTCTCACTGTCTTTCACCCCTCTCTCTCTCTTACCTCTCCCTCTCACCCCCTCTCTCTCACACGTCTCTCTCTCTTTCAGCCCTTCTCTCTCTCACACCCCCCCTCACAGACCTCTCTCTACCCTCTGTCTCTCTCACACACCTCTCTCTCTCACCCTCTCTCTCACCCCCTTCTCTCTCTCACACCCTTCTCTCTCTCTCACCCTCTCTCTCTCTAACCCCTCTCTCACTAACCCCTCTCCCTCTTAACCCTCTCTCTCTAACCCCTCTCCCTCTTAACCCTCTCTCTCACACACACATCTCTCTCACACTTTCTCTCTCACCCCTCTCTCTTACCCCCCTCTCTCTCACACACTCTCTCTCTCACCACTTCTCTCTCACTGCCTCTCTCATCGCCCTCTCTCAGGCTATCTCTTCCAGCCCCTTTCACTCTCTCACCCCTCTATCTCTCTCACCCTTTCTCTCTCACCCCCTTCTCTCTCATACCCTCTCTCTCAGGCCCCCTCTCTCTCTCACCCCTCTCTCTCTCTCACCCTCTCTCTCACACCCCTCTCTCTCACACCCCTCTCTCTCTCACACACCCCTCTCTCTCTCACTCACCCCTCTCCCTCACACACCCCTCTCCCTCACCCCCTCTCTCTCACACCCTCTCTCTCACCCCCTCTCTCTCTACTCCCTCTCACCCCCTCTCTCTCATCCCCTCTCTGTCACACACCCCTCTCTTTCACCCCTCTTTCTCACACAGCCCCTCTCTCACCCCCTCACTCTCACACCCCTCTCTCTCTCACCCTTCTCTCTCTCTCACCCCCTCTCTCCCTCACCCCGCTCTATCTGTCATCCCCTCCCTCTCTCCCCTCTCTCTCACCCCCTCACTCTCACACCCTCTCTTTCTTAGCCCTCTCACTCTCTCACCCCTCCCACTCTCACCACTCTCATTCTCTCTCACCCCTCCCACTCTCACCACTCTCATTCTCTCACCCCTCCAACTCTCACCACTCTCATTCTCTCTTACCCCTCTCTCTTTCACCCCCTCTCTGTCTTACCCCTCTCTCTCACCCCCTCTCTCACCCCCTCTCTCTCCCCCATTCTCTCCCCCTTTCTCTCCCCCACTCTGACTCACCCCCTTTCTCTTTCTCACCCCGATCTTTCCCATCCCCTCTCTCTGTCTCACTCTCTCAGCCTTTTCTCTCTTTCCCCTCTCTCTCTTACCCTCTCTCTCACGACTCTCTCTTGCCTTCTCACTCTCACCCTCTCTTTCTCTGCCTGTCTCTCTCTCACACCCCGCCACTCTCTCACCCCTCTCTCTCACCCTTTCTCTCTCAACCCTCTCTCTCATTACCCCTCCCTCTCACACCTCTCTCTCTCCTACCCCTCTCTCTTACACCTCTCTCTGTCTCTCACCTCTGTCTCTCACCCTCTGTCTCTCACTCCTTCTCTCCCACCCTCTCTTTCAGCCCCTCTCCCTCACACCCCCCACTGTCTCTCACTCCTCTCTCTCAACCCACTGTCTCTCTCAACCCCTCTCTCTCACCCCTGTCTCTCTTACCCCTCTCTCTTACACACCTCTCTCTCACCCTGTCTCTCAACCTCCGCTCTCTCTCACATCCCTCTCCCTATCTCACCCATTCTCTCTCACCCCCTCTCTCAGGCCCTCTCTCTCTCATCCCCCCTCTCTCTTACACCCCTCTCTCTGTCACACCCCCTCTCTCTCAACCCCCCTCTCTCACCCCTTCTCTCTCACTCCCCTCTCTCTCTCACCCCTCTCTCTCTTACACCCCTCTCTCTGTCACACCCCTCTCTCTGTCACACCCCTCTCTCTCACCCCTCTCACACCTCTCTCTCTCATCCCCCTCTCCCAACCCCTCTCTCTCACCCCCTCTCTGTTACACCCCATCTCTCTCACCTTCTCTCTCTTTGTCACTCACTCTCTCTCTCTTTCTCACTTACAGTCTCTATCTTTTTCACTCACTCTCTCTCTTTCTCACTCCCTCTCTCTCTCTCACCCCTTCTCTCTCAACTCCTCTCTCTCTCGCCCTCTCTCTCCCCTCTCTCCCCCACTGTCATTCACCCCCTTTCTCTTTCTCACCCACTCTCTCCCCCACCCCAATCTTTCTCATCCTCCCTCTCTGTCTCACCCTCTCACCCTTATCCCTCTTTCCCCCTCTCTCTCTTACCCCCTCTCTCTCACACCTCTCTCTCACCTTCTCTCTCTCACCCTCTCTTTCTCTGCCTGTCTCTGTCTCACACCCTCTCTCTTCCTCACCCCCTCTCCCTTCAACTCCGATCTCTCTCACACCCCCTCTCTCTCTCACCACTCTCTCTCACCACTCTCTCTCACACCCCCCTCTCTCCCACCCACTCACTCTCTCACCCCTCTCTCTCTCACACCCCTCTCTCTTCCTCACCCCCTCTCCCTTCCACTCCGATCTCTCTCACACCCCCTCTCTCTCTCACCACTCTCTCTCACACACCCCCTCTCTCCCACCCACTCTCTCTCTCACCCCTCTCTCTCTCACACCCCCTCTCTCACACACCCCCTCTCTATCACACCCCTCTCTCTCACACCCCTCTCTCTCACACCCCCTCTCTCTCACCCCTCACTCTCTCACACACCCCCTCTCACTCACACCCCCCTCTCTCTCAGCCCTCTCTCTCACACCCCTCTCTCTCACACCCCTCTCTCTCTCACCCCTCTCTCTCACCCCCCTCTCTCAGCCCCCTCCCTCTCTCCCCAGTCTCTCCCACCCTGATCTCTCACACACACCTTCTCTCACATGCTTCTCTCTCTCACCCTCTCTCTCTCCCACCCCTCTCTCTCTCTTTCCCCTATCTCTATCTCAACCCCTCTCTCTCAGGCCCTCTCTCTCACAGCCCCTCTCTCTCTTTCACCTCTCTCTCTCTTACCTCCCTCTCACCCTCTTTCTCACCCTCTGTCTCTCATCTTTGTCTCTCTAACTCAGCCTGTCTCTCTCTCACCCCTGTCTCTTTCTCACCCACTCTCTCTTCCATCCCGATCTCTGTCTCACACCCTCTCTCTCCCTCATCCCTCTCTCTCCCTCACCCTTCTCTCCCTCTCACCCTCTCTCTCTCTTGCCCGTCTCTCTCTCTCTCTCTTAACCCTCTCTCTCACCCCCTCTTTCTCACCTCCTCTCTCTCATCCCCTCTCTCTCACCCCTTCTCTCTCACCCCTCGCTTTCAACCTGTCTCTCTCTCAGCCTGTCTCTCTCTCACCCCCTGTCTCTTTCACACCCGCGCTCTCTTCCACCCCGATTTCTCTCACACAAACTCTCTAACTCACCCCTCTCTCTCTCACTCACCCCTCCTTCTCTCTCACCCCCTCTCTCTCACATCCTCTCTCTCTCCTACCCGTCCATTTCTTACCCCTCTCTCTCTCACCTCTCTCTCACACCCTCTCTCTCCCACCCTTCTCTCTCACTCCTTCTCTCTCACTCCCTCTCTCTCACGCCCAAACTTTCAGCCCCTCTCTCACTCTCCCTTCCCTCTCACACACCTCTCTCTCATCCTCTGTCTCTCACTCTCTCTCTTACCACTCTCTCTCTGTCACACCCCTCTCTCTCACCCCTCTCACTCTCTCACATCTCTCTCTCATCCCCCTCTCCCAACCCCTCTCTCTCACCCCCTCTCTGTTACACCCCATCTCTCTCACCTGCTCTCTCTTTACACTCACTCTCTCTATTTCTCACTTACACTCTCTATCTTTTTCACTCACTCTCTCTCTTTCTCACTCCCTCTCTCTCTCTCACCCCTTCTCTCTCAACTCCTCTCTCTCTCCCGCCCTCTTTCTCCCCTCTCTCCCCCACTGTCACTCACCCCCTTTCTCTTTCTCACCCGCTCTCTCCCCCACCCCAATCTTTCTCATCCTCCCTCTCTGTCTCACCCTCTCACCCTTATCCCTCTTTCCCCCTCTCTCTCTTACCTCCTCTCTCTCACACCTCTCTCTCACCTTCTCTCTCTCACCCTCTCTTTCTCTGCCTGTCTCTCTCTCACACCTCTCTCTTCCTCACCCGCTCTCCCTTCCACTCCGATCTCTCTCACACCCCCCTCTCTCTCACCCCTCTCTCTCTCACCTCTCTCTCTCTCTCTCACCCCTCTCTCTTACACACCCCTCTCTCTCTCACACACCCCTCTCTCTCTCACACCCCCCTCTCTCACACCCCTCTCTCTCACCCCTCTCTCTCTCACACCCCCTCTCTTTCACACCCCCTCTCTCTCACACTCCTCTCTCTCTCACTCCTCTCTCTCTCACACCCCCCTCTCTCTCACCCCTGTCTCTCTCACCCCCCTCTCTCAGCCCTCTCTCTCTCTCAGCCCCCTCCCTCTCTCCCCAGTCTCTCCCACTCTGATCTCTCTCACACACCTTCTCACATGCATCTCTCTCTCTCACCCTCTCTCTCTCCCACCCCTCTCTCTCTTTCCCCTATCTCTATCTCACCCCCTCTCTCTCAGGCCCTCTCTCTCTCAGCCCCTCTCTCTCTTTCACCCTCACTCTCTCTTACCTCCCTCTCACCCTCTCTCTCTCACCCTCTGTCTCTCATCTTTGTCTCTCTAACTCAGCCTGTCTCTCTCTCACCCCGTCTCTTTCTCACCCACTCTCTCTTCCACCCCGATCTCTCTCTCACACCCTCTCTCTCTCCCTCACCCTTCTCTCCATCACCCTTCTCTCCCTCTCACCCCTCTCTCTCTCTCTTGCCCGTCTCTCTCTCTCTCTCACCCCCTCTCTCTCAACCCCTCTCTCTCACCTCCTCTCTCTCATCTCCTCTCTCTTATCCCCTCTCTCTCACCCCTTCTCTCTCACCCCTCTCTTTCACCCTCTCTCTCTCAGCCTGTCTCTCTCTCTCTCTCACCCCCTCTCTCTTTCATACCCGCTCTCTCTTCCACCCCGATTTCTCTCACACAAGCTCTCGAACTCACCCCTCTCTCTCTCACTCACCCCTCTCTCTCACACCCTTCTCTCTCTCCTCCTCTCTCTCACATCCCCCTCTCTATCGCCCTCTCTCACTACTACGGCTCTCTCTCTTAGCCCTCTCTCTCTCACATCTCTCTCTCACCCTCTCTCTCACCCCCTCTCTCTCACCCTCTCTTTCTCCTACCCATCCATTTCTTACCCCTCTCTCTCTCACCTCTCTCTCTCTCACCCCTTCTCTCTCACCCCTTCTCTCTCACCCCTTCTCTCTCACTCCCACTCTTTCAGCCCCTGTCTCTCACTCTCCCTTCCCTCTCACACACCTCTCTCTCATCCTCTGTCTCTCACTCCTCTCTCTCTTACCACTCTCTCTCTCACCCCGTCTCTCTCTTATCCCTCTCTCTTACCCCTCTCTCTCACACCGCTTCTCTCTCTCTCACCGCTTCTCTCTCTCACCCTCTCTCTCTCACCCCCCTCTCTCTCAACCCCTGTCTCTCACCCCTCGCGCTCTCACCCCTCTCTCTCTCTCACTCCCTTTCTGTCTCACCACCCCCTCTCTCAAACCCCCTCACTCTCTCATCCCCTCACTCTCTCACACCCACACTCTCTCACCTCCTCTCTCTCAATCCCTCTTTCTCACCCCCCTCTCTCTCACCCCTCTCTCTCTCCACCTATCTCTCACCCCCCTCTCTCTCACCGCCCCCTCTCTCAACCCCCCTCACTCTCTCACCCCTCTCTCTCACCCCTCTCTCTCTCCCACCTCCCTCTCTCTAACCTATCTCTCTCTCTCATCCCCACCCCCCTCTCTCTCTCAACCCCCTTCTCTCTCACCCCTCTCTCTGTCCCACCTCCCTCTCTCTAACCTATCTCTCTCTCAACCCCCCCTCTCTCACCCCCCTCTCTCACCCCCCTCTCTCTCACTCCCTCATTCTCTCACCCCCTCTCTCTCAACCCCTCTCTCTCACCCCTCCCGCTCTCACCCCTCTCTCTCACCAACCCCTCTATCAACCCCCCTCACTCTCTCATCCCCTCAGTCTCCCACACCCTCAATCTCTCATGCCCTCTCTCTTTCTCAAACCCTCTCTCTCCCCCTTTCTCTCACCCCTCTCTATCACCCCCTCTCACACCCTTTCTCTCTTACCCCGTGCTCTCTCTAACCCCTCCGCCTCTCACCCCTCTCGCACCCCCCTCTCTCAATCATTCTCTCAATCACACCCTTTCCTTCTAACTCCACTCTCTTTCTTACCCCCTCCACACTTTCTCTCTCCCAATCACCCCTTGACTCTCAACCCCTCTCTCTCACCCCTCTCTCACCTGCTCTCTCTTTATTACTCACACTCTCTCTTTCTCACTTACACACTCTCTCTCTTTAACTCACTCTCTCTCTTTCTCACCCCCTTTCTCTCTCACACCCCTCTCGCTCACCCTTCCTATCTCACCCCTCTCTCATACCCCGTCTCTCTCACGCCTCTCTCTCACCCTCTCTTTCTCTGCCTCTCTCTCTCTCACCCCCCTTTCTCTCTTACCCCCCTCTCTCTCACACACCTCTCTCTCTCTCACCGCTTCTCTCTCACCCCTCTCTCTCACCCCAGTCTCTCCCACCCTGATCTCTCTCTCAAACCTTCTCTCTCACATATCTCTCTCAGCCCTCTCTCTCTCCCCAGTCTCTCCCACACTGATCTCTCTCACACACCTCTCTCTCTCACCCTCTCTCTGTTACCCCTCTCTCTTTCACTCCCCTCTCTCTCTCTTACGTCTCTCTCACCCCGTCTCTCTACCCCTCTCTCACTCACCTCCTTTCTCTTTCGCACCCGCTCTCTCCTCCACCCCGATCTTTCTCTTCTCCCTCTCTCTCTCACCATCTCACCCTTCCCTCTCTCTACCCTCTCTCTCACCCTCTATCTCTCTCCAACCCCTCTCTCTCACTCACTCTCTCAATCACACCCTCTCCTTCTAACTCCACTCTCTCTCTTACCCCCTCCACACTTTCTCTCTCCCAAACACCCCTTGACTCTCAACCCCTCTCTCTCACCCGCTCTCTCTTTATTACTCACACTCTCTCTTTCTCACTTACACTCTCTCTCTCTTTCACTCACTCTCTCTCTTTCTCACCCCCTTTTTCTCTCACACCCCTCTCGCTCACCCTTTCTATCTCACCCCTCTCTCTCTTATTGCTCTCTCTCACCCCTTTCTCTCTCTTACGCCTCTCTCACACCCCCTCTCTATTCCCCACTCTCACTCACCCCCTTTCTCTTTCTCACCCCACTCTCTCCCCCACCCCAATCTTTCTCATCCTCCCTCTCTGTCTCACTCTCTCACCCTTCTCCTTCTTTCCCCCTCTCTCTCTTACCCCCTCTCTCTCACACCTCTCTCTCACCTTCTCTCTCTCTGCCGTCTCTCTCACCCCCCTCTCTCTCATCCCCCTCTCTCTCTCTCACCCCTCTCTCTCTCACCCCTCTCTCTCAGCCCTCTCTCTCTCTCAGCACCCCTCCCTCTCTCCCCAGTCTCTCCCACCCTGATCTATCTCACAAGCGTCTCTCTCTCTCACCCTCTCTCTCTCCCACCTCTCTCTCTCTTTCCCCTCTCTCTATCTCACTCCCCCTCTCTCACACCCTCTCTCTCTCAGCCCCTCTCTCTCTTTCACCCCATCTCTATCTCTCTCTCTTACCTCCCTCTCACCCTCTCTCTCTCACCCCTGTCTCTCTAACTCAGTCTGTCTCTCTCTCTCACCCCCCCCGTCTCTTTCTCACCGGCTCTCTCTTCCACCCCGATCTCTCTCTCACACCCTCCATCGCCTCACCCCTCTCTCTCCCTCACCCTTCTCTCCCTCTCACCCCTCTCTCTCTCTCTCACTCACGCCTCTCTCTCTACCTCTCTCTTACCCCCCTCTCTCTCTCACCCACCTGTCTCTCACCCTGTCTCTCTCACCCCCCTCTCTCACACCCTCTTTCTCTCACACCTCCCTCTCACACCCCTTGTCTCTCACCACCTCTCTCACCCCTCCTGTCAGTCCCTCTCGTTCATCCCCTCTCTCTCACACCTCTCTCTCACCCCCCTCTCTCACCCCCTCCTCTCTCTCTCACCCCTCTCTCTCTCAACCTTGTCTCTCTTTCCCCTCTCTCTTACCCTGTCTCTCTCACGCCTCTCTCTCACCCTCTCTTTCTCTGCCTGTCTCTCTCACCCCCCCTTTCTCTCTTACCCTCCTCTCTCTCACACACCTCTCTCTCTCTCACCGCTTCTCTCTCACCCCTCTCTCTCACCCCAGTCTCTCCCACCCTGATCTCTCTCTCACACCTTCTCTCTCACATCTCTCTCTCTCAGCCCTCTCTCTCTCCCCAGTCTCTCCCACACTGATCTCTCTCACACACCTCTCTCTCTCACCCTCTCTCTGTTACCCCTCTCTCTTTCACTCCCTCTCTCTCTTACGTCTCTCTCACCCCGTCTCTCTACCCCTCTCTCACTCACCCCCTTTCTCTTTCACACCCGCTCTCTCCTCCACCCTGATCTTTCTCATTCTCCCTCTCTCTCACCCTCTCACCCTTCTCTCTCTCTACCCTCTCTCTCACCCTCTATCTCTCTCCAACCCCTCTCTCCCACTCCCTCTCTCTCACCCCCTCACCTCCACTCTTTCTCTGACCCCCTCTCATACTTTCCCCTCTCTCTTTCTCCCTCTCTCTCTCTTTTTCACCCTCCTCTCTCTCTCTCACCCCCTTCTCTCTCTCCCTCTCATCTCACCCTCTCTCTCACATCCGCTCTTCCACACTCTCTCTGCACCCTCTCTCTCCCCCTCTCTCTTTCCCCCCTCCCTTACATACCCTTTACTCTCCCCACCTCTCTGACACCCTCTCTCACACCCCACTCTCACTCACCCCCTCTCTCCCTATCCCCTCTCTCTCAGCCCCCTCTCTCTCTCAGCCCCCTTTCTCTCTCAGCCCACTCGCTCTCTCACCCCACTCTCTCTCACCCCCTCTCTCCCTACCCCCCTCTCTCAGCCCCCCCCCTCTCTCACCCCGCTCTCTCTCACCCCCTCTCTCCCTACCCCCTCTCTCTCAGCCCCCTTTCTCTCTCAGCCCACTCGCTCTATCACCCCGCTCTCTCTCAACCCTTCTCTCCCTACCCCCTCTCTCTCTCAGCCCCCTTTCTCTCTCAGCCCCCCCTCTCTCACCCCGCTCTCTCTCACCCCCTCTCTCCCTACCCCCTCTCTCTCAGCCCCCTTTCTCTCTCAGCCCACTCGCTCTATCACCCCGCGCTCTCTCAACCCTTCTCTCCCTACCCCCCCTCTCTCTCAGCCCCCTTTCTCTCTCAGCCCGTTCACTCTCTCACCCCCTCTCTCTCAGCCCCCTCTCTCTCTCAGCCCCCTTTTCTCTCTCAGCCCGTTCACTCTCTCACCCCGCTCTCTCTCACCCCCTCTCTCCCTCACCCCCTCTCTCTCAGCCCCCCTTTCTCTCTCACCCCCTCTCTCTCAGCCCCCTTTCTCTCTCAGCCCACTCGCTCTCTCACCCCGCTCTCTCTCACCCCCTCTCTCCCTACCCCCCTCTCTCAGCCCCCTCTCTCTCTCAGCCCACTCGCTCTCTCACCCCGCTCTGTCTCACCCCCTCTCTCCCTACCACCCCTCTCTCTCACCCCCTCTCTCTCAGCCCCCTCTCTCTCTCAGCCCCCTTTCTCTCTCAGTCCGTTCACTCTCTCACCCCACTCTCCCTCACCCCCTCTCTCCCTACACCCTCTCTCTCAGCCCCCTTTCTCTCTCAGTCCGTTCGCTCTCTCACCCTACTCTCCTTCACCCCCTCTCTCCCTACCCCCTCTCTCTCAGCCCCCTTTCTCTCTCACACCATGCTCTCTCTCATCTCACCCCTCTCTCATACCCTCTCTCTCTCACCCTCTTAACCTCTCACTCTCTCTCTGTTTCTCACACCCTCTCTCTCTCACACCCACCTTTCTCTCTCACCCCCTTTCTCTCTCAACCACCTCTCACTCACCCCGCTCTATCTCTCATCTCCTCTCTCTGCCCCTCTCTCTCAGCCCCCTCTCACTCAGCCCACTTTCTCTCTCAAACCCCCTCACCCCACTCCCTCTCTCATCTCTCCACTCTCTCTCACACACTCTCTCTCTCACCCCCTCACTCTCTCTCTCACCCCCCTCAATCCCCCCTCTCTCTCCCCTCTCTCACACCCTCTCTCTCACTGCCTTCTCTCTCACCCCCCCTCACCCCATCTCTCAGCCCCCCTCTCTCTCACACCCCTCTCTCTCTCACTGCCTTCTCTCTCACCCCCCTCACCCCATCTCTCACCCCCCTCTCTCACACACGCCTCTCTCTCACCCTCTCCCTCCCACCCCCTCACCCCCACTCTCTCACCTGCTCTCTCAAACCACCTCTCTCTCTCACGCCCTCTCTTCCACCCCCTCTCAGTCTCACCTCCACTCTTTCTCTCCCCCTTTGTCTCTCCCCCTTTGTCTCTCCCCCTTTGTCTCTCCCTCTTTCTCTCTCGACCCCCTCACATCACCCCCTCTCTCACACCCCTCTCTCTCACCCCCTTCTCTCTCCCTCACCCTCTAATCTCACCCCTCTCTCACACACCTCTCATCCCCTCTCTCTCTCACCTGCTCTCTCGCTCTCTCAAACTATCTCACTCTTACCCCCTCTCTCTCATTCCTCTCTCTTTCACTCTCACCCCTCTCTCTTTCTCAGCATCACAACCTCACGCCCTTCTCTCTCTCCACCCCCTTTCTCACTCCCCTCTCAACCCCTCACCCACATTCTCTCTCGCTCTCAAACCTCCTCTCTCTCTTACCCTTCTCTCTCTCACTCCCTCCCTCTCTCCCACTCAGTGTCTCTCTCTCACGCCATCTCACTCACACCGTCTCTCTCTCTCAACCCCTCTCTCTCCCACGCCCTCTCTCCCAGCCCCTCTCTATCTCACCTCCACTCTTTCTCTGACCCACTCTCACAACCTCTTTGTCTCTCCCCTTTTCTCTCTCACGCCCCTCACATCGCCCTCTCTCTCTCTCACCCTCTCTCACTCACCCGCTGTCTCTCCCACCCTACTCTCTCTCCCACCCCTCTCTCTCCCACCCACTCTCTCTCACCCCTCTCTCCCACCCACTCTCTCTCACCCTCTCTCTCTCTCATCCTTCTCTCTCTCTCTCACCCCTCTCTCTCCCATCCCCATCGCTCTTCCACCCTGTCTCTCTCGAACCCCATTCTCTCTCACACCCTCTCTCTCAACCCCCCTCTCATCCCCCTCTCTCTCATTCCCCTCTCTCTCATCCCCCTCTCTCTCGATCCCTCTCTCTCAACCCCTCTCTCTCACTCCTCTCCCTCACTCTCTTCTCTCTCTCAACCCGTCACTCTCTCTCTCCCCTCTCTCTCTCTCACCCCTCTCTCTCTCTCACCCCCTCTGTCTCACCCCCTCTCTTTCTCACTCCATCTCTCTTTTACCCCTCTCTCTCTCTCCCCCTCTCTCTCACGCCCCCTCTCTCCCCCTCTCCCCCTCTCCCACCCCCTCCCACCCCGTCTCGTTCACTTTCCCTCTCTCTCAGCCCCACTCTCTCTCACTCTCTACCTTACCCTTCTCTCTCTCACCCCGCTCTCTCACCCCGCTCTCTCACCGCCCCTCTCTCACACTCCCCTTTCTCTCACCCACCTCTCTCTCTCTCTCTCATCCCTTCTCTCTCACCGCCACTCTCTCTCACTCTCTCTCACCCCTCTCTCTCACTCTCTCTCTCACCCCTCTCTCACCCCCTCTCTTTCTCGCTCCCTCTCTCCACCCACTCTCTCTCACTGCCCCTCTCTCTCAACACCCCACTCACCCCTCTCTCTCCCCTCTCTCTCTCCCAAACCACTCTCTCACTTCCCCTCTCTCACCCCTTCACACACCCCCTCTCTCTCTCACCGCCCCTCTGTCTCACCCGCTTTCTCTCGCACCCCCTCTGTCACCCCATCTGTCTCAGCCCATCTGTCTCACCACCCCTCTCTCTCATACCCCTCTCTGAACCCCCATCTCACAACCCCCATCTCTCAACTGCCTCACTCTCTCCCACCTCACTCCCTCTCTCAACCTCTCACCCTCTCTCTCTCACCCCTCTCTCTCTCTCGCACCCCAATCTCTCTTATTCTTATTCCCCTCTCTCTCACCTCGCTCTCTCACTCTCTCTCTCACACACACTCACACACATCCTTCCTCTCTCCCACCCCTCTTTCCGTCTCTTTCTAATCCAGTCTCTGTCCTTCTCACCCCGCTCGCTTTAACCCCCTCTCACTCTCACCCGCTCTCCCTCACCCCCTCTCCAAAACCCCTCTCTCTCACTTTCTCTTTCTCACTCCCCTCATCCTCCTCTCTCTCTCATCCGCTCTCTCTCGCTCTCTCAAACCCCCTCTCTCTCGCAACCTCTCTCTCTCACCCTATCTCTCTCACCCCCTCCTCCTCCTCTCTCTCTCTCACCCGCTCTCTCTCGCTCTCTCAAACACCCTCTCTCTCTCAACCCTTCTCTTTCACCCTCTCTCTCTCACCCCCCATCCTCCTCTCTCTATCTCACCCGCGCTCTTTCACTCTTTCAAACCCCCCTCTCTCTCAACCCCTCTCTCTCACCCTCTCTCTCTCACGCCCCTCATCCTCCTCTCTCTCACCCACTCTCTCAAGCCCCCTCTCTCTAAAACCCCTCTCTCTCACCCTCTCTCGCTCACACCATCATCCTCCTCTCTCTCTCACCCTCTCTCTCTCACCTCTCTCATCCTCCCCTCTCTCTCTCACCCGCGCTCTCTCGCTCTTTTAAACCCCCCCTCTCTCTCTCACCACCCTCATCCTCTCTCTCTCTCACTCGCACTCTCTCGCACTCTCAAACCCCCTCACTATCTAAAACCCTCTCTCTCAACCCCTCTCTCTCACAACCCCGTCATCCTCCTCTCTCTCTTTCACCCGGTCTCTCTCGCTCTCTCAAACCTCCTCTCTCTCTAAACCCCTCTCTCTCACCCTCTCTCTCACCCCCGCTCATCATCCTCCCGCTCTCTCACACAATCGCTCTCATCCCCCTCATCCTCCTCTCTCTCTCTCACCCGCGCTCTCTCGCTCTTTTAAACCCCCCTCTCTCTCTCACCACCCTCATCCTCTCTCTCTCTCACTCGCACTCTCTCGCACTCTCAAACCCCCTCACTATCTAAAACCCTCTCTCTCAACCCCTCTCTCTCACAACCCCGTCATCCTCCTCTCTCTCTCTCACCCGCGATCTCTCGCTCTCTCAAACCTCCTCTCTCTCTAAACCCCTCTCTCTCACCCTCGCTCTCTCATCCCCCTCATCCTCCTCTCTCTCCCTCACCCGCTCTCTCGATCCCTCAAACCCCCCTCTCTAAAACCCCTCTCTCACCCTCTCTCTCTCATCCCCCTCATCCTCCTCTCTCTCTCACCCGCTCTCCCTCGTTCTCTCAAACACCCTCTCTCTCTAAAACCCCTCTCTCACCCTCTCTCTCTCACCCCCCTCACCCTCCTCTCTCTCTCTCACCCGCGCTCTCTCACTCTCTCAAACCCCCTCTCTCTCTAAAACCCCTCTCTCGCACCCTCTCTCTCTCACCCCTCTCATCCTCCTCTGTCTCTCTCACCCGCTCTCTCTCACTCTCTCAAACCCCGTCTCTCTCTATAACCCCTCTCTCTCACCCTCTCTCTCTCACCCCCTTCCTCCACCTCTCTCACTCTCACCCGCGCTCTCTCGCTCTCTCAAACACCCTCTCTCTCAACCCCTCTCTCTCACCCTCTCTCTCTCACCCCTCTCATTCTCCTCCCTCTCTCTCACCCGCTCTCTCTTGCTCTCTCAAACACCTTTTCTCACACCCTCTCTCACCCCCCTCATCCTCGTCTCTCTCTCTCTCACCCGCTCTCTCGCTCTCTCAAACCGCCTCTCTCTCTCAACCCCTCTCTCTCACCCTCTCTCTCTTGCTCTCTCAAACACCTACTCACACCCTCTCTCACCCCCCTCATCCTCGTCACTCTCTCACCTGCTCTCACTCGCTCTCTCAACCCCCCTCTCTCTCTCAACCCCTCTCTCTCACTCTCTCTCTCTCACACCCCTCATCCTCCTCCCGCTCTCTCACCCTCTCTCTCTTGCTCTCTCAAAACCTTTCTCTCTCTAAACCCCCTCTCTCTCACCCTCTCTCTCTCACCCCCCTCATCAGCCTCTCTCTCTCTCACCCGCGCTCTCTCGCTCTCTCAAATACCCTCTCTCTTTAAAACCCCTCTCTCTAACCCCCCTCATCCTCCTCTCTCTCTCTCACCCGCGCTCTCTCGCTCTCTCAAACCCCATCTCTCTCTCTATAACCATTCTCTCTCACCCTCTCTCTCTCACTCCCCTCCTCCACCTCTCTCACTCTCACCCGCTCTCTCTCGCTCTCTCAAACCCCCTCTCTCTCAACCCCTCTCTCTCACCCTCTCTCTCACCCCTCTAATTCTCCTCCCTCTCTCTCACCCGCTCTCTCTTGCTCTCTCAAACACCTTTTCTCACACCCTCTCTCACCCCCCTCATCCTCGTCTCTCTCTCTCTCACCCGCGCTCTCTCAAACCGCCTCTCTCTCAACCCCTCTCTCGCACCCTCTCTCTCTCACCCCCCTCATCCTCGTCTCTCTCTCTCTCACCCGCTCTCACTCGCTCTCTCAAACCCCCTCTCTCTCTCAACCCCTCTCTCTCACTCTCTCTCTCTCACCCCCCTCATCCTCCTCCCGCTCTCTCACCCGCTCTCTCTTGCTCTCTCAAACCCTTTCTCTCTCTAAACCCCCTCTCTCTCACCCCCCTCATCCTCCTCTCTCTCTCTCATCCGCGATCTCTCGCTCTCTCAAACCCCATCTCTCTCTCAACCCTCTCTCTCACCCTCGCTCTCTCACCCCCTCATCCTCCTCTCTCTCCCTCACCCGCTCTCTCTCGCTCTCTCAAATCCCTCTCTCTAAAACCCCTCTCTCAACCTCTCTCTCTCACCCCCCTCATCCTCCTCTCTCTCTCTCACCCGTGCTCTCTCGCTCTCTCAAACCCCATCTCTCTCTAAAACCCCTCTCTCTCACCCTCGCTCTCTCACCCCCCTCATCCTCCTCTCTCTCTCACCCGTGCTCTCTCGCTCTCTCAAACCCCATCTCTCTCTAAAACCCCTCTCTCTCACCCTCGCTCTCTCACCCCCCTCATCCTCCTCTCTCTCTCACCCGTGCTCTCTCGCTCTCTCAAACCCCATCTCTCTCTAAAACCCCTCTCTCTCACCCTCTCTCTCTCACGCCCCTCATCCTCCTCTCTCCCTCACCCGCTCTCTCTCGCTCTCTCAAATCCCTCTCTCTAAAACCCCTCTCTCAACCTCTCTCTCTCACCCCCCTCATCCTCCTCTCTCTCTCTCACCCGTGCTCTCTCGCTCTCTCAAACCCCATCTCTCTCTAAAACCCCTCTCTCTCACCCTCGCTCTCTCACCCCCCTCATCCTCCTCTCTCTCTCACCCGTGCTCTCTCGCTCTCTCAAACCCCATCTCTCTCTAAAACCCCTCTCTCTCACCCTCTCTCTCTCACGCCCCTCATCCTCCTCTCTCTCTCACCCGCTCTCTCTCGCTCTCTCAAACCCCCTCTCTCTCTCTCAACCCCTCTCTCGATCCCTCTCTCTCCCAACCCCACATCCTCCTCTCTCTCTCTCTCTCACCCGCTCTCCCCCGTTCTCTCAAACACCCTCTCTCTCTGAAACCCCTCTCTCTCACCCCCCTCACCCTCCTCTCTATCTCTCACCCGCGCTCTCTCACTCTCTCAAACCCCCTCTCTCTCTATAACCCCTCTCTCTCACCCTCTCTCTCTGACACCCCTCCTCCACCTCTCTCACTCTCACCCGCTCTCTCTCGCTCTCTCAAACCCCCTCTCTCAACCCCTCTCTCTCACCCTCTCTCTCTCACCCCTCTCATTCTTCTCCCTCTCTCTCACCCGCTCTCTCTTGCTCTCTCAAACACCTTTTCTCACACCCTATCTCACCCCCATCATTCTCCTCCCTCTCTCTCACCCGCTCTCTCTTGCTCTCTCAAACACCTACTCTCACACCCTCTCTCACCCCCCTCATCCTCGTCTCTCTCTCACCCGCTCTCACTCGCTCTCTCAAACTCCCTCTCTCTCGCAACCCCTTTCTCTCACCCTCTCTCTCTCTCACCCCCCTCATCCTCCTCCCGCTCTCTCACCCGCTCTCTCTTGCTCTCTCAAACCCTGTCTCTCTCTAAACCCCCTCTCTCTCACCCTCTCTCTCTCACCCCCCTCATTCTCCTCTCTCTCTCACTTGCGCTCTCTCGCTCTCTCAAATCCCCTCTCTCTTTAAAACCCCTCTCTCTCACCCTCTCTCACTCCCTCATCCTCCTCTCTCTCTCTCACCCGCGCTCTCTCGATCTCTCAAATCCCCTCTCTCTCTAAAACCCCTCCCTCTCAACCCCTCTCTCTCACCCCTCTCTCTCACGCCCCTCATCCTCCTCTCTCTCACCCACACTCTCTCTTTCTCTCAAACCCTCTCTCTCTCCAAAACCCCTCTCTCTGACCCTCTCTCTCTCACCGCCATCCTCCTCCTCTCTCTCTCACACTCTCTCTCTCACCGCCCTCATCCTCCTCCCCCTCTCTCACCCGCTCTCTCGCTCTCTCAAACCCCCTCTCTCTCAACCCCTCTCTCGCACCCTCTCTCTCTCATCCCCCTCATCCTCCTCTCTCTCTCTCACCCGCTCTCTCAAACCCCCTTTCTCTCTAAAACCCCTCTCTCTCACCCTCTCTCACTCTCTCACCACCCTCATCCTCCTCTCTCTCTCTCACCCACTCTCTCTCATACTCTCAAACCCTCTCTCTCAACCCGTCGCTCTCACTCTCTCTCTCTCACCCCCCTCATCCTCCTCACTCTCTCTCACCCGCTCGCTCTCGCTCTCTCACACCCCCTCTCTCTCTCAAACCCCCTCTCTCAACCTCTCTCTCACACCCCCCTCATCCTCCTCTCTCTCTCACCCGTTCTCTCTCACTCTCTCAAACATCCTCTCTCTCTAAAACCCCTATCTCTCACCCTCTGTGTCTCACCCCCCCCATCCTCCTCAATCTCTCTCACCCGCTCTCTCTCACTCTCTCAAAAACCCTCTCTCTCTAAAACCCCTCTCTCACATCCTCTCTCTCTCACACCCGTTTCATCCTCCTCTCTCTCTCTCTCACCCGCTCTCTCTCGCTCTCTCAAACCCCGTCTCTCTCTATAACCCCTCTCTCACCCTCTCTCTCACCCCCCCATCCTCTTCTCTCTCTCTCTCACCCGCTCTCTCTCGCTCCCTCAAACCCCTCTCACTCTAAAACCCCTCTCTCTCACCCTCTCTCTCTCACCCCCCTCATCCTCCTCTCTCTCTCTCACCCGCTCTCTCGTCTCTCAAACACCCTCCCTCTCTAAAACCCCTATCTCTCACCCTCTGTCTCTCACCCCCCTAATCCTCCTCTATCTCTCTCACCCGCTCTCTCGCTCTCTCAAATCCCCTCTCTCTCTAAAACCCATCTCTCACCCTCTCTCTCAACCCCCTCATCGTCCTCTCTCTCTCACCCTCTCTCTCTCACCCCCTCATCCTCCTCTCTCTCGCTCACCCGCTCTCTCTCACTCTCTCAAACCCCTCTCTCTCTAAAACCCCTATCTCTCACCCTCTGTCTCTCACCCCCCGAATCCTCCTCTATCTCTCTCACCCGCTCTCTCTCGCTCTCTCAAACCCCCTCTCTCTCTAAAACCCCTCTCTCACTCTCTCTCTCTCACACCTGTCTTATCCTCCTGTCTCTCTCTCACCCGCCATCTCTCGCTCTCTCAAACCCCATCTCTCTCTATAACCCCTCTCTCTCACCCTCTCTCTCACCCCCTCATCCTCTTCTCTCTCTCTCTCTCACCCGCTCTCTCAAAACCCCTCTCTCTCTCAACCCCTCTCTCTCACCCTCTCTCTCTCATCCCCCTCATCCTCCATGCACTCTCTCTCACCCGCTCTCTCTCGCTCTCTCAAACCACCTCTCTCTCTAAACCCCTCTCTCTCACACTCTCTCTCTCACCCCCTCCGCCTCCTCTCTCTCTCTCACCCGCTCTCTCTCGCTCTCTGAAACCCCCTCTCTCTCTAAACTCCTCTCTCTCACGCTCCCTCTCTCACCCCCCTCATTCTCCTCTCTCTCTCTCACACGCTCTCTCTCGCTCCCTCAAACCCCCTGTCTCTCTCAGCCCCTCTCTCACCCTCTCTCTCTCTCACCCCCTCATCCTCCTCTCTCTCTCTCTCACCCGCTCTCTCTCGCTCTCTCAAACCACCTCGCTCTCTAAAACCTCTCTCTCTCACACCCTCTCTCTCACCCCCCTCATTCTCCTCCCTCTCACCCACTCTCTCTTGCTCTCTCAAACACCTTCGCTCACACCCTCTCTCACCCCCTCATCCGCCTCTCTCTCTCTCACCCGCTGTAACTCGCTCTCTCAAACCGCCTCTCTCTCTCAACCCCTCTCTCTCACCCTCTCTCTCTCACTCCCCTCATCCTCCACTCTCTCTCTCTCACCCGCTCTCTCTCGCTCTCTCAAACCCCTCTCTCTCTCAACCCCTCTCTCTCACCCTCTCTCTCTCACATGCCTCATCCTCCTCTCTCTCTCTCTCAACAGCTCTCTCTCGCTATCTCAAACCTCCTCTCTCTCAACTCCTCTCCCTCACCCTCTCTCTCTCACCCCCCTCATCCTCCTCTCTCTCTCTCTCTCTCACCCGCTCTCTCTCGCTCTCTCAAACCCCCCTCTCTCAAAAACCCCTCTCTCTTACCCTCTCTCTCTCTCTCACATGCCTCATCCTCCTCTCTCACTCTCTCAACAGCTCTCTCTCGCTATCTCAAACCTCCTCTCGCTCAACTCCTCTCCCTCACCCTCTCTCTCTCACCCCCCTCATCCTCCTCTCTCTCTCTCACCCGTGCTCTCTCGCTCTCTCAAAACCCCCTCTCTCAACACCTCTCTCTCACCCTCTCTCTCTCTCTCACCCGCTCTCTCTCGCTCTCTCAAACCCCCTCTCTCTCACCCTCTCTCTCTCATTCCCTTCATCCTCCTCTCTCTCTCTCACCCGCTCTCTCAAACGTCCTCTCTCTAAAACCCCTCTCTCTCTCACCCTCTCTCTCTCTCACCCCCCTCATCCTCCTCTCTCTCTCTCTCACCCACTCTCTCGTACTCTCAAACCCCCTCCATCTCAACCCCTCGCTCTCACCCTCTCTCTCTCACCCCCCATCCTCCTCACTCTCTCTCACCCGCTGTCTCTCGCTCTCTCAAACCCCCTCTCTCTCTCAACCCCTCTCTCTCACCCTCTCTCTCTCTCACCCCCTCATCCTCCTCTCTCTCACCTGCTCTCTCTCACTCTCTCAAACACCCCCTCTCTCAAAAACCCCCTCTCTCACCCTCTCTCTCTCACACGCCTCATCCTCCTCTCTCACTCTCTCAACAGCTCTCTCTCGCTCTCTCAAACCCCCTCTCTCTCAACCCCTCTTTCTCACCCGCTCGCTCTCTCACCCCCTCCTCCTCCTCCTCTCTCTCACTCGCTCTCTCTCGCTCTCTCAAACCCCTCTCTCTATACCCCCCTCTCTCATCCTCTCTCCTCATCCTCCTCTCTCTCTCACCCGCTCTCTCTCGCTCTCTCAAACCCCTCTCTCTCTAAAACCCCTCTCTCTCACCCTCTGTCTCTCACCCCCCTCTCTCTCGCTCTCTTAAATCCCCTCTCTCTCAACCCCTCTCTCTCTCTCTCACCCTCTCTCTCTCACCCCCGTCATCCTCCTCTCTCTCTCACCCGCTCTCTGTCGCTCTCTCAAACCCCCTCTCCCTCTCAATCCCTCTCTCTCACCCTCTCTCCTCATCCTCCTCTCTCTCTCACCCGCTCTCTCTCGCTCTCTCAATCCCCTCTCTCTCTAAAGCCCCTCTCTCTCACCCTCTGTCTCTCACCCCCCTCATCCTCCTCTCTCTCTCTCTCACCCATGCTCTCTCAAACCCCCCTCTCTCAACACCTCTCTCTCACCCTCTCTCTCTCACCCCCCTCATCCTCCTCTCTCTCTCACCCGATCTCTCAAACGCCCTCTCTCTCAAACCCCTCTCTCTCTCACCCTCTCTCTATCTCTCACCCCCCTCATCCTCCTCTCTCTCTCTCACCCGCTCTCTCAAACCCCCTCTCTCTCTAAAACCCCCCTCTCTCAGCCTCTCTCTCTCTCTCACCCCCCTCATCCTCCTCTCTCTCTCTCACCTGCTCTCTCGCGCTCTCAAGCCCCCTTTCTCTCTCAACCCCTCTCTCCCACCGTCTCTTTCTCACCCTCTCATCTTCCTTCTCTCTCACCCGCGCTCTCTCGCTCTCTCAAACCCCCTCTCTCTGTCAACCCCTCTGTCTCAACCTCTCTTTCTCACCCCCCTCATCCTCCTCTCTCTCTCTCACCCGCTCTCTCTCGCTCTCTCAAACCCCCTCTCTCTCAATCCCTCTCTCACCCCCTCATCATCCTCTCTCTCTCACCCACTCTTTCTCACTCTCTCAAACCCCTCTCTCTCTAAAACCCCTCACTCTCACCCTCTCTCTCTCACCCCCCTCATTCTCCTCTCTCACCCGCTCTCTCTTGCTCTCTCAAACCCCTCTCTCTCTAAAACCCCTCTCTCTCTCACACCCCTCATCCTCCTCTCTCTCTCTCACCCGCTCTCTCTCGCTCTCTCAAACCCCATCTCTCTCTAAAACCCCTCTCTCTCACCCTCTCTCTCTCACCCCGCCCATCCTCCACAATCTCTCTCACCCTCTCTCTCTCACCCCCCCATACTCCTCTCTCTCTCTCACCCGCTCTCTCTCGCCATCTCAAACCCCCTCTCGCTCAAACCCCTCTCTCTCTCAACCCCTCTCTCTCACCCTCTCTCTCTCACACCCTCATCCTCCTCTCTCTCTCTCACCCGCTCTCTCTTGCTCTCTCAAACCCCCCTCTCCCTCAACCCTCCTCTCTCACCCTCTCTCTCTCACCTCCCTCATCCTCCTCTCTCTCTCTCTGACCCGCGCTCTCTCGCCCTCTTAAACCCCCTCGCTCTCTCAACCCCTCTCTCTCACCCTCTCTCTCTCACCCCCTCATCCTCCTCTCTCTCTCACCCGCTCTCTCGCTCTCTCAAACCCCCTCTCTCTCTAAAACCCCTCTCTCTCACCCTCTCTCTTTCTCACCCCCTCATCCTTCTCTCTCTCTCTCTCACCCGCTCTCTCTCGCTCTCTCTCTCCCTTCTCTCCCTCAATCCCTCTCTCTCACCCTCTCTCTCTCACCCCCCTCATCCTCCTCCCTCTCTCACCCGCTCTCTCTCGCTCTAGCAAACCCCCTCTGTCTTTGTCAGCCCCTCGCTTTCTCACCCCCGCTCTGTCAACCCCTTTCTCTCTTACCCCCTCACCCGCGCTCTTTCTCACCCCTCTCTCTCTCAAATCTCCTCTCTCATACCCTTCTCTCTTACTCACCTCTCTTGCACCCCTCCCGCGCTCTCACACACTTCTCTCTCTCTCTCATCCCCTCTCTCTCACCCCCTCCCTCTCTCCCACCCTCTCTCTATCTCTTTCTCATCCCCTCTCTCTCCTTCTCACTCCCTCTATCTCACCCCCCTCATTCTCATCCTCTCTCTCACCCCCTCCCTCTCTCAACCCCCCTCTCTCATTCCCCATCTCTCACCAACCTCTCTTTCAAACCCCCCTCTCTCTCTCACCCACCTCTCTCTCTCAGCCCCCCTCACCCCCTCTCACACACCTCTCTCTCTCCCACCCCCTCACACCCCATCTATCTTCCCCCCACCTCCCTCACCCCTCTCCAAACCCTTTCCCACCCCCATCCCCCACACACCCCCTCACCCACCTACCCCTCTCACCCCTCTCTCTCACCACCCTCTTACACCCCCTCTCTCTCTCAAACCCCTCTCTGTCACCCCTCTCTTTCTCTCACCACTCTAACTTTCTTACCTTCTCTCCTTCCCTCTCCCCTCTCTCTCCCCATCTCTCACTACTCTCTCACCCTCTCTCTCACCTCTCTCTCTCTCTCACACACCCCTCTCTTTCACGTCCTCCCTCTCTCATCCCATCCCTCTCTCACACCCTTCCACTCTCACACTCTCCCTCTCTCCTCCCTCTCTCTCCCCTCTCTCTCACCCCTCTCTCTCTCACACCCCTCTCTATCACCCTCCCTCTCTCATCCCGTCCCTCTTTCCCCCTCCCACTGACATCCCTCCTCTCTCACACCCTCCCTATCTCACCCCTCTCTCTCAGCCCATCTGTCTCTCAGTCCATCTCTCTCTCAGCCGCTCCCTCTCTCAGCCCCTCCCGCTCTCACCCACCCTCTCTTGCACCCCCTGTCTCCCTCAGCCGTTCTCTCTCACTGCCCCCTCTCTCTCACCCCCTCTCTCATTCCACTCTCTCTCCCCCTTTCTATTACACCCTCTCTCTCCCACCCTACTACCTCTCTCAACCTTTCACCCCCCTCTTCACCACCTCTCCCCCCCTCTCTCCCCCTCTCTCTCCCCCTCTCTCTCTCACGTCCTCTCTCTTACCCACTCTCTTTCTCACGCCCTCTCTCACCACTCACTATCTCTCTCACCCTCTCTCTCTCACTGCCTCTCTCTCAACACCCTCTCTCAGCCTCTCTCTCTCTCAGCCACTTTCTCTCACACCCCCTTTCTCTCTCACCTTGTTATCTCTCTCCCCCTCGCTCTATCTTACCCCCTCTCCCTCCACCCTCCTCTGTCACTCTCACCCCTTTCTCTCTGTCACCCCTCACCCTCTCTCCCCTTTATACCCTCTCTCACTCCCTCTCTTGCTCACCCCTTCACTCTATCTCCCCCGCCCACACCCCGTGTCTCTTACCCACCTCTCTGTGTCTCTCTCTCACACCCCTCTCTCTCGCACCCCTGTCTCTCTCCCGCACTCTCTCTCGCTCTATTGTCTCTGTCTCTTGCTCCCTTTGTCTCTCTCTCTCATTCCCCTTCCCTCCCGTGCTCTGTCTCACACCCCCGCTCTCTCTCTCTCTGTATACCCCCTCTCTCGCGCCCTCTTTCTCTCGTTCACCCCATTTCTCTCTCTCTTTTGACCCCTTTCTTCCTCCCTCCTCCTTGCTCTCATTCTGTCACTCTCTAGCGCCCACTCTCTCAGCCCATCTCCCTCACACCACTCTAACTCTCTCATCCATTCACTCGTTCTCTCTCTGTCTGTCTCTCTCTCTCTCTCTCTCTCAACCCATCATTCACTGTCTATCTCAGCCCCTCTCTCACCACTTTCACTCTCTGTCTCACGTCCCATCTCTCTCATCCCTCTTTCGCTCGCTGCCCCCTTTCTCTCTCACCCCTTCTCTATCTCTCCCCCTTTCTCTCAATCCCTCTCTCTCACCCCCTCTCTCTCCCATGTCCTCTCTCTCACCCCCTCCCACACATTTACTCTTTCTCTGACCCCTCTCTTTCTCTCCCCTCTCTCTCATTCTCAGCCCCCTCTCTCTCCCCTCTCTCTTTCTCCACTCTCTCCCTTTCTCAGCCCTCTCTCCCTTTCTCACCCCACTCTCTCTCACCCCTTTCTCTCTCACACCCTCTCTCTCTCAACCCCTCTCTCTCACCCTCTCTCTCTCACCCCCTCATCCTCCTCTCTCTCTCTCACCCGCTCTCTCTCGCTCTCTCAAACCCCCCCTCTCTAAATCCCCTCTCTCTCACCCCTTGCTCTCTCTCTCTCTTACCCTTCTCTCTCTCACATCCCACTCTCTCACCCACTTCTTTCTCACCCCCTCACCTGCTCTCTCACTCCTCTCTCATTCCCAACTCTCTCTTACATCCTCACCCATACTCTCTCTCACACCCCTCTCTCTCTTACCCCTCTCTCTCTTTCACCCCCTCCCTCTCTCCAACCCCCTCCCTCTCTCCCACCTTCTCTCTGTCTCTTTCTCATACCCTCTCTCTCCTCACTCCCTCTCTCTCTCACCCCATCTAACTCTCACTCCATTTCTCTCAAACCCTCTCTCTCTCTCATGCCCTTTCTCCCACCCCCTCTCTGTCTCACCTCCAGTCTTTCTCTGACCCACTCTCACTCCCCCTTTGTCTCTCCCCCTTTCTCTCTCACCCCCCTCACATCGCCCTCTCTCACTCACCCCACTCCCTCACCCACCCCCTCTCTCTCCCACTCCTCTCTCTCTCCCTCTCTCTAACCCCCTCTCTCATCCTCTCTCACTCTCTCAACCCCTCTCTCTACCCCTTCTCTCTCACACTCCCCCACTCTCTCTCACCCCCTTCTCTCCCTCAACCCTCTCTCTCTCTCAACCCCCCTCTCTCTCTACCCCCTCCCCCCCTCTCTCACCCTTCTCTCCCCCTCTCTCACCCCACTCTGTCTCACCACCCCCTCTCTCAACCCAGTTCACTCTCTCATCCCCTCACTCTCTCCAACCCTTACTCTCTCATCCCTCCCTCTCTCAACCCCTCTATCTCAGCCCTTCTCTCTCACCCCTCTCTCTCTCACCCCCTCACCCCTCTCCCTCACCCCCTCTCTCTCGCCCATTCTCTCTCACACCCTCTCCTTCTCACTCCACTCTCTCTTATCCCCTCCCCACTTTCTTTCTCTCAATCACCCCTTCTCTCTCACACCCCTTACCCCCACCTCCTCTCTCTCAACCCCTCTCTCACCCACGCTCTCAAACCCTCTCTCTCTTTCCCCCTCTTTCTCCCCTTCTCTCTCCCACTCTCTGCCCAATTTTTTCATCCCCTCTCCCCCCTCTCCCCCTCTCTCTCTCCACTCTCTCTCTACCCCCTCGCTAGCCCCCCAATCTCGACCCCCTCTCTCCCCCTGTCTCTCACATCCCCTTTCTCTTGCTCCCATCTCACTCTCTCATCCCACTCTCTCTCTCTCACCCCACATTTCACTCCTTCCCACCCCTTCTCTCTCACACCCCTTCTCTCTCACACCCCTCTCTCTCTCACCCCCTCTCTCTCAACACCTTTCTCTCACCCCCTCTCTCTCACCTCCCTCTCTTCCTCTCCTCCACTCCTTCCCCCTCACTCCCTTCCCCATCTCTCTCCCTCCTCTCTCTCCCCCTCTCTCTCCTCTTCTCTCTGACCCTTCTCTCCCCCTCTCTCTGCCCCCTCCCTCACCCCCTTTCCTCCGCTCTCTCCTCCTCACAACCCCCTCTCCCATCTCTCCCCCCCTCTCTCCCCTTCTCTCTCACCCATCTCTCCCCCTCCCTCTCCCCCTCTCTCTCCTCCTCTCTCCCCTCCTCTCTCGCCTCCCTCTCTCTCCGCCCTCTCTCTCTCTCGCATCCTCTCTCTCTCTCACTCTTCCACTCGCTCTCTTCCTCTTACTCTCTCTCACTCTCTCACCCTCTTCTCACACTCTCTCTTCTCCCTGGCTATTTCCCTCTCTCTTGCCTCCCTCTCTCTCTCATCTCACGGTCTCTCTCGCTCGCTCTCTCTCGCTCTTTTTCTCTCTCTCTCTCTCTGTCGCTCATGCTCTCTGTCTGTCTGTCTGTCTCCCTCTCTCTCAGTCCACCCTACTTCTCTCACTCTTGCTCTATCGTTCTCTCTGTCTGTTGCTCTCTCTCTCTCTCCGTCTCTCTCTCTCTCAGTCCTCCCCCTCATCTCTTCTCTCTCGCAACCCATCTTTCTCAACCCCTCTCTCTCACCCCTCGCTCTCTTACTCCTCTCTCTCACACACTCCCTCTCTCTCACTCCCCCTCTCTCACTCCCATCTCACTCTCTCATCCCTCTCTCTCACCACAATCTTTCTCTCTCTGTCCCACCCCCTCTGTATCTCACACCTTCTCTCTCATCTCCCTCTCACCCCTACCCCCTCTCTCTCACCCCCCTCTCTCTCACCCGCGCTCTCTTTTTCACTCACTCTCAATCGTTCTCACCCCCTCTCTCTCACCCCTTCTCTCTCAACTCTTCTCTCTCCCGCCCCCTCTCTCTCTCTTGCCTCTCTCCCCCTCTCTCTCCCCTCTCTTGCCCCCCACTCTCTACCCCCACTCTCTCACTCCCATCTCACTCTCTCACCCCACTCTCACTCTCTCCCGCACTCTCTATCTCTTAGCCCACGTCTCACTCTCTCCCCCCACTCTCTCTCTCTAAGCCCACGACTCTCTCTCTCACTCACATCTCACTCTCTCACCCCACTCTCACCCTCTCCCCCACGTCTCTCTTTCGCCCACCCTCTCTATCTCCTACCCTTTCTCTCTCACACCCCTTCTCTCTCTCACAGCCCTGTTTCTCACCCCCTCTCTCAATTCCTCTCTCTCACCCCCTCTCTCTCAACACCTCTCTCACCCCCCTCTCTCCTCCTCTCTCTCACCCCCTCTCTCCCCCTTCTCCTGTCAGTCTCTCTCAGTCCACCTTATCTCTCTCACCTCTTCTCTCTCACTCTTGCTCTATCGTTCTCTCTGTTATGTTGCTCTCTCTCTCCGTCTCTCTCTCTCAGTCCTCCCCCTCACCTCCTCTCTCTCTCAACCCATCTTTCTCAACCCCTCTCTCTCCCTTCTCTCTCTAACCCTCTCTCTCTCACCCCCTCTTTCCCCCGTCTCTCTCTCAACCCCCTCTCTGTCAACCCCTCTCTCTCAATCTCTCTCTCCCCCTCTCTCTCAACCGCTCTCTCTCACCCCCTTTCTCCCACTCCCCTTTCTCTCACAACCCTTCGTTCTCTCACCACCTTCTCTCTCTCAACCTTGCTCTCTCACCCCTCTCTGTCTCACCCTCCCTTCTCACCCCCTCCCTCTCTCCCACCCTCTCTTTATCTCTTTCTCATCCCCTCTCTCTCCTTCTCAGTCCTTCACTCTCACCCCTCTCTCTCTCTCTTCCCCTCTCTCTCTCACCCTCTCTCTCTCTCACTCCCATCTCTCTCTTTCTCAACCCCACTCTCTCTCATTCCCCATCTCTCACCAACCTCTCTCTCACACCCACTCTCTCTCTCACCCACCTCTCTTTCTCAACCCCCCTCACTCCCTCTCACCCAGCTCTCTCTCACACACCTCTCTCTCCCACCCCCTCTCACACCCACTCTATCTCCCTCCCACCTCCCTCACCCTCCCACCCCATCCCCCCCACACTCCCTCACCTACCTACCCCTCTCAACCCCCTCTCTCACCCCCTCTCTCTCTCAAGCCCCTCTCTCTGTCACCCCTCTCTTTCTCTCACCACTCTAACTCTCTTACCTTCTCTCCCTCTCTCTCTCTACCCCTCTCTCTCTCAACCACTCCCTATCACCCTCCCTCTCTTATCCCGTCCCTCTTTTCCCCTCCCACTCTCACCCCTCCTCTCTCACACACCCCCCATCTCACCCATCTCTCTCAGCCCATCTCTCTCTCAGCCCCTCTCTCTCAGCCCCTCCTACTCTCACCCACCCTCTCTTGCACCCCATGTCTCTCTCAACCCCTCTCTCTCACTGCACCCCTCTCTTACCCCCTCTCTTATTCCACTCTCTCTCACACCCTACTAACTCTCTCTCACCCCTCGCAACCCCTCTCTCTCACCCCCAGTCGTTTTCTCAACCTCTTCTCTCTCTCAACCCCTCTTTATCTCAACCCTGCTCTCTCACCCCTATCTCACACCCCTCACCAACCCCTCTCTCAAAACCCCCTCACTCTCTCATCCCCTCACTCTCTCACCCCCTCACTCACCCCTCTCTCTCTTCCCCTCTCTCTCTCACTCCCCTCTCTTTCTCTCTCAACCCGTCTCTCTCACCACTCTCTGTCACACCCTCTCTCTCACCCCTCTCTTTCTCTATCAACCCCTCTCTCACCCCCCTCTCTCACCACTCCCTCTCTCTCTCTCTCACAACCATCTCCCTCTCACACCCCTCTCTCTCCATCACCCCTCTCTCTCCCAGCCCAATCTCTTTCACATCCGCCCCTCTCTCTCACACACACTCTCACACACCCTCCCTCTCTCACCACCTCCCTCTCTCCCACCATCTCTCTGCGTCTTTCTCATCCCCTCTCTCTCCTTCTCACTGCCTTTCTCTCACCCCCTCTCTCTCTCACCCCCCTCTCTCCCACCCACTTTCTGTCACTCACTCCCACCTCTCCCTCTCACCGCCCTCTCACCCAGCTCTCTCTCTCTCTCACCCCCTCTCTCTCACCCCCTCTCTCTCACCCCTCGCTCTCTCACCCCTCTCTCACACCCAACTCTCTCTCACACCTTCTCCTTCTCACTCCACTCTCTCTCTTACCCCCTCCCCACTTTCTCTCTCTCAATCACCCCTTGTCTCTCACCCCCTCTCTCGCACACCTCTCTCTCACTCCCTGTGTCTCTCATCACCCCTCTCTCACTATCCCCTCTCTCAACCCCCTCACTCTTTCACCCCTCTCTCTCACCCCTTCTCTCTCAACCTCTTCTCACGCCACCCCCTCTATCTCACCCCTCGCTCTCTCACCTGGTCTCTCTTTCTCACTCACTCTTTCTCTTTCTAACTTACACTCTCTCTCTTTTTCACTCACTCTCTTTCTCTTTCTCACCCCCTCTCTCTCACACCGTCTCTCTCAACTCCTCTCTCTCCCTCAACTCCTCTCTCTCCTCTCTCTCACTTCTCTCTACCCCCTCTCTTGCCTCCCACTCTCTACCCCCCTCTCTGCCCCTGTCTCTCACACCCTTTCTTTTTCACTCCCATCTCACTCTCTCACCCCACACTCACTCTCTCACCCCACTCTCACTCTCTCACCCCACTCTCTCTCTCTAAGCCCGCGTCTCTCTCTCTCACCCCTTATTTCCCCCATCTCTCTCAACCCCTCTCTCTCAACTGCGCTCTTTCAACTTCTCTGTCTCTCAATTCCTCTCTCTCTCCACCCCCCCCCTCTACCCCCTCTTTCCTGCGTCTCTCACATCCCTCTCTCTCACTCCCATCTCACTCTCTCACCCCACTCTCACTCTCTCCCCCCATGTCTCTCTCTCTCCCGCCCCCTCTGTCTCCCACCCTATCTCTCTCACACCCCTGTTTCTCACCTCCCCTCTCAATTCCTCTCTTTCACCCCCTCTCTCTCAACACCTCCCTCTCTCACCCTCTCTCCCTCTATCCACCCATCTCTCTGCCCCCTCTCTCTCCCCTCTCCCTCCCCCTCTCTCCTCCTGTCTCCCCTCCTCTTTCGCCCCTCTCTCTTACACCCCTCTCTCTCTCACACACTTCAGCTCGCTCTCTTCCCCTTGCGGTCTCTCTCACTCTCTCATCCTCTTCTCACACTATCTCTCTCTCCCTCTCTCTTGCCGCCCTCTTGCCTCCCTCTCTTTCTTATCTCACGGTCTCTCTCATTCGCTCTCTCTTGCTCGTGCTCTCTCTCTCTCTCTCTCTCTCTCTGTCGCTCATGCTCTGTCTGTCTGGCACTCTCACTCTCTCTCTACCTCTCTCTCTCTCTCTCTCTGTCGCTCATGCTCTGTCTGTCTGACACTCTCAATCTCTCTCTACCTCTCTCCCCGTCCACCCTACCTCCCTCACCTCTTCTCTCTCACTCTTGCTTTATCTCTCTCTCTGTCTGTCGCTCTCTCTCTCCATCTCTCTCTCAGTATCCCCCTCACCTCCTCTCTCTCAACCCATCTTTCTCAACCCCTTACTCCCCCCTCTCTCTCACTCCCCCCTCTCTCTCAACCCCACTCTCTTACAATCCCGCTCTCTCTCACCCCTTTCTCACCCCCCCATCACCACCACCTCGCTCAAATCCCCTCACTCTCTGATCCCCTCACTCTCTCACCCCCTCACTCACCCCTCTCTCTTTTCCACTCTCTCCTTCAACCCTGTCTTTCTCTGTCAACCCCTCATTCTCACCCCTCTCTCTCTCAGTCCCTCTCTCTGTCACCCCCCTTTCTCTTCACCCCCTCTCTCAACCCCCCTCAATCGCTCATCCCCTCACTCTCTCACCCCATCAGTCTCTCACCCCCACTCTCTCAACCATCTATCTCTCTCACACCCCATCTCTCTCGCCGTCACCCCTCTCTCTCCCACCCCAATCTCTTTTACATCCCCCCTCTCTCTCTCTCACACACCCACTCTCTCTCGCACCCCCTCTCTCTCTCGCACCCCCTCTCTCTCGCACCCACTCGCGCACACCCTCTCTGTCACTCACTTAAATCTCTCCCTCTCACTGTCCTCTTACCCTCACACCCCCCTCTCTCTCAACCCTCTCTTTCTCCCACCTTCCTCTCTCTCAACCCCTCTCTCTCAACACCCCCTCAAACTCTCATCCCCTCACTCTCTAACCCCCTCAGTCTCAACCCATCTCTCTCTCACCCCCATTAGACTTTTTAAATTAGATTAGATTAGATTACAGTGTGGAAACTGGCCCTTCGGCCCAACAAGTCCACACCGACCCGCCGAAGCGAAACCCACCCATACCCCTACATTTATCCCTTACCTAACACTACGGGCAATTTAGTATGGCCAATTCACCTGACCCTGCACATCTTTTGGATGGTGGGAGGAAACCAGAGCACCCGGAGGAAACCCACGCAGACACGGGGAGAACGTGCAAACTCCACACAGACAGTCGCCTGAGGCGGGAATTGAACCTGGGTCTCTGGCGCTGTGAGGCAGCAGTGCTAACCACTGTGCCACCCCTTTCTCTCCCACCCCAATCTCTTTCACATCCCCATCTCTCTCCCTCTTTCTCCTCCCCTCTCTCTCCTTCTCGCTCCCTCTCTCTCACCCCCATTCTCTCTCACCCCTCTCTCTCTCACTCCCTCTGTGTCACTCACTCCCACCTCTCCCTCTCACTGCCCTATCACCCCATTCTCTATCTTACCCACTCCCCACTTTCTCACTCTGAAACACCCCTTGTCTCTCACCCCTCTCTCTCACACCTCGCTCTCACACCCTCTCTCACCACCCCTCTCTCACCACCCCCTCTCTCAACCCCCCTCACTCTCTCATCCCCTCTCTCTCACCCCTCTCTCTGTCACCCCCTCTCACCCCTCCTCTATCTCTCACCCCCTCACCTCTCTTCCTTTCTCTCTTACCCTGCGCTCTCCCTCTCTCTAACCCCTCCCCCTCTCACCCCTCTCAGTCACACCCTCTCTCTAACCCTCTCTCACCCCTCTCTTTCTCTCTCAACCCCTCTCTCTCTCACCACTTTCTCTCACACCCTCTCTCTCACCCCTCTCTCTCTCACACCTCTCTTTCTCTGTCAACCCCTCTCTCTCTCACCGCTCTCTCTCTCACTCCCTCTCTCGCTCACTGCCGCCTCTCACCACACCCTCTCTCAACAACCCTCACTCTCTCACCCCCTCTCTCTCAACACCTCTCTCTCTCTCTCTCACACATCCATCTCTCTCTCACCCCACTCTCTCTCCTCTCTCTCTCTGTCACCCCTCTCTCTCCCACCCCAATCTCTTTCACATCCCCCCTCTCTCTCACACACACTCTCTCACACAATCGCTCTCACTCCCCGCCCCTTCTCCCGCCACACTCTCTCTCACCCCCTCTCTCTCCCCTCTCTCTCTGTCACTCCTTTCTCTCCCACCCCAATCTCTTTCACATCCCCATCTCTCTGCCTCTTTCTCATCCCCTCTCTCTCCTTCTCACTCCCTCTCTCTCACCTCCCTCTCTCTTAATGCCTCTCTCTCCCACCCCCTCTCTGTCACTCACTCCCACCTCCTCCTCTCACCTAGCTCTCTCTCTCTCACCCCCTCTCTCTCCCACCCCATCTCTCTCACCCCTCGCTCTCTCACCCCTCTCTCTCACCCCTCTCTCTCTCTCACACCCTCTCCTTCTAACTCCACTCTCTCTCTTACCCCTTCCCCACTTTCTCTCTCAATCACCCCTTGTCTCTACCCCCCCTCTCTCCCACCTCCCTCTCTCACACCCCCTCTCACTCCCATCTCACTCTCTCACCCCTCTCTCTCACCACAGTCTCTCTCGCTGTCCCATCGCCTCTGTCTCTCACCCCTTCTCTCTTATCCCCTTCTCACCCCACCCCCTCTCTTCACCCCTCACACTCTCACCCCCTCTCTCTTTCTCACTTACACTCTCTCTCTTTTTCACTCACTCTCTCTTTCTCACCCCTCTCTCACACCCTCTCTCTCAACTCCTCTCTCTCCCCCCTCTCTCTCCCCTCTCACTACCCCCTCTCTTGCCCCCCACTCTCTACCCCCTCTCTCCCCTGTCTCTCACACCCCCTCTCTCACTCCCATCTCACTCTCTCACCCCACTCACTCCCTCACCCCACGCTCACTCTCTCACCCCACTCTCTCTCTCTTAGCCCACGTCTCTCTCTTTCTCACACCTTATTTCCCCCATCTCTCTCAACCCATCTCTCTCAAACCCCTTTCTCACCCCTCTCTCTCTCAACCCCCTCTCTCAACCGCGCTCTCTCACCCCTCTCTCTCACTCCCCTCTCTCTCACTCCACTCTGTCTCTCACTCCCCTTCTCTCTCTCTTACCCCTTCTCTCTCTCAACCCCTCTCTATCTCAACCCCGCTCTCTCTCACTCCTCTCTCTCTCTCTGACCGTCCTCTCGCCCATCTCACTCTCTCACCCCACTCACTCCCTCACCCCACGCTCACTCTCTCACCCCACTCTCTCTCTCTTAGCCCACGTCTCTCTCTTTCTCACACCTTATTTCCCCCCATCTCTCTCAACCCATCTCTCTCAAACCCCTTTCTCACCCCTCTCTCTCTCAACCCCCTCTCTCAACCGCGCTCTCTCACCCCTCTCTCTCACTCCCCTCTCTCTCACTCCACTCTGTCTCTCACTCCCCTTCTCTCTCTCTTACCCCTTCTCTCTCTCAACCCCTCTCTATCTCAACCCCGCTCTCTCTCACTCCTCTCTCTCTCTCTGACCGTCCTCTCGCCCAGCTCTCTCTCTCAACCCCCTCTCTCTCCCACACCCCTCTCTCTCACTCCCCTCTCTCTCTCCCCTCCCTCTCTCACCCCTCCCTCTCTCACCCCACTCTCTCACCCCTCTCTCTCTCACACCCTCTCCTTCTCACTCCACTCTCTCTCTTACCATCTCCCCACTTTCTCTCTCAATCACCCCTTGTCTCTCAACCCGTCTCTCTCTCCCACCTCCCCCTCTCTCTCTCCCTCTCTCTCTCTCTTAGCCCTCTCTCACACCCCCTCTCATTCTCATCTCACTCTCTCCCCCCCTCTCTCACCACAGTCTCTCTCTCTCTCTCTGTCCCATCCCCTCTGTCTCTCACCCCTTCTCTCTCACCCCTTCTCACCCTACCCTTCTCTCTCACCCCTCGCTCTCTCACCCCACGCTCTCTCACCCCTCGCTCTCTCACCCCTCGCTCTCTTTCACACTCACGCTCTCTCTTTCTCACTTACACTCTCTCTTTTTCACTCACTGTCTCTCTTTCTCACCCCCTCTCTCTCTCACGCCCTCTCACTCAACTCCTCTCTCTCTCCCCCTCTCTCTCCCTTCTCTCTACCCCCTCTCTCCCCTGTCTCTCACACCCCTCTCTCTCACTCCCATCTCACTCTCTCACCCCACTCTCTTTCTCTTAGCCCACATCTCTCTCTCACTCACCCCTTTTCCCCCATCTCTTTCAACCCCTGTCTCTCACCCCCTCTCCCTTTCAACTCCCTCTCTCAACCTCTCTCTCTCAACACCTCTCTCTCACCCCCCTCTCTCTCCCACCCCCATCTCTCTCCCACCCCCCTCTCTCTCCCACTCCCTTCTCTCTCACCCCACTCTCTCTCATCCCCCTCTCTCTCTCATCCCCCTCTCTCTCCCACCCCCTTCTCTCTCACCCCCTCTCTCTCACCCCCTCTCTCTCTCCCACCCGCCTCTCTCTCACCCCCCTCTCTCTCACCCCCTCTCTCTCATCCCCCTCTCTCTCTCCCACCCCCCTCTCTCTCCCACCCCCCTCTCTCTCCCACCCCCCCTCTCACCCCCCTCTCTCTCTCCCACCCCCCTCTCTCTCTCCCACCCCCCTCTCTCTCACCCCCCTCTCTCTCACCCACACTCTCTCTCACACCCTCTCCTTCTCACTCCACTCTCTCTCCTACCCCTCCCCACTTTCTCTCTCTCAGTTACTCCTTGTCTCTCACCCCCTCTCTCTCCCACCTCCCTCTCTCTCAACCCTCTCTCTCTCTCACGGCCCTCTCTGAACCCCCCCTCTCAAAACCCCTCTCTCTCTCTCCCCCTCTCTCTCTCAACCCTTCTCCCTAACCCCTCGCTCTCTCACCCCTCTCTCTCACATTCCCTCGCTCTCTCTCACACCCCTCTCTCTCTCACACCCTCTCTCTCCCACCCCAATCTCTTTCACATCCCCCCTCTCTCTCACACACACTCTCAAACACTCTCCCTCTCTCCCACCATCTCTCTGCCTCTTTCTCTCCCCTCTCTCTCCTTCTTGCTTTCTCTCTCTCACCCCTCTCTCTCACCCCCTCTCTCTCACACCCTCTCTCTCCCATCCCCTCTCTGTCACTCACTCCCACCTCTCCCTCAGCGCCCTCTCACCCAGCTCTCTCTCTCTCTCACCCCCTCTCTCTCCCAAACCCCCTCTCTTCCTCCCTCTCACTCTTTCACCCTCTCTCTCTCACACCCCACCCCTCTCTCTCATCCCCCTCAGTCTCAGCCCCCACCCCTCTCACTCTCAACCCCCCTCTCTCTCTCACCCCCTCTGTATGAACCCCTCTTTCTCACTCCGTGTCTCTCACCACCCCTCTCTCACCACCCCCACTCTCATCCCCTCTCTCTCACCCCTCTCTCTGTCACCCCTTCTCATTCCTCCTCCCTCTCTCACCCCCTCACCCCTCTCCCTTTCTCTCTTACCCCGCGCTCTCTCTCTCTAACCCCTTCCCCTCTCACCCCTCTCGGTCACCCCCTCTCTCTCTTACCCTCGCTCTCTCTCTCACACCCCTCTCTTTCTTTCTCAACCCCTCTCTCTCTCACACACTCTCTCTCACCCCTCTCTCTGAACTCGCTTTCTCTGTCAACCCCTCTCTCTCAATCCCTCTCTTGCTCACCGTCCCCCTCTCACCACTCCCTCTCTCGCTCACCGTCCCCCTCTCACCGCACCCTCTCTCACCACCCCCTCTCTCAACACCCCTCAGTCTCTCACCCCCTCTCTCTCAACCCCTCTCTCTCTCACTCCCCTCTCTCTCACCCCTCTCTCTCCGTCACCCCTCTCTCTCCCACCCCAATCTCATTCACATCCCCCTCTCTTGCACACACTCTCACACACCCTTGCTCTCTCACCCCTTCCTCTCTCCCACCATCTCTCTGCCTCTTTCTCATCCCCTCTCTCCTTCTCGCTCCCTCTCTCTCACCCCTCTCCCTCTCAACCCCTCTCTCTCAACCCCTCACTCTCACACCTTGCTCTCACCCCTCTCCCACACTCCCTCTCTCTCACTGACTCTCTCTCTCACCACCCCCTCACTCAAACCCCCTCACTCTCTCATCCCCTCACTCTCTCACCCCTCTCTCTCAACCCCTCTCTCTCTCACCCTCCTCTCTCTCTCACCCCCCTCTCTCTCTCATGTCTCTCCCTCACTTCCTCTCTCTTTCACCCCCTTGTCTCTCACCACCCCCTCTCTCAACCCCCTTCACTCTCTCATCCCCTCACTCTCTCACACCTCCAATCTCTCATGCCCTCTCTCTGTCTCAAACCCTCTCTCTCTCTCTCACCCCTCTCTCTCACCCCTCTCTCTCTCATTCCCTCTCTCACCCCTCTCTCTCACGCCCTCTCACACCCTTTCGCTCTTACCCCGCGCTCTCTCTAACCCCTCCCCCACTCTCTCACCCCTCTCTCTCACCCACTCTCTCAATCACACCCTCTCCTTCTCACTCCACTCTCTCTCTTACCCCCTCCCCACTTTCTCTCTCTCAATCACCCATTGTCTCTCACCCCCTCTCTCACTCCTTGTGTCTCTCACCCCACTCTCACCACCCCCTCTCTCAACCCCCCTCACTCTCTCATCCCCTCTCTCTCATCCCTCTCTCTCTCACCCCCTCTCACCTCTCCTCCCTCTCTCACCCCCTCACCCCCTCTCTCTCACACCCTTTCTCTCTTACCCCGCCCTCTCTCTCTCGAACCCCTCCCACTCTCACCCCTCTCACTCACCCCCTCTCTCACCCACTCTCTCTCTCACACCCTCTCCTTCTCACTCCACTCTCTCTCTTACCCCCACTTTTTCTCTCTCAACCTTTCTCTCTCAGCCCCTTGTCACCCCCAGCCCCCTCTCTCTCCACCTCTCTCTGCCCCCTTTCTCTCCCCTCTCTCTGCCCCCCTCTCTCTCCCCCTCTATTTCCCTCTGTCTCTCACACCCCCTCTCTCTCCATCCCATCTCACGCTCTCACCCCACTTTCTCACTCTCACCCCACGTCTCTCTCTCTCTCCACCTCCTATTCCTTACATCCCTTCTCTCTCACATCCCCTCTCTCTCTCACACCCCTTCTCTCTCACACCTCTTCTCGCTCTAACACTCCTTCTCTCTCACTCCATCACTCTCTCACCACCCCTTTCTCAACCCCCTCACTCTCTCATCCCCTCACTCTCTCACACCCTCAATCTCTCACGCCCTCTCTCTTTCTCAACCCCTCTCTCTCTCACCCTTCTCTCTCTTTCATCCCCTCTCTCACCCCTCTCTCTTACTCCCTCTCACATCCTTTCTCTCTTACCCCACGCGTTCTCTCTAACCCCTCCCCCTCTCACCCCTCTCGCTCACCCCCTCTCTCTCACCCACTCTCTCAATCACACTCTCTCCTTCTAACTCTACTCTCTCTCTTACCCCCTCCCCACTTTCTCTCTCTCAATCACCCCTTGTCTCTCAACCTCTCTGTCTCGCACCCTCTCTTTCACCCACTCTCTCTTTCTCACTCAAGCTCTCTTTTTCTCACTTATACGCTCTCTTTTTCACTCACTCTCTCTCTTTCTCATCCCCTCTCTCTCACCCCCTCTCTCTCACCCCTGTCTCTCTCACCCTCTCTCTCTCTCATCCTCTCTCTCTCTCCCCTCTCTCTATCCCCTCTCTCTTCCCTTCTCTCTACCCCCTCTCTTGCCTCCCACTCTCTACCCTTTCTCTCCCCCTGTCTCTCACAACCCCTCTCTCTCACTCCCATCTCACTCTCTCACCCCACTCTCTCTCTCTTAGCCCACGTCTCTCTCTCTTTCCCACCCCCTCTGCCTCACACACCTTTTCTCTCACATCCCTTCTCTCTCACACCCTTCTCTCTCACACCCCTGTTTCTCATCCCCCCTCTCTCACTTCCTCTCTCTCATCACCTCTCTCTCTCAGCCCCCTCTCTCCCCCTCTCTCTCCACCCCTCTCTCTCCCCCTCTCTCTCCCCCTCTCTCTTTCCCCCTCTTTCTCTCCCCCCTCCCCCTCTCTCTCCTCCTCTCTCTCTCCTCTTCTCTCTCACCCCTCTCTCTCAACCATTCTCTCTCTCACACCCTCTTTCTCACTCCACTCTCTCTCTTACGCCCTCCCCACTTTCTCTCTCTCAGTCACCCTTTGTCTCTCACATCCTCTCTCTCACACCTCTCTCACTCCCTCTGTGTCTAACCGCCCCCTCTCACCACCCCCTCTCTCAACCCCCCTCACACTCTCATCCCCTCTCGCTTATCCCTCTCTCTGTCTCCCCTCTCACCCCTCCTCCCTCTCACCCCCTCCCTCTCTCACCCACTTTCTCTCTTACCCCGCGCTCTCTCTCTAACCCCTCCCCCTCACCCCTCTCGCTCACCCCCACTCTCTCACCCACTCTCTCTCTCACACCCTCTCCTTCTCACTCCACTCTCTCTCTTACCCCCCACTTTTTCTCTCAATCAACCCTTCTCTCTAAAACCCCTTCTCACCCCCACCCCCCTCTCTCTCCACCTCTCTCTGCCCCCCTCTCTGCCCTCCATCTCCCTCTGTCACTCTCACCCCCACTCTCTCCTTCCCATCTCACTCTCTCACCCCACTCTCTCGCTCTCACTCCACGTCTCTCTTTCCCTCTCCACCCCTAATTCTCACACCCCTTCTCTCTCACACCCCTTCTCACTCTCTCACCTCTTCTCGCTCTCACACCCCTTCTCTCTCACCCCTCTCTCTCTCACACCGACTCTCTCTCAAACACACCCTCTATCTCACACCAACTCCTTCACCCCCTCTTTCTCATCCTTCTCTCACTCCCCTCTCTCTCTCCTCCCCTCTCTCTCCCCTCTTCCCCCACCCTCTCTCTCCCCTGTCTCTCCACCCTCTCTACAGGCTTTCGCTCCAGCCCCAATCGCCCACTCTCTCTCCCCCTCTCTCTCCCCCCTTTTTCTCCACCTATCTCTCCCCACTCTCACACCCTCTCTTACCATCCCCTCTCTCACCCCCCTCTCTCTCATCCCCCTCTCTCCCCCTCTCTTTCTCTCTCCCGCTATCTGTCTCCCCTCTCTCTCTGTCCCCCCTCCCTCTGCCCCCTCCCTCTGTTCCCCCCTCACTGTCCCCTCTCATTGTCGTCCTCTCTATACCCCCTCACTGTCACCGTCTCTCTGCACCCCTCTCTCTGTCCCCGTTTCTCTGTCCCCCTGCTCTCTGTCCCCTTCTCTATGCCCCCTCTCTGTCACCGTCTCTCTGCACCCCTCTCTCTGTCCCCGTTTCTCTGTCCCCCTGCTCTCTGTCCCCTTCTCTCTGCCCCCTCTCTGTCACCGTCTCTCTGCACCCCTCTCTCTGTCCCCGTTTCTCTGTCCCCCTGGTCTCTGTACCCCCTCCCTCTGCCCCCCTCCCTCTGTACCACTCTCTCTGTTCCCCCCTCACTGTCCCCTCTCATTGTCGTCCGCTCTATGCCCCCTCACTGTCACCGTCTCTCTGCACCCCTCTCTCTGTCCCCGTTTCTCTGTCCCCCTGCTCTCTGTCCCCTTCTCTCTGTCCCCTCTCTGTCACCGTCTCTCTGCACACCTCTCTCTGTCCCCGTTTCTCTGTCCCCCTGCTCTCTGTCCCCCTCTCTCTGCCCACTCTCTGTCACCATCTCTCTGTCCCCCCTCCCTCTGCCCCCTCCCTCTGTACCACTCTCTCTGTCCACCCCCCCTCACTGTCCCCTCTCATTGTCGTCCTCTCTATGCCCCCTCACTGTCACGGTCTCTCTGCACCCCTCTCTCTGTCCCCGTTTCTCTGTCCCCCTGCTCTCTGTCCCCTTCTCTCTGCCCCCTCTCTGTCACCGTCTCTCTGCATCCCTCTCTCTGTCGCCCCTCTCTCGGTCCCCGTTTCTCTGTCCCCCTGCTCTCTGTCCCCTTCTCTCTGCCCGCTCTCTGTCACCGTTTCTCTGTCCCACCTCCCTCTGTCCCCCTCCCTCGGTCCCCCTCTCCCTGTCCCCTCTCTCTGTTCCCCTCTCTCTGCCCCCTCTCTCTGTCCCCTCTCCCTCTGTCCCCCTCTCTCTTTCACCCTCTCTCTGCCCCCCTCTCTCTGTCCCCCTCTCTCTGCCCCCCTCTTTCTGCCCCCTCTCCCTCTGTCCCCTCTCTCTTCCACCCTCTCTCTTTCACCCTATCTCTGCCACCCTCTCTCTGTCCCCCTCTCTCTGCCCCCCTCTCTCTGCCCCCTCTCCCTCTGTCCCCCTCTCTCTTTCACCCTCTCTCTGCCCCCACTCTGCCCCCATCTCTCTGTCCCCCTCTCTCTTTCACCCTCTCTCTGCCCCCCTCTGCCCCCATCTCTCTGTCCCCCTCTCTCTGTCACCCTCTCTCTGTCCCCACTCTGTCACCGTCTCTCTGCCCCCTCCCTCTGTCCCCCTCCCTCTGTACCCCCTTCTCTGTACCCCCTCATTGTCCCCCCTCTCTGACCCCCCTCTTTCTGCACCCCGCTCTGTCCCCCCTCTCTGTCCCCCTCTCTCTCTGTACCCCCTCTCTCTGTCCCCCCCTCTCTGTTCCCCCTCTCTCTCTGTCCCCCTCTCTCTGTCCCTCCTCTGTCACCATCTGTCTGTCCCCTCTCCCTCTGTCATCTCTCGCTCTGTCCCCTCCCTCTGTCCCCCCTCCCTCTCTCCCCCTCTCTCTCTGTCCTGCCCTGCCTGTCCCCTCTCTTTGTCGCACTCTCTCTGCCTCCTCTCTGTCCCCTCTCTCTCTCTGTCCCCCCTCTTTCTGCCCCCTCTCTATGTTGCCCCTCAATCTGTCTCACCTCTCTCAGGTCCCCTCTCTCTGTTCCCCCCTCAGTCCCCCGTCCCTCCCTCTGTCCCCTCTCTCCCTGTCACCCTCTCTCTCTGTGCCCCCTCTCTCAGTCCCCCTCTCTCTGTTCCCCCCTCTGTTCCCCCCCACTGTGTCCCCCCCTCTGTCCCCTCTCTCTGTCCCCCTCTCTCCGTCCCCCTCTCTCAGTCCCCCTCTCTCTGTTCCCCACTCTGTTCCCCTCCTCTGTGTCCCTCCTCTGTCCCCTCTCTCTGTCCCCCTCTCGCTCTGTCCCCCTCTCACTCTGTTCCTCTCTCTCTGTCCCGTATCTCTGACCCCTCGCACTGTTGCCCGCACTCTGTCCCCCAATCTCCATCGCCCTCTCTCTGCCCCTCTCTCTCCCCCACTCTGTACCCTCCATCTGTCTCCCTCCCTCTGTCCCCCTCCCTCTGTCCCCCTCCCTCTGTTCTCCCTCTCTCTGTCCCCCCTTCTCTGTCCCCCCTCTCTGTCCCCTTCTCTGTGCCCCCCCCCACTCTGGTACGCCCCCGTCCCCCCCTCTGTCCTCTCTCTCTCTGTCCCCTCTCTCTCTGTCCCCCTCTCTCTCTATCCCTCTCTCTTTCTGCCCCCCTCTCTCTGCCCCCTCGCTCTGTTCCCCGCTCTCTGTCCCCCCATCTCTATCGCCCTCTCTCTGCCCCTCTCTCTCCCCCACTCTGTACCCTCCATGTGTCTCCCTCCCTCTCTTCCCCTCCCTCTGTCCCCCTCCCTCTGTTCTCCCTGTCTCTGTCCCCCTCTCTCTGCCCCCCCAATCTGGTTCTGTTACCCCCCCCCGTTCCCCCCTCTGTCCCCTCTCTCTGTCCCTCTCTCTCTGCCCCCTCGCTCTGTTCCCTCTCTCTCTGCTCCCACATTCTCTGTCTCCCTCATTCTATCCCCCTCTCGCTGCCCCCTCGCTTTGTTCCCCGCTCTCTGTCCCCCCATCTCTATCGCCCTCTCTCTGCCCCTCTCTGTCACTGTCTCTCTGTCCCTCCTCTCTCTGTCCCCCTCGTCCTCCCCTCTCTCTGTCCCCCCTCACTGCCCCCTCTCTGTCCCGGTCTCTCTGCCCCCTCTCTCAGTCCACCCTCTCTCTGTCCCAAACCACTGCCCCCACCTCTCTGTAGCCCTCTCTCTGCCCCCTGTCAGACACCATCTCTCTGTTCCCTCCTGTCCACCCCTCACTGTCGCCCGTTCTCTGCCCTCTCTCTGTCACCATCTCTCTGTACTCACTCGGTCTTTCCCCCTCCCTCTGTCCCCCTCTCTCTGTCCCCCCCTCTCTGTCCCCCTCTCTCTGCCCGCTCCCAGGCACCATCTCTCTGTCCCCCCTCCTTCTGTCCCCCTCTCTCAGTACCTCCCTCTCTGTCGCCCCCTCGCTCTGTAGGCCCTCTCTCTGTCCCCTCTTCTCTGTCCCCCACTCTCTCTGTTCCCCCCTCTCTCTCTGTCCCCCTCTCTCTGTGCCCCCCTCTCTATCCCCCTCACTCTGTCGCCCCTCTCTCTGTTGCCCTCTTTCTGACCCCCACTCTCTCTGACCCCCCTCTCTGTACCCCACTCTCTCTGTTCCCCCCTCTCTCTGACCCCCTCTCTCTCGGTCCCCCTGTCTCTGTAGCCCCTCTCTCTGCCCCCCTCTCTCTGCCCGCGCTCTCTGTCCACCCCTCTCTCTGTAGCCCCTCTCTCTGCCCCCCTCTCTCTGCCCCCCTCTCTCTGTCCCCCACTCTCTCTGTTCCCCCCTCTCTCTGACCCCCTCTCTCTGTCCCCTCTCTCTGGCCCCCTCTCTCTGTCCACCCCTCTCTCTGTAGCCCCTCTCTCTGCCCCCCTCTCTCTGTTCCCCGCTCTCTCTGACCCCCTCTCTCTGTCCCCCTCTCTCTGTGCTCCCTCTCTCTGTCGCCCTCTTTCTGACCCCCACTCTCTCTGACCCCCCTCTCTGTCCCCCTCTCTCTGTCCCCCTCTCTGTCCCCCTCTCTCTGTCCCTCTCTCTCTGTCCACCCCTCTCTCTGTAGCCCCTCTCTCTGCCCCCCTCTCTCTTTCCCCCACTCTCTCTGTTCCCCCCTCTCTCTGACCCCCTCTCTCTGTCCCCCCTCTCTCTGTTCCCCCTCTCTCTCTGTCCCCCTCTCTCTGTCCCCCTCTCTCTGTCCCCCCTCTCTGTCCCACTCTCTCTGTCCCCCTCTCTCTGTGTCCCCCCTCTCTGTCCCCCTCTCTCTGTCCCACTCTCTCTCTCGCCCTCTTTCTGTCCCACTCTCTCTGTCCCCGCGTCCCACTGTCCCCCTCTCTCTGTCCACCTCTCTCTGTCCCCCTCTCTCTGTCCCCCTCTCTCTGTCCCCCCTCTCTGTCCCACTCTCTCTGTCCCCCTCTCTCTGTCCCCCTCTCTGTCCCACTCTCTCTGCCCCCTCTCTGCCACCGTCTCTCTGTTCCCACTCACTCTGTCCCCTTCTCTCTGTCCCCGCGTCCCGCTGTCCCCCTCTTTCTGAAACACTCTCTCTGTCACCCTCTTTCTGTCCCACTCTCTCTGCCCCTCTCTCTCTCCCCCACAGTGTACCCCCTCTCTGTCCCCCTCTCTCTACCCCCTCTCTCTCCCACACTGTACCCCGCTCTCTGTCCCCCAATCTCTGTCGCCACTCCCTCTGACTCCCTGTATCTCCCCCTCTCTCTGTCCTGCTCTCTCTATCCCCCTCTACCTCCCCCTCTTTCCATCCCCTCTATCTGACCCCATCTATCACCCACACTCTCTGTGCCCCTCTCTCTCTGTACCTTCTCTCTGCCCCCTCTCTCTCTGTCCCCGCACTCTGTCCCCTCTCTCTCTGTCCCCTCTCTCTGTCCCCCCTATCTCTGTCCCCCCCCCTCTCTGTCAACCCCCTCTCTCTGCCCCTCTCTCTCTCTGTCCCTCTCTCTCTGCCCCCTCTCTCTCCCCCACTCTCTGTCCCCCACTCTCTGTCCCCCTCTCTCTAACCCCCAATTTCTGTCCCCCACTCTCTGTCCCCTCCTCTCTCTGACCCCCTCTAACTCCCTCACTCTCTGTGACCCTCTCTCTGTCGTCCACTCTCTGCTCCCTCACTCTCTCTGTCCCCGCGTCCCTCTGTCCCCCTCTTTCTGTCCCACTCTCTCTGTCCCCCTCTCTCTCTGTCCCCCCTCTCTGCCCCCTCGCACTGTTCCCCGCTTTCTGTCCCCCCATCTCTATTGCCCTCTCTCTGCCCCTCTCTCTCCCCCACTCTGTACCCTCCATCTGTCTCCCTCCCTCTGTCCCCCTCCCTCTGTCCCCCTCCCTCTGTTCTCCCTCTCTTTGTCCCCTTCTCTCTGCCCCCCCCCCCCACTCTGGTACCCCCCATCTCCCCCCTCTGTCCTCTCTCTCTCTGTCCCCTCTCTCTCTGTCCCCCTCTCTCTCTATCTCTCTCTCTCTCTGCCCCCTCGCTCTGTTCACCGCGCTCTGTCCCCCCATCTCTATCGCCCTCTCTCTGCCCCTCTCTCTACCCCACACTGTACCCTCCATCTGTCTCCCTCCCTCTGTCCCCCTCCCTCTGTCCCCCTCCCTCTGTCCCCCTCCCTCTGTTCTCCCTCTCTCTGTCCCCCTCTCTCTGCCCCCCACACTGTTCCCCCCGTCCCCCCCTGCCTCTCTCTCTGTCCCCTCTCTCTCTGTCCTCTCTCTCTGCCCCTCACTTTGTTCCCCGCTCTCTGTCCCCCCATCTCTATCGCCCTCTCTCTGCCCCTCTCTCTCCCCCACTCTGTACCCTCCATCTGTCTCCCTCCCTCTGTCCCCCTCCCTCTGTCCCCCTCCCTCTGTTATCCCTCTCTCTGTCCCCCTCTCTCTGCCCCCCCACTCTGATCCCCCCCTTCCCCCATCTGTCCCCTCTCTCTCTCCCTCTCTCTCACTGCCCCCCTCTCTCTGTCACCCCATCTCTATCGCCCTCTCTCTGCCCCGTCTCTGTCACTGTCTCTCTGCCCCCTCTCTCAGTCCACCCTCTCTCTGTCCCAAACCTCTGTCCTCCCTTCTCTGTAGCCCTCTCTCTGCCCCCTGTCAGACACCATCTCTCTGTTCCCCCTCGTCCACCCCTCTCTGTCGCCCGTTCTCTGCCCCCTCTCCGTCACCATCTCTCTGTACTCACTTGGTCTTTCCCCCTCTCTCTGTCCCCCTCTCTCTGTCCCCCCCTCTCTGTCCCCCCCTCTCTGTCCCCCCTCTCTGTCCCCCTCTCTCTGTCCCCCCCTCTCTGTCCCCCTCTCTCTGCCCTCTCCCAGGCACCATCTCTCTGTCCCCCCTCCTTCTGTCCCCCTCGCTCTGTCCCCCTCTCTCTGTCCCCCTCCGTCTGTCCCCCTCTCTCTGTACCTCCCTCTCTGTCCCCCCTCGCTCTGTAGCCCCTCTCTCTGACCCCTCTCTCTGTCCCCCTCTCTCTGTCTCCCTCTCTCTGTCGCCATATCTGTCACCATCTCTCTGTCGCGCTCTCTCTGTCCACCTCTTCTCTGTTCCAATCTCTCTCTGCCCCCCCCCTCTGTCCTCCCTCTCTGTCCCCATCTCTCTGTCCCCCCTCTCTGTCCCCCCCCTGTCCCCCCCCTCTCTGTCCCCCTCTCTCTGTCCCCCCTCTCTGTCCCCGCTCACTCTGTCCCCCTCTCTCTGTCCCCCCTCCGTCTGTCCCCCTCTTTCTGTTCCCCCTCTCTCTCTGTCTCCCTCTTTCTGACCCACTCTCTCTCTGTCCCCCTCTCAGCCCCCCCCCTCTCTGTCACCCTCTTTCTGACCCCCACTCTCTCTGACCCCCCTCTCTGTCCCCCTCTCTCTGCCCCCTCTCTGTCTGTCCCCCTCTCTCTGTCCACGCCTCTCTCTGTAGCCCTCTCTCTGCCCCCCTCTCTCTGTCCCCCACTCTCCCTGTCCCCCCTCTCTCTGACCCCCTCTCTCTGACCCCCTCTCTCTGTCCCCCTCTCTCTGTCCCCCCTCTCTCTGTCGCCCTCTTTCTGACCCTCACTCTCTCTGACCCCCCTCTCTGTCCCCCTCTCTCTGTCCCACTCTCTGTCCCCTCTCTCTGTCCCCCTCTCTCTGTCCACCCCTCTCTCTGTCGCCCCTCTCTCTGCCCCCCTCTCTCTTTCCCCCACTCTCTCTATCCCACTCTCTCTGTCGCCATATCTGTCACCGTCTCTCTGTCCCCCCTCTCTCTGTCCACCCCTCTCTCTGTCCCCCCTCTCTGTCCCACTCTCTCTGTCGCCCTCTTTCTGTCCCACTCTCTCTGTCCCCCTCTCTCTGTCCCCCTCTCTCTGTCCCCCTCTCTCTGCCCTTCTCTCTCTCCCCACACTGTACCCCCTTTCTGTCCCCCTCTCTCTGTCCCCCTCTCTCTGCCCTTCTCTCTCTCCCCACACTGTACCCCCTCTCTGTCCCCCTCTCTCTGTCCCCCTCTCTCTGTCCCCCTCTCTCTGCCCCCCTCTCTCTCCCACACTGTACCCCGCTCTCTGTCCCCCAATCTCTGTCGCCCCTCCCTCAGACCCCCTGTATCTCCCCCTCTCTCTGTGCCCCTCTCTCTGTCCTGCTCTCTCTGTCCCCCTCTACCTCCCCCTCTTTCCGTCCCCTCTATCTGACCCCATCTATCACCCACACTCTCTGTGCCCCTCTCTCTCTGTACGTTCTCTCTGCCTCCTCTCTCTCTGTCCCCACTCTCTGTCCCCCCATCTCTGTCCCCCCCTCTCTGCCCCCCCCCGCCCCCTCTCTCTCTTCCCTCTCTCACTGCCCCCTCTCTCTCCCCGACTCTCTGTCCCAATCTCCCTGTGGCCCTCTCTCTGCCCACTCTGTCCCCCTCTCTCTGACCCCCACTCTCTCTCCCCCACTCTCTGTCCCAATCTCCCTGTGGCCATCTCTCTGCCCACTCTGTCCCCCTCTCTCTGTCCCCCACTCTCTGTCCCCTCCTCTCTCTGACCCCCTCTAATTCCCTCACTCTCTGTGACCCTCTCTCTGTCGCCCACTCTCTGCCCCCTCTCTCTCTGTCCCCGTGTCCCTCTGTCCCCCTCTTTCTGTCCCACTCTCTCTGTCCCCCCCTCTCTGCCCCCCTCTCTCTGCCCACTCTCTCTGTCCCCCTCTCTCTGTCGCCCTCTCTGTCACCGTCTCTCTGTCCTCACTCGGTCTGTCCCCCTCCCTCTGTCCCCCTCTCTCTGTCCCCCCCTCTCTGTCCCCCTCTCTCTGCCCCCTCCCAGTCCCCCTCCCTCTGTCCCCCCCCTCTCTGTCCCCCTCTCTCTGTCCCCCCTCTCTGTCCCCGCTCACTCTGTCCCCCTCTCTCTGTCCCCCCTCCGTCTGTCCCCCTCTTTCTGTTCCCCCTCTCTCTCTGTCTCCCTCTTTCTGACCCACTCTCTCTCTGTCCCCCTCTCAGCCCCCCCCCTCTCTGTCACCCTCTTTCTGACCCCCACTCTCTCTGACCCCCCTCTCTGTCCCCCTCTCTCTGCCCCCTCTCTGTCTGTCCCCCTCTCTCTGTCCACGCCTCTCTCTGTAGCCCTCTCTCTGCCCCCCTCTCTCTGTCCCCCACTCTCCCTGTCCCCCCTCTCTCTGACCCCCTCTCTCTGACCCCCTCTCTCTGTCCCCCTCTCTCTGTCCCCCCTCTCTCTGTCGCCCTCTTTCTGACCCTCACTCTCTCTGACCCCCCTCTCTGTCCCCCTCTCTCTGTCCCACTCTCTGTCCCCTCTCTCTGTCCCCCTCTCTCTGTCCACCCCTCTCTCTGTCGCCCCTCTCTCTGCCCCCCTCTCTCTTTCCCCCACTCTCTCTATCCCACTCTCTCTGTCGCCATATCTGTCACCGTCTCTCTGTCCCCCCTCTCTCTGTCCACCCCTCTCTCTGTCCCCCCTCTCTGTCCCACTCTCTCTGTCGCCCTCTTTCTGTCCCACTCTCTCTGTCCCCCTCTCTCTGTCCCCCTCTCTCTGTCCCCCTCTCTCTGCCCTTCTCTCTCTCCCCACACTGTACCCCCTTTCTGTCCCCCTCTCTCTGTCCCCCTCTCTCTGCCCTTCTCTCTCTCCCCACACTGTACCCCCTCTCTGTCCCCCTCTCTCTGTCCCCCTCTCTCTGTCCCCCTCTCTCTGCCCCCCTCTCTCTCCCACACTGTACCCCGCTCTCTGTCCCCCAATCTCTGTCGCCCCTCCCTCAGACCCCCTGTATCTCCCCCTCTCTCTGTGCCCCTCTCTCTGTCCTGCTCTCTCTGTCCCCCTCTACCTCCCCCTCTTTCCGTCCCCTCTATCTGACCCCATCTATCACCCACACTCTCTGTGCCCCTCTCTCTCTGTACGTTCTCTCTGCCTCCTCTCTCTCTGTCCCCACTCTCTGTCCCCCCATCTCTGTCCCCCCCTCTCTGCCCCCCCCCCGCCCCCTCTCTCTCTTCCCTCTCTCACTGCCCCCTCTCTCTCCCCGACTCTCTGTCCCAATCTCCCTGTGGCCCTCTCTCTGCCCACTCTGTCCCCCTCTCTCTGACCCCCACTCTCTCTCCCCCACTCTCTGTCCCAATCTCCCTGTGGCCATCTCTCTGCCCACTCTGTCCCCCTCTCTCTGTCCCCCACTCTCTGTCCCCTCCTCTCTCTGACCCCCTCTAATTCCCTCACTCTCTGTGACCCTCTCTCTGTCGCCCACTCTCTGCCCCCTCTCTCTCTGTCCCCGTGTCCCTCTGTCCCCCTCTTTCTGTCCCACTCTCTCTGTCCCCCCCTCTCTGCCCCCCTCTCTCTGCCCACTCTCTCTGTCCCCCTCTCTCTGTCGCCCTCTCTGTCACCGTCTCTCTGTCCTCACTCGGTCTGTCCCCCTCCCTCTGTCCCCCTCTCTCTGTCCCCCCCTCTCTGTCCCCCTCTCTCTGCCCCCTCCCAGTCCCCCTCCCTCTGTCCCCCCTCCCTCTGTCCCCCTCGCTCTGTCTCTCTCTCTGTCTCCCTCCGTCTGTCCCCCTCTCTCTGTAGCCCCTCTCTCTGTCCCCCCTCACTCTGTCCCCAACTCTCTCTGTTCACCCCTCTGTCTGACCCCCTCTCTCTGACCCCTCTCTCTGTCCCATCTCTCTGTCCCCCTCTCTCTGTCGCCATATCTGTCACCGTCTCTCTGTCGCGCACTCACTGTCCACCTCTCTCTCTGTTCCCATCTCTCTGTCCCCATCTCTCTGTCCCCCCTCTCTGTCCCCGCTCACTCTGTCCCCCTCTTTCTGTCCCCACTCTCTCTGTCCCCCTCTCTCTCCCCGCTCTCTGTCCCCCCCTCTCTGTCCCCCCTCTCTCTGTCCCCCTCTCTCTCTGTTCCCCCCTCTCTCTGACCCCCTCTCTGTGTCCCCCTCTCTCTGACCCCTCTCTCTGACCCCTCTCTCTGTCTCCCTCTCTCTGTCGTCATATCTGTCACCGTTTCTCTGTCGCTCTCTCTCTGTCCACCGCTCTCACTGTTCCCATTTGTCTCTGTTCCTCCCTCTCTGTCCCCCCCTCTCTGTCCCCCCTCTCTGTCCCTCTCTCTCTGTCCCCCCCCCCTGTCCCCCCCCCTCTGTCCCCCTCTCTCTGCTCCCCGTCTCTCTGCCCCATCTCTCCCTGTCCCCCCTCTCTGTCCCTCTCTCTCTGTCCCCACCCTGTCCCCACCTCTCTGCCCCCCTCTCTCTCTGCCCCCCCTCTCTCTGCCCCATCTCTCTCTGTCCCCACTCATTCTGTCCCATTCTCTCTGTCCCCGCGTCCCGCTGACCCCCTCTTTCTGTACCACTTTCTCTGTCGCCCTCTTTCTGTCCCACTCTCCCTGTCCCCTCTCTCTGTCCCCCTCTCTCTGCCCCCCTCCTCCCACACTGTAACCCTCTCTGTCCCCCAATCTCTGTCGCCCCTCCCTCTGACCCCCTGTATCTCCCCCTCTCTCTCTGTCCTGCTCTGTCTGTCCCCCTCTACCTCCCTCTCTTTCCGTCCCCTCTATCTGACCCCATCTATCACCCAAACTCTCTGTGCCCCTTTCTCTCTGTACCTTCTCTCTGCCCCCTCTCTCTCTGTCCCCGCACTCTGTCCCCTCTCTCTCTGTCCCCTCTCTCTGTCCCCCCTTTCTCTGTCCCCCTCTCTCTCTGCCCCCTCTCTCTCTGTCTCTCTCTCTCTGCCCCCTCTCTCTGACTCCCACTCTCTGTCCCCCTCTCTCTGACCCCCACTCTCTGTCCACCACTCTCTGTCCCCCACTCTCTGTCCCCCTCTCTCTAACCCCCAATTTCTGTCCCCCACTCTCTGTTCCCTCCTCTCTCTGACCCCCTCTAACTCCCTCACTCTCTGTGACCCTCTCTCTGTCGTCCACTCTCTGCTCCCTCACTCTCTCTGTCCCCGCGTCCCTCTGTCCCCCTCTTTCTGTCCCACTCTCTCTGTCCCCCTCTCTCTCTGTCCCCCCTCTCTTTCTCCCTGCCTCTCTGTCCCGCTCTCTCTGTCCCCCTCTCTCTGCCCCCCCCTCTCTCTGCCCCCTCTCTCTGCCCCCTCGCACTGTTCCCCGCTTTCTGTCCCCCCATCTCTATTGCCCTCTCTCTGCCCCTCTCTCTCCCCCACTCTGTACCCTCCATCTGTCTCCCTCCCTCTGTCCCCCTCCCTCTGTCCCCCTCCCTCTGTTCTCCCTCTCTTTGTCCCCTTCTCTCTGCCCCCCCCCACTCTGGTACCCCCCATCTCCCCCCTCTGTCCTCTCTCTCTCTCTGTCCCCTCTCTCTCTGTCCCCCTCTCTCTCTATCTCTCTCTCTCTGCCCCCTCGCTCTGTTCACCGCGCTCTGTCCCCCCATCTCTATCGCCCTCTCTCTGCCCCTCTCTCTACCCCACACTGTACCCTCCATCTGTCTCCCTCCCTCTGTCCCCCTCCCTTTGTCCCCCTCCCTCTGTCCCCCTCCCTCTCTTCTCCCTCTCTCTGTCCCCCTCTCTCTGCCCCCCCACTCTGGTCCCCCCCGCCCCCCCCTGCCTCTCTCTCTGTCCCCTCCCTCTCTGTCCTCTCTCTCTGCCCCCTCACTTTGTTCCCCGCTCTCTGTCCCCCCATCTCTATCGCCCTCTCTCTGCCCCTCTCTCTCCTCCACTCTGTACCCTCCATCTGTCTCCCTCCCTCTGTCCCCCTCCCTCTGCCCCCTCCCTCTGTTCTCCCTCTCTCTGTCCCCCTCTCTCTGCCCCCCACACTGTTCCCCCCGTCCCCCCTGCCTCTCTCTCTGTCCCCTCTCTCTCTGTCCTCTCTCTCTGCCCCTCACTTTGTTCCCCGCTCTCTGTCCCCCCATCTCTATCGCCCTCTCTCTGCCCCTCTCTCTCCCCCACTCTGTACCCTCCATCTGTCTCCCTCCCTCTGTCCCCCTCCCTCTGTCCCCCTCCCTCTGTTCTCCCTCTCTCTGTCCCCCTCTCTCTGCCCCCCCACTCTGATCCCCCCTTCCCCCATCTGTCCCCTCTCTCTCTCCCTCTCTCTCACTGCCCCCCTCTCTCTGTCACCCCATCTCTATCGCCCTCTCTCTGCCCCGTCTCTGTCACTGTCTCTCTGCCCCCTCTCTCAGTCCACCCTCTCTCTGTCCCAAACCTCTGTCCTCCCTTCTCTGTAGCCCTCTCTCTGCCCCCTGTCAGACACCATCTCTCTGTTCCCCCTCGTCCACCCCTCTCTGTCGCCCGTTCTCTGCCCCCTCTCCGTCACCATCTCTCTGTACTCACTTGGTCTTTCCCCCTCTCTCTGTCCCCCTCTCTCTGTCCCCCCCTCTCTGTCCCCCCCTCTCTGTCCCCCCTCTCTGTCCCCCTCTCTCTGTCCCCCACTCTCTGTCCCCCTCTCTCAGCCCTCTCCCAGGCACCATCTCTCTGTCCCCCCTCCTTCTGTCCCCCTCGCTCTGTCCCCCTCTCTCTGTCCCCCTCCGTCTGTCCCCCTCTCTCTGTACCTCCCTCTCTGTCCCCCCTCGCTCTGTAGCCCCTCTCTCTGTCCCCCTCTCTCTGTCCCCCACTCTCTCTGTTCCCCCTGTCTCTGACCCCCTCTCTCTCTGTCCCCCTCTCTCTGTCTCCCTCTCTCTGTCGCCATATCTGTCACCATCTCTCTGTCGCGCTCTCTCTGTCCACCTCTTCTCTGTTCCCATCTCTCTCTGCCCCCCCCCCTCTGTCCTCCCTCTCTGTCCCCATCTCTCTGTCCCCCCTCTCTGTCCCCCCCCGTCCCCCCCCTCTCTGTCCCCCTCTCTCTGTCCCCCCTCTCTGTCCCCGCTCACTCTGTCCCCCTCTCTCTGTCCCCCCTCCGTCTGTCCCCCTCTTTCTGTTCCCCTCTCTCTCTGTCTCCCTCTTTCTGACCCACTCTCTCTCTGTCCCCCTCTCAGCCCCCCCCTCTCTGTCACCCTCTTTCTGACCCCCACTCTCTCTGACCCCCCTCTCTGTCCCCTCTCTGTCTGTCCCCCTCTCTCTGTCCACGCCTCTCTCTGTAGCCCTCTCTCTGCCCCCCCTCTCTCTGTCCCCCACTCTCCCTGTCCCCCCTCTCTCTGACCCCCTCTCTCTGACCCCCTCTCTCTGTCCCCCTCTCTCTGTCCCCCCTCTCTCTGTCGCCCTCTTTCTGACCCTCACTCTCTCTGACCCCCCTCTCTGTCCCCCTCTCTCTGTCCCACTCTCTGTCCCCTCTCTCTGTCCCCCTCTCTCTGTCCACCCCTCTCTCTGTCGCCCCTCTCTCTGCCCCCCTCTCTCTTTCCCCCACTCTCTCTATCCCACTCTCTCTGTCGCCATATCTGTCACCGTCTCTCTGTCCCCCCTCTCTCTGTCCACCCCTCTCTCTGTCCCCCCTCTCTGTCCCACTCTCTCTGTCGCCCTCTTTCTGTCCCACTCTCTCTGTCCCCCTCTCTCTGTCCCCCTCTCTCTGTCCCCCTCTCTCTGCCCTTCTCTCTCTCCCCACACTGTACCCCCTTTCTGTCCCCCTCTCTCTGTCCCCCTCTCTCTGCCCTTCTCTCTCTCCCCACACTGTACCCCCTCTCTGCCCCCCTCTCTCTGTCCCCCTCTCTCTGTCCCCCTCTCTCTGCCCCCCTCTCTCTCCCACACTGTACCCCGCTCTCTGTCCCCCAATCTCTGTCGCCCCTCCCTCAGACCCCCTGTATCTCCCCCTCTCTCTGTGCCCCTCTCTCTGTCCTGCTCTCTCTGTCCCCCTCTACCTCCCCCTCTTTCCGTCCCCTCTATCTGACCCCATCTATCACCCACACTCTCTGTGCCCCTCTCTCTCTGTACGTTCTCTCTGCCCCCTCTCTCTCTGTCCCCACTCTCTGTCCCCCCATCTCTGTCCCCCCCTCTCTGCCCCCCCCCCGCCCCCTCTCTCTCTTCCCTCTCTCACTGCCCCCTCTCTCTCCCCGACTCTCTGTCCCAATCTCCCTGTGGCCCTCTCTCTGCCCACTCTGTCCCCCTCTCTCTGACCCCCACTCTCTCTCCCCCACTCTCTGTCCCAATCTCCCTGTGGCCCTCTCTCTGCCCACTCTGTCCCCCTCTCTCTGTCCCCCACTCTCTGTCCCCTCCTCTCTCTGACCCCCTCTAATTCCCTCACTCTCTGTGACCCTCTCTCTGTCGCCCACTCTCTGCCCCCTCTCTCTCTGTCCCCGTGTCCCTCTGTCCCCCTCTTTCTGTCCCACTCTCTCTGTCCCCCCCTCTCTGCCCCCCTCTCTCTGCCCACTCTCTCTGTCCCCCTCTCTCTGTCGCCCTCTCTGTCACCGTCTCTCTGTCCTCACTCGGTCTGTCCCCCTCCCTCTGTCCCCCTCTCTCTGTCCCCCCTCTCTGTCCCCCTCTCTCTGCCCCCTCCCAGTCCCCCTCCCTCTGTCCCCCCTCCCTCTGTCCCCCTCGCTCTGTCTCTCTCTCTGTCTCCCTCCGTCTGTCCCCCTCTCTCTGTAGCCCCTCTCTCTGTCCCCCCTCACTCTGTCCCCAACTCTCTCTGTTCCCCCCTCTGTCTGACCCCCTCTCTCTGACCCCTCTCTCTGTCCCATCTCTCTGTCCCCCTCTCTCTGTCGCCATATCTGTCACCGTCTCTCTGTCGCGCACTCACTGTCCACCTCTCTCTCTGTTCCCATCTCTCTGTCCCCATCTCTCTGTCCCCCCTCTCTGTCCCCGCTCACTCTGTCCCCCTCTTTCTGTCCCCACTCTCTCTGTCCCCCTCTCTCTCCCCGCTCTCTGTCCCCCCCTCTCTGTCCCCCCTCTCTCTGTCCCCCTCTCTCTCTGTTCCCCCCTCTCTCTGACCCCCTCTCTGTGTCCCCCTCTCTCTGACCCCTCTCTCTGACCCCTCTCTCTGTCTCCCTCTCTCTGTCGTCATATCTGTCACCGTTTCTCTGTCGCTCTCTCTCTGTCCACCGCTCTCACTGTTCCCATTTGTCTCTGTTCCTCCCTCTCTGTCCCCCCTCCCTGTCCCCCCTCTCTGACCCTCTCTCTCTGTCCCCCCCCTCTGTCCCCCCCCTCTGTCCCCCTCTCTCTGCCCCCCGTCTCTCTGCCCCATCTCTCCCTGTCCCCCCTCTCTGTCCCTCTCTCTCTGTCCCCACCCTGTCCCCACCTCTCTGCCCCCTCTCTCTCTGCCCCCCTCTCTCTGCCCCATCTCTCTCTGTCCCCACTCATTCTGTCCCATTCTCTCTGTCCCCGCGTCCCGCTGACCCCCTCTTTCTGTACCACTTTCTCTGTCGCCCTCTTTCTGTCCCACTCTCTCTGTCCCCTCTCTCTGTCCCCCTCTCTCTGCCCCCCTCCTCCCACACCGTAACCCTCTCTGTCCCCCAATCTCTGTCGCCCCTCCCTCTGACCCCCTGTATCTCCCCCTCTCTCTCTGTCCTGCTCTGTCTGTCCCCCTCTACCTCCCTCTCTTTCCGTCCCCTCTATCTGACCCCATCTATCACCCAAACTCTCTGTGCCCCTTTCTCTCTGTACCTTCTCTCTGCCCCCTCTCTCTCTGTCCCCGCACTCTGTCCCCTCTCTCTCTGTCCCCTCTCTCTGTCCCCCCTTTCTCTGTCCCCCTCTCTCTCTGCCCCCTCTCTCTCTGTCTCTCTCTCTCTGCCCCCTCTCTCTGACTCCCACTCTCTGTCCCCCTCTCTCTGACCCCCACTCTCTGTCCACCACTCTCTGTCCCCCACTCTCTGTCCCCCTCTCTCTAACCCCCAATTTCTGTCCCCCACTCTCTGTTCCCTCCTCTCTCTGACCCCCTCTAACTCCCTCACTCTCTGTGACCCTCTCTCTGTCACCCACTCTCTGCCCCCTCTCTCTCTGTCCCCACGTCCTTCTGTCCACCTCTTTCTGTCCCACTCTCTCTGTTCCCCTCTCTCACTGTCCCTCTCTCTCTCTGTCCCCCTCTCTCTCTGTCCCCCCTCTCTCTCTGTCCCCCTCTCTCTGTCCCCCTCTCTCTCTGTCCCCCTCTCTCTCTGTCCCCCTCTCTCTGTCCCCCCTCTCTCTGTCCCCCTCTCTCTCTGTCCCCGTCTGTCTCTCTGACCCCCCTCTCTCTGTCCCCCTCTCTCTCTGTCCCTCCTTCTCGCTGTCCACCTCTCTCTGTCCCACTCTCTCTGTTCATTCTCTCTCTCTGTCCCGGTGCTCTCTCTGTCTGCATCTCTTTCTGTCCCCCCTCTCTATCCCTCCCCTCTCTGTTCACTCCCTCCCCGTCCACCCCTCCCCCCGTTCCCCACTCAGTCCATCCCCCTCTCTCTGTCCCCCTCTCTCTGCCCCCCTCTTTCTGTCACCGTCTCTCTGTCCTCCCTCTGTCTGTCCCCCTCTCTCTGCCCCCCTTTCTCTGACACCCTCTCTCTCCCTCACTCTGTAACCCTCTCTCTGTCCCCACTCTCTCTGACCCCCTCTATCTTCCCCACTCTCTGTGCCCCTCTCTCTGTCCCCCCCTCTGTCCCCTTCTCTCTGTCCCCCTCTCTCTCTGTCCCCCTCTCTCTCTGTGTCCCCCTCTTTCTGTCCTCCTTTCTCTGTCTGCTCTCTCTGTCGCCCCCTCACTCTCTATCCCCTCTCTCCCTCTGTCACCCTCTCTCTGCTCCCTAATTCCCACCCGATCTCTGTCCCCCTCTCTCTGTTGCCCTCTCTCTGCCCACTCTCTGTCCCCCTCTCTCTGCCCCCTCTCTCTCCCCCACTCTGTACCCCTCTCTCTGTACCCCTCTCTCTCTGTCCCCCTCTCTCTCTGTCCCCCTCTCTCTGTCCCCCCTCTCTCTATCCCTCTCTCTCTCTATCCCCCTCTCTCTGTCCCCCTCTCTCTGTCCCCCCCTCTCTCTATCCCTCTCTCTCTCTGTCCCCCTCTCTCTCTGTCCCCCCCTCTCTCTGTTCTCCCTCTCTCTGTCCCTCCTCTCTCTGTCCCCCTCTCTCTCTGCCCCCCACTCTTTTCTCCCTCTCTCTGTCCCTCCTCTCTCTGCCCCCACTCTTTCACCATCTCTCTGTCCCCTCTCCCTCTGTTCCCCTCGCTCTGTCCCCCTCTCTCTGCCCCCCCCACTCTTGTCCCCCCAGTCCCCACTCTGTCCTCTCTCTCTCTGTCCCCCTCTCTCTGTCCCCCTCTCTCTCTACCCCTCTCTGTCTCTGCCCCCTCTCTCTGCCCCCTCGCTCTGTTCCCCGCTCTCTGTTCCCCCATCTCCATCGCCCTCTCTCTGCCCCCTCTTTGTCACCCTCTCTCTGTCGCTCTCTCTGTCCCCCTCTCTCTGTCCCCCCTCCCTCTGTCCCCCTCTCTCTGTCGCCCTCTTGCTGACCCCCTCTCTCTGTCCCCCTCTCACTGTCCCCCCTCTCTCTGTCGCCCTCTTTCTGTCCCCCTCTCTATCTGTCCCCCCCTCTCTGTCCCCTCCCAGTCACCATCTCTCTGTCCCCCCTCCCTCTGTCCCCTCCCTCTGTCCTCCTCTCGCTGTCTCCCTCTCTCTGTCCCCCCTCTCTGCCCCCACCCTCTGTTCCCCTCTCTCTGTCCTCCTCTCTCTGTCCCCCTTCTCTCTGACCCCCTCTATCTCCCTCACTCTCTGTGGCCCTCTCTCTGTCGCCAACTCTCTGCCCCCCTCTCCCTCCCCGCCTCTCTCTGTCTCCCTCTCTGTTCCCCTCTCTCTCTGTCCCCATCTCTCTCTGTCAACCTCTCTCTCTGTCCCCCTCTCTGACCCCCTCTCTCTCTGTCCCTCTCTCTCTGTCCCCCTTCTCTCTGTCCCCCTCGCTGTCCCTCTCTCTCTGTCCCCCTCTCTGTCCCCCATTTCTCTGTCCCCCTCTCTCTCCCAGCTGCCTCTCTCTGTCCTCCTCTCTCTGCCCCCCTTTCTCTGACACCCTCTCTTTCCCCAACTCTGTAACCCTCTCTCCGTCCCCACTACCTCTGACCCCCTCTATCTTCCCCACTCTCTGTGCCCCACTCTCTGTCCCTCTCTCTCTGTCCCTCTCTCTCTCTGTCCCTCTCTCTCTGTCCCCCTCTCTGTCCCTCTCTCTCTGTCCCCCTCTCTGTCCCCCATTTCTCTGTCCCCCTCTCTCTCCCACCTGCCTCTCTCTGTCCTCCTCTCTCTGCCCCCCTTTCTCTGACACCCTCTCTTTCCCCCACTCTGTAACCCTCTCTCTGTCCCCACTCCCTCTGACCCCCTCTATCTTACCCACTCTCTGTGCCCCACTCTCTGTCCCGCGCTCTCTGTCCCTCGCTCTCTGTCCCCCAAACTCTGTTCCCCTCTCTCTGTCCCGCGCTCTCTGTCCCTCGCTCTCTGTCCCCCATTTCTCTGTCCCCTCTCTCTCTATCTTTCCCGCCCTCTCTCTGTCCCCCCGGCTTTGGCCGCCTCTCTCTCTCTGTCCACCTCTCTCTGCCCCCCTCTCTCTGTACCCCCTCTCTCTGTCCCCCTCTCTCTGTCCCCGTCTCTCTGTCCATCCTCTCTCTGTCCCGCTCTTTCTCTGTCCCCCTCTCTCTGTCCCCCCTCTCTCTGTCCCCCCCTCTCTCTCTGTCCCCCTCTCTCTCTGTCCCCCTCGCTCTCTGTCCCCCTCTCTGTCCCCTCTCTCTCTCTCTGTCCCCTCTCTTTCTATCCCCCTCTCTCTCTGCTCCCTCTCTCTATTTCCCCCCTCTCTCTGTCCCCCAGCTGTCTGTCTCCCCCGCTCTCTGTCCCCTCTCTCTCTCTCTCTCTTTCACGCCCTCTCTCTGCCCCCCCTCTCTTTCTCCCTCTCTCTCGGTCCCGCTCTCTGTCTGTCCCCCTCTGTCTGTCCCCATCTCTCTCTCTGTCCCCCTCTCTCTGCCCCCTCTCTCTTACCCGGTCTCTGTCCCCCTCTCTCTGTTGCCCTCTCTCTGCCCACTCGCTGTCCCACTCTCTCTGCCCCCCTTACTCTCTCCCACTCTGTATCCCACTCTCTGTCCCCCACTCTCTGTCCCCCTCTCTCTGTACCCTCTCTCTCTGTCCTCAGTCTCTCTGCCCCCACTCTCTTCCCCCCTCTCTCTGTCCCCCTCTCTCTCTGTCCCCTCTCTCTGCCCCCCCTCTCTCTGTCCCCCTCTCTCTCTGTCCCCTCTCTCTGTCCCCCTCTCTCTGCCCCCCCTCTCTCTGTCCCCCTCTCTCTCTCTGTCCCCCTCTCTCTGTCCCCCTCTCTCTCTGACCCCCTCTCTCTCTGACCCCTCTCTCTCTGTTCTCCCTCTCTCTGTCCCTCCTCTCTCTGCCCCCACTCTGTCACCATCTCTCTGTCCTCTCTCCCTCTGTTTCCTCTCGCTCTGATCCCCTCTCTCTGCACCCCCACTCTGCTCCCTCCCTCCCCCCTCTGTCCTCTCTCTCTCTGTCCCCTCTCTCTGTCCCCCTCTCTCTCTATCCCTCTTTCTCTCTGACCCCCTCTCTCTGCCCCCTCGCTCTGTTCCCCACTCTCTGTTCCCCCATCTCTATCACCCTCTCTCTGTCCCCCCCTGTCACCGTCAATCTGTTCCCCCCCAGTCCACCCCTCTCTGTCGCCCGCTCTCTGCGCCCTCTCTGTCACAGTTTCTCTGTCCCCCCTCTCTCTGTCCCCCATTCTCTGTCCCCCTTCTCTCTGACCCCCTTCTATCTCACTCACTCTCTGTGGCCCTCTCTCTGTCGCCAACTCTCTGACCCCCCTCCCTCCCCGCCTCTCTCTGTCCCCCTCTATGTCCCCCTCTCTCTCTGTCCCCCTCTCTCTGTCCCCCTCTCTCTCTGTCCCCATCTCTCTCTGTCCCCTTTTCTCTCTGTCCCACCAACTCTGTCCCCCTCTCTCTGTCCCCCCTCTCTGTCCCCCTCTCTCTCTGTCCCCCTCTCTCTCTCTGTCCCTCTCTCTCTCTGTCCCTCTCTCTCTGTCCCCCTCGCTGTCCCTCTCTCTCTATCCCCATCTCTGTCCCCCATTTCTCTGTCCCCCTCTCTCTCCCACCTGCCTCTCTCTGTCCTCCTCTCTCTGCCCCCCTTTCTCTGACACCCTCTCTTTCGCCCACTCTGTAACCCTCTCTCTGTCCCCACTCCCTCTGACACCCTCTATCTTCCCCACTCTCTGTGCCCCACTCTCTGTCCCCCTCTCTCTGTTCCCCTCTCTCTCTGTCCCCCTCTCTCTGTCCCCCCCTCTCTGTCCCCCTCTCTCTCTGTCCCCCTCTCTCTCTCTGTCCCCCTCTCTCTGCCCCCCCACTCTGGTCCGCCCCCGTCCCCACTCTGTCCTCTCTCTCTCTGTCCCCCCTCTCTCTGTCCCCCTCTCTCTCTAACCCTCTCTGTCTCTGACCCCCTCTCTCTGCCCCCTCGCTCTGTTCCCCGCTCTCTGTTCCCCCATCTCCATCGCCCTCTCTCTGCCCCCTCTTTGTCACCCTCTCTCTGTCCCCCCCTCCCAGTCACCGTCTCTCTGTTCCCACCCCCGTCCACCCCTCTCTGTCGCCCGTTCTCTGCCGCCTCTCTGTCCCAGTTTCTCTGTCCCCTCTCTCTCTGTACCCCCTCTCTCTGTCCCCCCTCCCTCTGTCCCCCCTCTCTCTGTCCCCCACTCTCTGTCCCCCTTCTCTCTGACCCCCTCCACCTCCCTCACTCTCTGTGGCCCTCTCTCTGTCGCCAACTCTCTACCCCCCTCCCCCTCCCCGCCTCTCTCTGTCCCCCTCTATGTCACCCCTCTCTCTGTCCCCCTCTCTCTGTCCCCCTCTCTCTCTGTCCCCATCTCTCTCTGACCCCTTTCTCTCTGTCCCACCCACTCTGTCCCCCTCTCTCTGTCCCCCCTCTCTGTCGCCCTCTCTCTCTGTCCCCCTCTCTCTCTGTCCCTCTCTCTCTGTCCCCCTCGCTGTCCCTCTCTCTCTGTCCCCCTCTCTGTCCCCCATTTCTCTGTCCCCCTCTCTCTCCCACCTGCCTCTCTCTGTCCTACTCTCTCTGCCCCCCTTTCTCTGACACGCTGTCTTTCCCCCACGCTGTAACCCTCTCTCTGTCCCCACTCCCTCTGACCCCCTCTATCTTCCCCACTCTCTGTGCCCCACTCTCTGTCCCAAGCACTCTGTCCCTCGCTCTCTGTCCCCCACTCTCTGTCCCCCCCTCTCTCTCTGTCCCCCTCTCTCTGTCCCCCCTCTCTGTCCCCCTCTCTCTCTGTCCCCTTCTCTCTCTCTGTCCCCCTCTCTCTGCCCCCTCTCTTTGCCCCGGTCTCTGTCCCCCTCTCTCTGTTGCCCTCTCTCTGCCCACTCTCTGTCCAACTCTCTCTGCCCCCCTCACTCTCTCCCACTCTGTACCCCTCTCTCTTTCCCCCACTCTCTGTCCCCCTCTCTCTGTACCCCTCTCTCTGTCCCCCTCTCTCTCTGTCCCCAGTCTCTCTGCCCCCCTCTCTTCCCCACTTTCTCTGTCCCCCTCTCTCTCTGTCCCCCTCTCTCTGCCCCCTCTCTCTGTCCCCTCTCTGTCCCCCTCTCTCTGTCCCCTCTCTCTCTGACCCCCTATCTCTCTGTTCTCCCTCTCTCTGTCCCCTCTCTCTGTCCCCCTGTCTCTCTGTCCCCCTCTCTCTGTCCCCCCCTCTCTCTGTCCCCCTCTCTCTCTGACCCCTCTCTCTCTGTTCTCCCTCTCTCTGTCCCCCTCTCTCTCTGTCCCCCTCTCTCTGTCCCTCCTCTCTCTGCCCCCACTCTGTCACCATCTCTCTGTCCCCTCTCCCTCTGTTCCCTCTCGCTCTGTCCCCCTCTCTCTGCCCCCCCACTCTGGTCCCCTCCGTCCCCACTCTGTCCTCTCTCTCTCTCTGTCCCCCCTCTCTCTGTACCCCTCTCTCTCTAACCCTCTCTGTCTCTGCCCCCCTCTCTCTGCCCCCTCGCTCTGTTCCCCGCTCTCTGTTCCCCCATCTCCATCGCCCTCTCTCTGCCCCCTCTTTGTCACCGTCTCTCTGTTCCCCCCTCTCTGTCTCCGTCTCTCTGCCCTCTCTCAGTCACCGTCCCTCTGTTCGCCCCCCCGTCCACCCCTCTCTGTCGCACGCTCTCTGCCCCCTCTCTGTCACAGTTTCTCTGTTCCCCCTCTCTCTGTCCCCCTCGTCCCCCCCTCTCTCTGTTCCCCCCTTCACTGTCCCCTCTCTGTCCCCCCTCTCTCTGTTCCCCCCTTCACTGTCCCCTCTCTGTCCCCCCTCTCTCTGTTCCCCCTTCACTGTCCCCTCTCTGTCCCCCCTCCCTCTGTTCCCCCTTCACTGTCCCCTCTCTGTCCCCCCTCTCTCTGTTCCCCCCTTCACTGTCCCCTCTCTGTCCCCCCTCTCTCTGTTCCCCCTTCACTGTCCCCTCTCTGTCCCCCCTCTCTCTGTTCCCCCCTTCACTGTCCCCTCTCTGTCCCCCCTCTCTCTGTTCCCCCCTTCACTGTCCCCTCTCTGTCCCCCCGCTGTCCCCTCTCAGTCACCGTCTCTCTGTTCGCCCCCCCGTCCCCCCTCTCTCTGTCCCCCCCTCACTGTCCCCTCTCTTTTTTGGCCTCTCTCTGCCCCTTTCTGTCACCGTCTCTCTGCTCCTTCTCTCTCTGCCCCCCTCTCTCTCTGTCCCCTCTCTCTCTCTGTCCCCACTCTTTCTGCCCCCTCTCTCTATCCCCATCTCTCTGTTCCCTCTCTGGTCCCCCCCTCTGCGCCCCCTCTCTGTTCACCTCTCTCTCTGTACCCCCTCTCTCTCTGCCCCTCTCTGTCCCAGTCTCTCCGTCCCTCCTCTCTCTGTCCCCCTCTCTCTGTCCCCCTCTCTCTGTCCCCCTGTCTCTGTCCCCTTCTCTCTGTCCCCCTCTCTCTGTCCCTCCTCTCTCTGTCCCCCTCTCTCTGTCCCCCTCTCTCTGTCCCTCCTCTCTCTGTCCCCCTCTCTCTGTCCCCCTCTCTCTGTCCCCCTCATCTCTGTCCCCCTCTCTCTGTCCCTCCTCTCTCTGCCCCCACTCTGTCACCATCTCTCTGTCCCCTCTCCCTCTGTTCCCTCTCGCTCTGTCCTCCTCTCTCTGCCCCCCGCACTCTGGGCCCTCCGTCCCCCCTCTGTCCTCTCTCTCTCTGTCCCCCCTCTCTCTGTCTCCTTCTCTCTCTAACCCTGTCTGTCACTGACCCCCTCTCTCTGCCCCCTCGGTCTGTTCCCCGCTCTGTGTTCCCCCATCTCCATCGCCCTCTCTCTGCCCCTTCTTTGTCACCGTCTCTCTGTCCCCGCCCCACCCCCCGCGTCACCGTCTCTCTGTCCCCTCTCCCGCTGTTCCCTCTAGCTCTGTCCCCTTCTCTCTGCCCCCCCACTCTGGTACACCCTCGTCCCCCTCTGTCCTCTCTCTCTGTGTCACCCCTCTCTCTTCCCCCCTCTCTCTAAACCTCTCTGTCTCTGACCCCCTCTCTCTGCCCCCTCGCTCTGTTCCCAGCTCTCTGTTCCGCCATCTCCATCGCCCTCTCTCTGCCCCCTCTTTGTCCCCCTCTCTCTGTCCCCCCCCCCCCCCCCCACTTTGGCCGTCTCTCTCTTTCTGTTCACCTCTCTCTGCCCCCCCCTCTCTCTGTACCCCCTCTCTCTGTCCCCCTCTCTCTGTCCCCGTCTCTCTGTGCCTCCTCTCTCTGTCCCCCTCTCTCTGTCCCCTCTCCCTCTATTCCCTCTCGCTCTGTCCCCCTCTCTCTGCCCCCCCCCACTCTGGTACACCCCCGTCCCCCCTCTGTCCTCTCTCTCTGTGTCACCCCTCGCTCTGTCCCTCTCTCTCTCAAACCCTCTATGTCTCAGCCCCCCCTCTCTCTGTACCCCCTCTCTCTGTCCCCCTCTCTCTGTCCCCGTCTCTCTGTCCCCCTCTCTCTGTTCTCCCTCTCTCTGTCCCTCTCTCTCTGTCCCCCTCTCTCTGTCCCTCCTCTCTCTGCCCCCACTCTGTCACCATCTCTCTGACCCCTCTCCCTCTGCTCCCTCTCTCTCTGTCACCCCTCTCTCTGTCCCCCTCTCTCTCTAACCCACTCTGTCTCTGACCCCCTCTCTCTGCCCCCTCGCTCTGTTCCCCGCTCTCTGTTCCCCCATCTCCATCGCCCTCTCTCTGCCCCCTCTTTGTCACCGTCTCTCTGTCTCCGTCGCTCTGCCCTCTCTCAGTCACCGTCTCTCTGTTCCTCCCCCCCGTCCACCCCTCTCTGTCGCCCGCTCTCTGCCCCCTCTCTGTCACAGATTCTCTGCCCCCCCTCTCTCTGTCCCCCTCGTCCCCCCTCTCTCTGTTCCCCCCACCCCACTGTCCCCTCTCTGTCCCCCCGCTCTCTGTCCCCCCCTCACTGTCCTCTCTCAGTCACCGTCTCTCTATTCGCCCCCCCGTCCCCCCTCTCTCTGTCCCCCCCCTCACTGTCCCCTCTCTTTGTTGGCCTCACTCTGCCCCGCTCTGTCACCGTCTCTCTGCCCCTTCTCTCTCTGCCACCCTCTCTCTCTGTCCCCTCTCTCTCTCTGTGTCCCCACTCTTTCTGCCCCCTCTCTCTATCCCCATCTCTCTGTTCCCTCTCTGGTCCCCCCCTCTGCGCCCCCTCTCTGTTCACCTCTCTCTCTGACCCCCTCTCTCTCTGACACCCTCTCTCTCTGTCCCCCTCTCTCTATGTACCCCTCTCTCTCTGACACCCTCTCTCTCTGACCCTCCTCTCTCTGTCCCCCTCTCTCTCTGTACTCCCTCTCTCTCTGTCCCCCTCTCTCTCTGTACCCCCTCTCTCTCTGATCCCCTCTCTCTCTGTCCCTCTCTCTCTCTGCCCCCCCCTCTCTGCCCCCTCGCTCTGTTCCCCGCTCTCTGTCCCCCCATCTCTACCGCCCTCTCTCTGCCCCCTCTCTGACACTGTCTCTCTGTCCCCCCTCTCTCTGTCCACGTCTCTCTGCCCCCTCTCTCAGTCCATCCTCTCTGTCACAAACCTCTGTCCCCCCCTCTCTGTAGCCCTCTTTCTGCCCCCTCTCAGTCACCATCTCTCTGTTCCCCCCGTCCACGCCTCTCTGTCGCCCGCTCTCTGCCCCCTCTCTGTTACAGTCTCTCTGTCCCCCCTCTCTCTGTGTTTCCTCTCTGTCTCCCCCTCTCTGTCCCCCTCTCTCTGTCGCCCTCTTGCTGACCCCCTTCTCTGTCCCCCTCTCTCTGTTCCCCCCTTTCTGTCGCCCTCTTTCTGACACCCTCTCTATCTGTCCCCCCTCTCTGTCCCCTCCCACTCACCATCTCTCTGTCCCCCCTCCCTCTGTCCCCCTCCCTCTGCCCCCTTTCTCTCTGACCCCCTCTATCTCCCTCACTCTCTGTGGCCCTCTCTCTGTCGCCAACTCTCTGCCCCCTCTCCCTCTCCGCCTCTCTCTGTCTCCCTCTCTGTCCCCCTCTCTCTCTGTCCCCATCTCTCTCTGTCCCCCTCTCTCTCTGTCCCACCCACTCTGTCCCCCTCTCTCTCTCCCCCCTCTCTGTCCCCCTCTCTCTATGTCCCTCTCTCTCTCTGTCCCTCTCTCTCTGTCCCCCTCTCTGTCCCCCTCTCTCTCTGTCCCCATCTCTGTTCCCCTCTCTTTGTCCCCCTCTCTCTCTGTCCCTCTCACTCTCTGTCCCTCTCTCTCTGTCCCCCTCTCTCTGTCCCCCTCTCTCTGTCCCCGTCCCTCTCTCTCTCTGTCCCTCTCTCTCTGTCCCCCTCTCTGTCCCACCTGCCTCTCTCTGTCCTCCTCTCTCTGCCCCACTTTCTCTGACACCCTCTCTTTCCCCGACTCTGTAACCCTCTCTCTGTCCCCCCCTTTGGCCACCTCTCTCTCTCTGTCCACCTCTCTCTGCCCCCCTCTCTCTCTGTACCCCCTCTCTCTGTCCCCCTCTCTCTGTCCCCGTCTCTCTAACCCTCCTCTCTCTGTCCCCCTCTCTCTGTCCCCCTCTCTCTGTCCCCCACTCTCTGTCCCCCTCTCTCTGTACCTCTCTCTCTCTGTTCCCCTCTCTCTCTGCCCCCCCTCTTCCCCCATCTCTCTGTCCCTGCCTCTCTCTGTCCCCCTCTCTCTGACCACCCCCCCCTTTGCTCGCCTCTCTCTCTCTGTCCACCTCTCTCTGTCCCCCTCTCTCTCTGTACCCCCTCTCTCTGTCCCCCTCTCTCTGTCTCCCTCTCTCTATCCCCCTCTCTCTGTCCGTCCTCTCTCTGCCCCCACTCTGTCACCATCTCTCTGACCCCTCTCCGTCTGTTCCCTCTCGCTCTGTCCTCCTCTCTCTGCCCCCCGCACTCTGGGCCCTCCGTCCCCCCTCTGTCCTCTCTCTCTTTGTCACCCCTCTCTCTCTGTCCCCCTCTCTCTCTAACCCTCTCTGTCTCTGACCCCCTCTCTCTGCCCCCTCGCTCTGTTCCCCGCTCTCTGTTCCCCCATCTCCATCGCCCTCTCTCTGCCTCCTCTTTGTCACCGTCTCTCTGTTCCCCCCTCTCTGTCTCCGTCTCTCTGCCCTCTCTCAGTCACCGTCTCTCTGTTCCCCCCCCGTCCACCCCTCTCTGTCGCCCGTTCTCTGCCGCCTCTCTGTCCCAGTTTCTCTGTCCCCTCTCTCTCTGTACCCCCTCTCTCTGTCCCCCCTCCCTCTGTCCCCCCTCTCTCTGTCCCCCACTCTCTGTCCCCCTTCTCTCTGACCCCCTCCACCTCCCTCACTCTCTGTGGCCCTCTCTCTGTCGCCAACTCTCTACCCCCCTCCCCCTCCCCGCCTCTCTCTGTCCCCCTCTATGTCACCCCTCTCTCTGTCCCCCTCTCTCTGTCCCCCTCTCTCTCTGTCCCCATCTCTCTCTGACCCCTTTCTCTCTGTCCCACCCACTCTGTCCCCCTCTCTCTGTCCCCCCTCTCTGTCGCCCTCTCTCTCTGTCCCCCTCTCTCTCTGTCCCTCTCTCTCTGTCCCCCTCGCTGTCCCTCTCTCTCTGTCCCCCTCTCTGTCCCCCATTTCTCTGTCCCCCTCTCTCTCCCACCTGCCTCTCTCTGTCCTACTCTCTCTGCCCCCCTTTCTCTGACACGCTGTCTTTCCCCCACGCTGTAACCCTCTCTCTGTCCCCACTCCCTCTGACCCCCTCTATCTTCCCCACTCTCTGTGCCCCACTCTCTGTCCCAAGCACTCTGTCCCTCGCTCTCTGTCCCCCACTCTCTGTCCCCCTCTCTCTCTGTCCCCTTCTCTCTCTCTGTCCCCCTCTCTCTGTCCCCCCTCTCTGTCCCCCTCTCTCTCTGTCCCCTTCTCTCTCTCTGTCCCCCTCTCTCTGCCCCCTCTCTTTGCCCCGGTCTCTGTCCCCCTCTCTCTGTTGCCCTCTCTCTGCCCACTCTCTGTCCAACTCTCTCTGCCCCCCTCACTCTCTCCCACTCTGTACCCCTCTCTCTTTCCCCCACTCTCTGTCCCCCTCTCTCTGTACCCCTCTCTCTGTCCCCCTCTCTCTCTGTCCCCAGTCTCTCTGCCCCCCTCTCTTCCCCACTTTCTCTGTCCCCCTCTCTCTCTGTCCCCCTCTCTCTGCCCCCTCTCTCTGTCCCCTCTCTGTCCCCCTCTCTCTGTCCCCTCTCTCTCTGACCCCCTATCTCTCTGTTCTCCCTCTCTCTGTCCCCTCTCTCTGTCCCCCTGTCTCTCTGTCCCCCTCTCTCTGTCCCCCCCTCTCTCTGTCCCCCTCTCTCTCTGACCCCTCTCTCTCTGTTCTCCCTCTCTCTGTCCCCCTCTCTCTCTGTCCCCCTCTCTCTGTCCCTCCTCTCTCTGCCCCCACTCTGTCACCATCTCTCTGTCCCCTCTCCCTCTGTTCCCTCTCGCTCTGTCCCCCTCTCTCTGCCCCCCCACTCTGGTCCCCTCCGTCCCCACTCTGTCCTCTCTCTCTCTCTGTCCCCCCTCTCTCTGTACCCCTCTCTCTCTAACCCTCTCTGTCTCTGCCCCCCTCTCTCTGCCCCCTCGCTCTGTTCCCCGCTCTCTGTTCCCCCATCTCCATCGCCCTCTCTCTGCCCCCTCTTTGTCACCGTCTCTCTGTTCCCCCCTCTCTGTCTCCGTCTCTCTGCCCTCTCTCAGTCACCGTCCCTCTGTTCGCCCCCCCGTCCACCCCTCTCTGTCGCACGCTCTCTGCCCCCTCTCTGTCACAGTTTCTCTGTTCCCCCTCTCTCTGTCCCCCTCGTCCCCCCCTCTCTCTGTTCCCCCCTTCACTGTCCCCTCTCTGTCCCCCCTCTCTCTGTTCCCCCCTTCACTGTCCCCTCTCTGTCCCCCCTCTCTCTGTTCCCCCTTCACTGTCCCCTCTCTGTCCCCCCTCCCTCTGTTCCCCCTTCACTGTCCCCTCTCTGTCCCCCCTCTCTCTGTTCCCCCCTTCACTGTCCCCTCTCTGTCCCCCCTCTCTCTGTTCCCCCTTCACTGTCCCCTCTCTGTCCCCCCTCTCTCTGTTCCCCTCTTCACTGTCCCCTCTCTGTCCCCCCTCTCTCTGTTCCCCCCTTCACTGTCCCCTCTCTGTCCCCCCGCTGTCCCCTCTCAGTCACCGTCTCTCTGTTCGCCCCCCCGTCCCCCTCTCTCTGTCCCCCCCTCACTGTCCCCTCTCTTTTTTGGCCTCTCTCTGCCCCTTTCTGTCACCGTCTCTCTGCTCCTTCTCTCTCTGCCCCCCTCTCTCTCTGTCCCCTCTCTCTCTCTGTCCCCACTCTTTCTGCCCCCTCTCTCTATCCCCATCTCTCTGTTCCCTCTCTGGTCCCCCCCTCTGCGCCCCCTCTCTGTTCACCTCTCTCTCTGTACCCCCTCTCTCTCTGCCCCTCTCTGTCCCAGTCTCTCCGTCCCTCCTCTCTCTGTCCCCCTCTCTCTGTCCCCCTCTCTCTGTCCCCCTGTCTCTGTCCCCTTCTCTCTGTCCCCCTCTCTCTGTCCCTCCTCTCTCTGTCCCCCTCTCTCTGTCCCCCTCTCTCTGTCCCTCCTCTCTCTGTCCCCCTCTCTCTGTCCCCCTCTCTCTGTCCCCCTCATCTCTGTCCCCCTCTCTCTGTCCCTCCTCTCTCTGCCCCCACTCTGTCACCATCTCTCTGTCCCCTCTCCCTCTGTTCCCTCTCGCTCTGTCCTCCTCTCTCTGCCCCCCGCACTCTGGGCCCTCCGTCCCCCCTCTGTCCTCTCTCTCTCTGTCCCCCCTCTCTCTGTCTCCTTCTCTCTCTAACCCTGTCTGTCACTGACCCCCTCTCTCTGCCCCCTCGGTCTGTTCCCCGCTCTGTGTTCCCCCATCTCCATCGCCCTCTCTCTGCCCCTTCTTTGTCACCGTCTCTCTGTCCCCGCCCCACCCCCCGCGTCACCGTCTCTCTGTCCCCTCTCCCGCTGTTCCCTCTAGCTCTGTCCCCCTCTCTCTGCCCCCCCACTCTGGTACACCCTCGTCCCCCTCTGTCCTCTCTCTCTGTGTCACCCCTCTCTCTTCCCCCCTCTCTCTAAACCTCTCTGTCTCTGACCCCCTCTCTCTGCCCCCTCGCTCTGTTCCCAGCTCTCTGTTCCGCCATCTCCATCGCCCTCTCTCTGCCCCCTCTTTGTCCCCCTCTCTCTGTCTCCCCCCCCCCCCCCCACTTTGGCCGTCTCTCTCTTTCTGTTCACCTCTCTCTGCCACCCCCTCTCTCTGTACCCCCTCTCTCTGTCCCCCTCTCTCTGTCCCCGTCTCTCTGTGCCTCCTCTCTCTGTCCCCCTCTCTCTGTCCCCTCTCCCTCTATTCCCTCTCGCTCTGTCCCCCTCTCTCTGCCCCCCCCACTCTGGTACACCCCCGTCCCCCCTCTGTCCTCTCTCTCTGTGTCACCCCTCGCTCTGTCCCTCTCTCTCTCAAACCCTCTATGTCTCAGCCCCCCCTCTCTCTGTACCCCCTCTCTCTGTCCCCCTCTCTCTGTCCCCGTCTCTCTGTCCCCCTCTCTCTGTTCTCCCTCTCTCTGTCCCTCTCTCTCTGTCCCCCTCTCTCTGTCCCTCCTCTCTCTGCCCCCACTCTGTCACCATCTCTCTGACCCCTCTCCCTCTGCTCCCTCTCTCTCTGTCACCCCTCTCTCTGTCCCCCTCTCTCTCTAACCCACTCTGTCTCTGACCCCCTCTCTCTGCCCCCTCGCTCTGTTCCCCGCTCTCTGTTCCCCCATCTCCATCGCCCTCTCTCTGCCCCCTCTTTGTCACCGTCTCTCTGTCTCCGTCGCTCTGCCCTCTCTCAGTCACCGTCTCTCTGTTCCTCCCCCCCGTCCACCCCTCTCTGTCGCCCGCTCTCTGCCCCCTCTCTGTCACAGATTCTCTGCCCCCCCTCTCTCTGTCCCCCTCGTCCCCCCTCTCTCTGTTCCCCCCACCCCACTGTCCCCTCTCTGTCCCCCCGCTCTCTGTCCCCCCCTCACTGTCCTCTCTCAGTCACCGTCTCTCTATTCGCCCCCCCGTCCCCCCTCTCTCTGTCCCCCCCCCTCACTGTCCCCTCTCTTTGTTGGCCTCACTCTGCCCCGCTCTGTCACCGTCTCTCTGCCCCTTCTCTCTCTGCCACCCTCTCTCTCTGTCCCCTCTCTCTCTCTGTGTCCCCACTCTTTCTGCCCCCTCTCTCTATCCCCATCTCTCTGTTCCCTCTCTGGTCCCCCCCTCTGCGCCCCCTCTCTGTTCACCTCTCTCTCTGACCCCCTCTCTCTCTGACACCCTCTCTCTCTGTCCCCCTCTCTCTATGTACCCCTCTCTCTCTGACACCCTCTCTCTCTGACCCTCCTCTCTCTGTCCCCCTCTCTCTCTGTACTCCCTCTCTCTCTGTCCCCCTCTCTCTCTGTACCCCCTCTCTCTCTGATCCCCTCTCTCTCTGTCCCTCTCTCTCTCTGCCCCCCCCTCTCTGCCCCCTCGCTCTGTTCCCCGCTCTCTGTCCCCCCATCTCTACCGCCCTCTCTCTGCCCCCTCTCTGACACTGTCTCTCTGTCCCCCCTCTCTCTGTCCACGTCTCTCTGCCCCCTCTCTCAGTCCATCCTCTCTGTCACAAACCTCTGTCCCCCCCTCTCTGTAGCCCTCTTTCTGCCCCCTCTCAGTCACCATCTCTCTGTTCCCCCCGTCCACGCCTCTCTGTCGCCCGCTCTCTGCCCCCTCTCTGTTACAGTCTCTCTGTCCCCCCTCTCTCTGTGTTTCCTCTCTGTCTCCCCCTCTCTGTCCCCCTCTCTCTGTCGCCCTCTTGCTGACCCCCTTCTCTGTCCCCCTCTCTCTGTTCCCCCCTTTCTGTCGCCCTCTTTCTGACACCCTCTCTATCTGTCCCCCCTCTCTGTCCCCTCCCACTCACCATCTCTCTGTCCCCCCTCCCTCTGTCCCCCTCCCTCTGCCCCCTTTCTCTCTGACCCCCTCTATCTCCCTCACTCTCTGTGGCCCTCTCTCTGTCGCCAACTCTCTGCCCCCTCTCCCTCTCCGCCTCTCTCTGTCTCCCTCTCTGTCCCCCTCTCTCTCTGTCCCCATCTCTCTCTGTCCCCCTCTCTCTCTGTCCCACCCACTCTGTCCCCCTCTCTCTCTCCCCCCTCTCTGTCCCCCTCTCTCTATGTCCCTCTCTCTCTCTGTCCCTCTCTCTCTGTCCCCCTCTCTGTCCCCCTCTCTCTCTGTCCCCATCTCTGTTCCCCTCTCTTTGTCCCCCTCTCTCTCTGTCCCTCTCACTCTCTGTCCCTCTCTCTCTGTCCCCCTCTCTCTGTCCCCCTCTCTCTGTCCCCGTCCCTCTCTCTCTCTGTCCCTCTCTCTCTGTCCCCCTCTCTGTCCCACCTGCCTCTCTCTGTCCTCCTCTCTCTGCCCCACTTTCTCTGACACCCTCTCTTTCCCCGACTCTGTAACCCTCTCTCTGTCCCCCCCTTTGGCCACCTCTCTCTCTCTGTCCACCTCTCTCTGCCCCCCTCTCTCTCTGTACCCCCTCTCTCTGTCCCCCTCTCTCTGTCCCCGTCTCTCTAACCCTCCTCTCTCTGTCCCCCTCTCTCTGTCCCCCTCTCTCTGTCCCCCACTCTCTGTCCCCCTCTCTCTGTACCCCTCTCTCTCTGTTCCCCTCTCTCTCTGCCCCCCCTCTTCCCCCATCTCTCTGTCCCTGCCTCTCTCTGTCCCCCTCTCTCTGACCACCCCCCCCTTTGCTCGCCTCTCTCTCTCTGTCCACCTCTCTCTGTCCCCCTCTCTCTCTGTACCCCCTCTCTCTGTCCCCCTCTCTCTGTCTCCCTCTCTCTATCCCCCTCTCTCTGTCCCTCCTCTCTCTGCCCCCACTCTGTCACCATCTCTCTGACCCCTCTCCGTCTGTTCCCTCTCGCTCTGTCCTCCTCTCTCTGCCCCCCGCACTCTGGGCCCTCCGTCCCCCCTCTGTCCTCTCTCTCTTTGTCACCCCTCTCTCTCTGTCCCCCTCTCTCTCTAACCCTCTCTGTGTCTGACCCCCTCTCTCTGCCCCCTCGCTCTGTTCCCCGCTCTCTGTTCCCCCATCTCCATCGCCCTCTCTCTGCCTCCTCTTTGTCACCGTCTCTCTGTTCCCCCCTCTCTGTCTCCGTCTCTCTGCCCTCTCTCAGTCACCGTCTCTCTGTTCCCCCCCCCGTCCACCCCTCTCTGTCGCCCGCTCTCTGCCCCTCTCTGTCACAGTTTCTCTGTCCCCCCTCTCTCTGTCCCCCTCGTACCCCCCTCTGTTCCCCCCCCACTGTCCCCCTCTCTCTGTCCCGCCTCTCTCTGTCGCCCTCTTTCTGACCCCCTCTCTCTCTGTCCCCCCCTCTCTGCCCCCTCTCGGTCACCATCTCTCTGTACTCACTCGGTCTTTCCCCCTCTCTCTGTCCCCCTCTCTCTGTCCCCCCCTCGCTGTCCCCCACTCTCTCTGATTCCCCCCTCTCTCTTACCCCCTCTGTCTGAACCCCTCTCTTTCTGTCCCCCTCTCTGACCCCTCTCTCTTTCCCCCTCTCTCTGTCCCCCCTCTCTGTCCACCTCTCTCGGTCCCCTTCTCTCTGTTCGCCTCTCTCTCTGTCGCCCTCTCTCTATCCCTCCTCTCTCTGTCCCCCTCTCTCTGTCCCCCTCTCTCTGTCCCCTTCTCTCTGTCCGCCTCTCTCTCTGTCGCCCTCTCTCTGTCCCTCCTCTCTCCGTCCCCTCTCTCTGTCACTCCTCTCTCTGTCCCCTCTCTCTGTCCCCCTCTATCTGTCCCCCCCTCTCTCTGTCCCCCTCTCTCTGTCCCCCTCTCTCTGTCCCCCTCTCTCTGTCCCCCTCTCTCTCTGTCCCCCTCTCTCTCTGTCCCCCTTTCTCTGTCCCCTCTCTCTGTCCCCCTCTCTCTCTGTACCCCCTCTCTCTGTCCCCCTCTCTCTGTCCCCTTATCTCTGTCCGCCTCTCTCTCTGTCACCCTCTCTCTGTCCCTCCTCTCTCTGTCCCCTCTCTCGGTCCCCCCTCTCTGTGTCCCCCTCTCTTTCTGTCCCCCCATCTCTCTTTTCTCCCTCTCTCTGTCCCTCCTCTCTCTGTCCCCTCTCTCTGTCCCCCTCTATCTGTCCCCCCTCTCTCTGTCCCCCTCTTTCTGTCCCTCCTCTCTCTGTCCCACTCTCTCTGTACCCCCTCTCTCTGTCCCCCTCTCTCTGTCCCTCCTCTCTCTGTCCCCCCTCTCTGTCCCCTCTCTCTGTCCCCCTCTATCTGTCCCCCCTCTCTCTGTCCCCCTCTTTCTGTCCCTCCTCTCTCTGTCCCACTCTCTCTGTACCCCCTCTCTCTGTCCCCCTCTCTCTGTCCCTCCTCTCTCTGTCCCCCCTCTCTGTCCCCCTCTCTCTGTCCCCTTATCTCTGTCCGCCTCTCTCTCTGTCACCCTCTCTCTGTCCCTCCTCTCTCTGTCCCCTCTCTCGGTCCCCCCTCTCTGTGTCCCCCTCTCTTTCTGTCCCCCCATCTCTCTTTTCTCCCTCTCTCTGTCCCTCCTCTCTCTGTCCCCTCTCTCTGTCCCCCTCTATCTGTCCCCCCTCTCTCTGTCCCCCTCTTTCTGTCCCTCCTCTCTCTGTCCCACTCTCTCTGTACCCCCTCTCTCTGTCCCCCTCTCTCTGTCCCTCCTCTCTCTGTCCCCCCTCTCTGTCCCCCTCTCTCTGTCCCCTTATCTCTGTCCGCCTCTCTCTCTGTCGCCTCTCTCTGTCCCCCCTCTCTGCGTCCCCCTCTCTTTCTGTCCCCCCTCTCTCTATCCAACTCTCTGTCTGTTCTCCCTCTCTCTGTCCCTCCTCTCTCTGTCCCCTCTCTCTGTCCCCCTCTCTCTCTGTTCCCCTCTCTCTGTCCCCCTCTCTCTCTGTCCCCTCTCTCTGTCCCCTCTCTCTGTCCCCCTCTCTCTGTCCCTCTCTATCTGTCCCCCTCTCTCTCTGTCCCCCTCTCTCTGTCCCCCCCTCTCTCTGTCCCCCTCTCTCTGTCCCCCTCTCTCTCTGTTCCCCTCTCACTGTCTCCCCCTCTCTCTGTCCCCCTCTCTCTGTTCCCCTCTCTCTGTCCCTCCTCTCTCTGTCCCCCTCTCTCTGTACCCCCTCTCTCTGTCCCCCTCTCTCTGTCCCTCCTCTGTCTGTCCCCCCTCTCTGTCCCCCTCTCTCTGTCCCCCTCTCTCTGTCCCCTTATCTCTGTCCGCCTCTCTCTCTGTCGCCCTCTCTCTGTTCTCCCTCTCTCTGTCCCTCCTCTATCTGCCCCCACTCTGTCACCATCTCTCTGTCCCCTCTCCCTCTGTTCCCTCTCGCTCTGTCCCCCTCTCTCTGCACCCCCATTCTGGTACCCCCCTTTCCCCCTCTTTCCTCTCTCTCTCTCTGTCCCCTCTCTCTCTGTCCCCCTCACTCTCTATCCCCCTCTCTCTCTGACCCCCTCTCTCTGCTCTCTCACTCTGTTCCACGCTCTCGGTTTCCCCCTCTCTCTGTCCCCCCTCTCTCTGCCTCCCTCTCTCTGACCCCCTCTCTCTCTGTCCCCCTATCTCTCTGTCCCCCTCACTCTGTTCCCCTCTCTCTCTGTCCCCCTCTCTCTCTGTCCCTCTCTCTGTCCCTCCTCTCTCTGTCCCCCTCTCTCTGTCCCCCCCTCTCTCTGTCCCCCTCTCTCTGTCCACCTCTCTCAGTCCCTCCTCTCTCTGTCCTCCTCTCCCTGTCCCCTCTCTCTCTGTCCCCTCTCTCTCTGTACCCCTTCTCTCTGCCCCCCCTCTCTCTCTCCCTCCTCTCTCTGTCCCCCTCTCTCTGTCCCCTTCTCTCTGTCCGCCTCTATCTCTGTCGCCCTCTCTCTGTCCCTCCTCTCTCTGTCCCCTCTCTCTGTCCCCCTCTCTCTGTCCCCCCTCTCTCTGTCCCCCTCTCTCTGTCCCCCTCTCTCTCTGTCCCCTCTCTCTCTGTCCCCTCTCTCTCTGTACCCCTTCTCTCTGTCCCCCTCTCTCTGTCCCTCCTCTCTCTGTCCCCCCTCTCTGTCCCCCTCCCTCTGTCCCCTTCTCTCTGTCCGCCTCTATCTCTGTCGCCCTCTCTCTGTCCGTCCTCTCTCTGTCCCCTCTCTCTGTCCCCCTCTCTCTGTCCCCCCTCTCTGTGTACCCCTCTCTTTCTGTCCCCCCATCTCTCTGTTCTCCCTCTCTCTGTCCCTCCTCTCTCTGTCCCCTCTCTCTGTCCCCCGCTCTCTGTCCCCCTCTATCTGTCCCCCTCTCTCTCTGTCCCCCTCTCTCTGTCCCCCCCTCTCTGTCCCCCTCTCTCTGTCCCTCCTCTCTCTGTCCCCCCTCTCTGTCCCACTCTCTCTGTCCCCTCTCTCTGTCCCCTCTCTCTCTGACCCCCTCTCTCTGTACCCCTCTCTCTCTGTCCCCTCTCTCTCTGTACCCCTTCTCTCTGTCCCCCTCTCTCTGTCCCTCCTCTCTCTGTCCCCGCTCTCTGTCCCCCTCTCTCTGTCCCCTTCTCTCTGTCTGCCTCTATCTCTGTCGCCCTCTCTCTGTCCCTCCTCTCTCTGTCCCCCCTCTCTGTGTACCCCTCTCTTTCTGTCCCCCCTATCTCTCTGTTCTCCCTCTCTCTGTCCCTCCTCTCTCTGTCCCCCCCTCTCTGTCCCCCTCTCTCTGTCCCCCTCTCTCTGTCCCCCTCTCTCTCTGACCCCCTCTCTCTGTCCCCCCTCTCTCTGTCCCCCTCTCTCTGTCCCCCTCTCTCTCTGTTCTCGCTCTCTCTGTCCCTCCTCTGTCTGCCCCCACTTTGTCACCATCTCTCTGTCCCCTCTCCCTCTGTTCCCTCTCGCTCTGCCCCCTCTCTCTGCACCCCCACTCTGGTCCCCCCCTTTCCCCCTCTGTCCTCTCTCTCTCTGTCCCCTCTCTCTCAGTCCCCCTCACTCTCTATCCCTCTCTCTCTCTGACCCCCTCTCTCTGTCCCCCTCTATCTGTCCCCCTCTCTCTCTGTCCCCCTCTCTCTGTACCCCCCTCTCTCTGTCCCCCTCTGTCTGCCCCCCTCTCTCTCTGTTCTCCCTCTCTCTGTCACTCCTCTGTCTGCCCCCACTCTGTCACCATCTCTCTGTCCCCTTTCCCTCTGTTCCCTCTCTCTCTGACCCCCTCTCTCTGCCCCCTCACTCTGTTCCACGCTCTCTGTTCCCCCCTCTCTCTGTCCCCCCACTCTCTGCCCCCCTCTCTCTGCCCCTCTCTGTCCCCCTCTCTCTGTTCCCCTCTCTCTCTGTCCCCCCTCTCTCTCTGTCCCTCTCTCTGTCCCTCCTCTCTCTGTCCCCCTCTCTCTGTCCCCCTCTCTCTGTCCCCTTCTCTCTGTCCGCCTCTCTCTCTGTCCCCCTCTCTCTGTCCCCCCTCTCTGTGTCCCTCTCTCTCTCTGTCGCCCTCTCTCTGTCCCTCCTCTCTATGTCACCCCTCACTGTCCCCCTCTCTCTGTCCCCCTTTCTCTGTCCCCCCTCTCTGTGTCCCCCTCTCTTTCTGTACCCCCTATCTCTCTGTTCTCCCTCTTTTTGTCCCTCCTCTCTCTGTCCTCTCTCTCTGTCCCCCTCTCTCTGTCCCCCCCTCTCTCTGTCCCCCTCTCCCTGTCCCCCTCTCTCTGTCCCTCCTCTCTCTGTCCCCCTCTCTCTGTCCCCTTCTCTCTCTGTCCCCTCTCTCTGTCCCCCTCTCTCTGTCCCCCTCTATCTGTCCCCCTCTCTCTCTGTCCCCCTCTCTCTGCCCCCCCTCTGTCTGTCCCCCTTTCTCTCTGTTCTCCCTCTCTCTGTCACTCCTCTGTCTGCCCCCACTCTGTCACCATCTCTCTGTCCCCTCTCCCTCTGTTCCCTCTCGCTCTGTCCCCCTCTCTCTGTCCCCCTCTCTCTGTCCCCTTCTCTCTGTCCGCCTCTCTCTCTGTCCCCCCACTCTCTGTCCCCCTCTCTCTCTGTCGCCGTCTCTCTGTCCCCCTCTCTCTCTGTCCCCTCTCTCTCTGTCCCCCTCTATCTGTCCCCTCTCTCTCCCAGCCTCTCTGACCCCCTCTCTACCCCGCTCTCTGACCCCCTCTCTGTTGCCCTCTCCCTGCTCCCGCTCTCTCTGCCCCCCCGACCCCTCGCTCTGTCCCCCTCTCTCTGTTTCCCTCTCTCTGTTCCCCTCTCTCTGTTCCCCTCTCTCTGTCCCCCTCTCTCTTTTCCCCTCACTCCTGTCCCCCTCATTGTGTCCCCTCTCTCTCCCCCGCTCTTTGACCCCCTCTCTGTTGCCCTCTCTCTCTGCCCCCTCTCTCTCTGCCCCCCTCTCTCTGCCCCCTCTCTCTATCCCTCTCTCACTGCTCCCCCTCTCTCTCTCCCGCTCTCTGACCCCCTCTCTGTCACCCTTTCTCTCTGCCCCCTCTCTCTGCCCCCACTCTCTCTGCCCCCTCTCTGTCCCCTCCACTCTCTCTCCCCCTCTCTCTGACCCCCTCTCTCTCCCCCACTCTGTACCCCTCTCTCTGTCTCCCTCTCTCTGCCCCCCACTCTCTCTGTCCCCCTCTCTCTCTCTGACCCCCTCTCTCTCTGACCCCCTCTATCTCCACCGCTCCCTGTCCCCCCTCTCTCTGTTGCCCTCTCTCGCTGTCGCCCTCTCTCTGTCGCCCTCTCTCTGACCCCTCTCTAACACCCGCCTTTCCCTGTACCACGTCACTGTCACCCTCTCTCGTTGTCTCCCTCTCTCTGCCCCCCTCTCTTCACCGTCTTTCTATCCCCCTTCTCTCTGTTCCCCCTTTCTCTGTTCCCCCTCTCTCTGTCCCCCTCTCTCTGTCCCCCCTCTCTCTGTCCCCCCTCTCTCTGTCCCCCCTCTCTCTGTCCCCCCTCTCTCTCTGACCCCCTCTATCTCCCCCACTCACTGGCCCCTGCTCTCTGTCGCCCCCTCTCTGACCCCCACTCTCTCTGTTCCCTCTCTCTCTGACCCCCTCTCTCTCTGTCCCCCTCTATCTCCGGCGCTCCCTGTCCCCCCTCTCTCTGTTGCCCTCTCTCTCTGACCCCCTCTCTCTATCCCCCTCTCACTGCCCCCTCTCTCTCTCTCCCGCTTTCTGACCCCCTCTCTGTCACCCTTTCTCTCTGCCCCCTCTATCACTGCACCCTCTCTCTCTGCCCCCTCTCTGTCCCCCCCACTCTCTGTCCCCTCTCTCTGAACCCCTCCCTCTCCCCCACTCTGTACCCTTCTCTCTGTCTCCCTCTCTCTGCACCCCCTCTCTGTCACCGTCTTTCTATCCCCCTTCTCTCTGTTCCCCCTCTCTCTGTTCCCCCTCTCTCTGTCCCCCTCTCTCTGCCCCCCCTCTCTCTGCCCCCTCTCTGTCACAGTTTCTCTGTCCACCCTCTCTCTGTCCCCCCCCCGTCCCCCATCTCTCTCTGTCCCCCCCCCCTCACTGTCCCCTCTCTTTGTTGGCCTCTCTCTGCCCCGTCTCTGTCACCGTATCTCTGCCCCTTCTCTCTCTGCCCCCTCTTTCTGCCCCCTCTCTCTGTCCCCCCTCTCTGTCCCCCCTCTCTGTCTCCCTCTCTCTGCCCCCTCTCTCTGTCACCGTCTCTCTATCCCCCCCTTCTCTCTGTCCCACCTTTCTCTGTGACCCCTCTCTTTGTCCCTCCCTCTCTCTGTCCCCCTCTCTCTCTGTCCCCCTCTCTGTTGCCAACTTTCTGCCCCCTCTCTCTCTGTCCCCCCCCTCTCTGACCCCCTCTATCTCCCCGCTCTCTGTCCCCCTCTCTCTGTTGCCCTCTCTCGCTGTCGCCCCTCTCCCTGTCCCACTCTCTCTGTCCCACTCTCTCTGCCGCCCGACCCTTCTCTCTGTCCCCTCTCTCTCTGTTCCCCTCTCTCTGTCCCCCTCTCTCTGTCGCCACTCATTCTGCCCCCCTCTGTCTGCCCCCATCGCTCTCTGCCCCTCTCTCTCTATCTCCCCCACTCTCTGTTCCCTCTCTCTCTCTGCCTCTCTCTTTCTCTGCCCCCCTGTCTCTGGCCTCCTCTCTCTTTGGCCCCCAATCTCTCTGTCCCCTCTCTCTCTCTGACCCCCTTTCTCTCTGACCACCTCTATCTCCCCCGCTCCCTGTCCCCCCTCTCTCTGTTGCCCTCTCTCGCTGTCGCCCTCTCTCTGTCGCCCTCTCTCTGACCCCCTCTCGCACACCCGCCTCTCCCTGTACCACCTCACTGTCCCCCTCTCTCGCCGTTGCCCCTCTCTCTGTCCCATTCTCTCTGACCCACTCTCTCTGCCCCCTCGCTCTGTTCCCCGCTCTCTGTTCCCCCATCTCTATCGCCCTCTCTCTGTTCATCCCCCTGTCACCGTCTCTCTGCCCCCTCTCATTCACCGTCTCTCTGTCCCCCCCCTCTCTATGACCCCCTCTATCTCCCCGCTCTCTGTCCCCCTCTCTCTGTTGCCCTCTCTCGCTGTCGCCCCTCTCCCTGTCCCACTCTCTCTGTCCCACTCTCTCTGCCCCCCGACCCTTCTCTCTGTCCCTTCTCTCTCTGTTCCCCTCTCTCTGTCCCCCTCTCTCTGTCGCCTCTCTCTCTCCCTACTCTTTGACCCCCCTCTGTCTCCCTCTCTCTCTCTGTCCCCTCTCTCTGACCCCCTCTCTCTATCCCCATCTCACTGTCCCCTCTCTCTCTCCCACTCTCTGACCCCCTCTCTGTCATCCTCTCTTTCTGCCTCCTCTCTCTGCCCCCTCTCTCTCTGCCCCCCTCTCTCTCTGCCCTACTCTCTCTCTGCCCTCCTCTCTCTGACCCCCGGCCCCCTCTCTCTGTGTCCGCTCTCTCTCTCCGCTCTCTGACCCCTCTCTGTCGCCCGCGCTCTCTGTCCCCCTCTCTGTCGCCCGCGCTCTCTGTCCCCCACTCTCTCTCTCTCTGTCCCCTCTCTCTCTCTCTCTGTCCCCCACTCTTTCCATCTCCCCACTCTCTGTCCCCCTCTGTCCCCTCTCTCTCCCACCCGCATCTCTCTCTCTCTCTCTGTCCCCCACTCTTTCCATCTCCCCACTCTCTGTCCCCCTCTGTCCCCTCTCTCTCCCACCCGCATCTCTCTTTCCCTCCTCTTTGTCCCCCCTCTCTGTCCCCCTCTCTCTCTGTCCCCCTCTCTCTCTGTCCCCCTCTCTCTCAGTCCCGCTCTCTCTCTTCCTCCATCTCTGTCCCCCTCTCTCTCCCACCCGCCTCTCTCTCTGTCCCCCTTTCTCTGTCCCCCACTCTCTCTCCCCTCTATCTCTCCCTGTCTCTCTGCCCTCTCTCTGTCTCCCACTCTCTCCATTCCCCCACTCTCTGTACCCCTCTCTCTGTTCCCACTCTCTGACCCCCTATATCTCGCCAACTCCCTGTCACACTCTCTCTGCCCCTCTCTCTTTCCCCTCTCTCTCTGCGCCCTCTCTCTGTCACCTTCTATCTATCCCCCCTTCTCTCTCTCCCACCTTTCTCTCTTCCCCCTCTCTTTGTCCCTCCCTCTCTCGGTCCCCCTCTCTCTCTGTTCCCCTCTCTCTGTTGCCTCTTTCTGCCCCCTCTCTCTCTGTCCCCCCTCTCTCTCTGACCCCCTCTATCTCCCCGCTCTCTCTCCCCCTCTCTCTGTTGCCCTCTCTTGCTGTCGCCCCTCTCCCTGTCCCACTCTCTCTGTCCCACTCTCTCTGCCCCCCGACCCTTCTCTCTGTCCCCTCTCTCTCTGTTCCCCTCTCTCTGTCCCCCTCTCTCTGTCGCCTCTCTCTCTCCCTACTCTTTGACCCCCCTCTGTCTCCCTCTCTCTCTCTGTCCCCTCTCTCTGACCCCCTCTCTCTATCCCCATCTCACTGTCCCCTCTCTCTCTCTCCCGCTCTCTGAACCCCTCTCTGTCATCCTCTCTTTCTGCCTCCTCTCTCTGCCCCCTCTCTCTCTGCCCCCCTCTCTCTCTGCCCTCCTCTCTCTCTGCCCTCCTCTCTCTGACCCCCGTCCCCCTCTCCCTGTGTCCGCTCTCTCTCTCCGCTCTCTGACCCCCTCTCTGTCGCCCGCGCTCTCTGTCCCCCTCTCTGTCGCCCGCGCTCTCTGTCCCCCTCTCTCTCTCTCTGTCCCCCTCTCTCTCTCTCTCTGTCCCCCACTCTTTCCATCTCCCCACTCTCTGTCCCCCTCTGTCCCCTCTCTCTCCCACCCGCATCTCTCTATCCCTCCTCTTTGTCCCCCACTCTCTCTGTCCCCCCTCTCTCTGTCCCCCCTCTCTCTGTCCCCCCTCTCTGTCCCCCTCTCTCTCTGTCCCCATCTCTCTCTTTTCCCCTCTCTCTCAGTCCCGCTCTCTCTCTTCCCCCATCTCTGTCCCCCTCTCTCACCCACCCGCCTCTCTCTCTGTCCCCCTTTCTCTGTCCCCCTCTCTCTGTCCCCTCTATCTCTCCCTGTCTCTCTGCCCTCTCTCTGTCTCCCACTCTCTCCATTCCCCCACTCTCTGTACCCCTCTCTCTGTTCCCACTCTCTGACCCCCTCTCTCTCTCTCTGCCCCCCCTGCCTCTCTCTCTCTCTGCCCCCCCTGTCTCTGGCCTCCTCTCTCGTTGGCCCCCTCTCTCTCTGGCCCCCTCTCTCTGTTGCCTCTTTCTGCCCCCTCTCTCTCTGTCCCCCCTCTCTCTGTCACCCTCTCTCTCTATCCCCTCTCTCTCTGTCCCTCTCTCTCTGCCCCCTCTCTCTGTCCCCCTCTCTCTGTCTCCTCTATCTCACACTCTCTCGCTCTGAACCCTCTCTGTCCCCCTCTCTCTGTCTCCTCTATCTCTCACTCTCTCGCTCTGAACCCTCTCTATCCCCCTCTCTCTGTCCCCCTCTCTCTGTCCCCCTCTCTCTGTCCCCCTCTCTCTGTCCCTCCTCTCTCTGCCCCCACTCTGTCACCATTTCTCTCTCCCCTCTCCCTCTGTTCCCTCTCGCTCTGTCCCCCTCACTCTGCCCCACCCCCACTCTGGCCCCCCCTCCCCACTCTGTCCTCTCTCTCTGTCCCCTCTCACTCTGTCACCCTCTCTCTCTAACCCTCTCTGTCTCCGTCCCACTCTCTCTGCCCCCTCTCTGTCACCGTCTCTCTGTCCCCCCATCTCTATCGCCCTCTCTCTGGCCCCCTCTCACTGTTGCCTCTTTCTGCCCCCTCTCTCTCTGTCCCCCCTCTCTCTGTCACCCTCTCTCTCTATCCCCTCTCTCTCTGTCCCTCTCTCTCTGCCCCCTCTCTCTGTCCCCCTCTCTCTGTCTCCTCTATCTCACACTCTCTCGCTCTGAACCCTCTCTGTCCCCCTCTCTCTGTCTCCTCTATCTCTCACTCTCTCGCTCTGAACCCTCTCTGTCCCCCTCTCTCTGTCCCCCTCTCTCTGTCCCCCTCTCTCTGTCCCTCCTCTCTCTGCCCCCACTCTGTCACCATTTCTCTCTCCCCTCTCCCTCTGTTCCCTCTCGCTCTGTCCCCCTCACTCTGCCCCACCCCCACTCTGGCCCCCCCTCCCCACTCTGTCCTCTCTCTCTGTCCCCTCTCACTCTGTCACCCTCTCTCTCTAACCCTCTCTGTCTCCGTCCCACTCTCTCTGCCCCCTCTCTGTCCCCGTCTCTCTGCCGCCTCTCGGTCACCGTCTCTCTGTTCGCCCCCCCCGCCCCCCCCCCCGTCCACACCTCTCTGTCGCCCGTACTCTGCCCCCTCTCTGCCACAGTTTCTCTGTAGCCCCTCTCTCTGTCCCCCTCGTCCTCCCCTCTCTCTGTCCCCCCGTCACTGCCCCCTCTCTGTCCCCGTCTCTCTGCCCCCTCTCTCAGTCCACCCTCTCTCGGTCCCAAACCTCTGTCCCCCCCTCTCTGTAGCCCTCTCTCTGCCCCCTCTCAGTCACCATCTCTCTGTTCCCCCCACCGTCCACCCCTCTCTGTCGCCCGCTCTCTGCCCCCTCTCTGTCACCGTCTCTCTGCCCTCTCTCAGTCACCCTCTCTATGTTCCCCCCCGTCCACTCCTCTCTGTCGCCCGCTCTCTGCCCCTCTCTCTGTCACCGTCTCTCTATCCCCCTTCTCTCTGTCCCACCTTTCTCTGTTCCCCCTCTCTTTGTCCCTCCCTCTCTCTGTCCCCCTCTCTCTCTGTCCCCCTCTCGCTGTTGCCTCTTTCTGCCCCGCTCTCTCTTTCACCCCTCTCTCTCTGACCCCCTCTATCTCCCCCGCTCTCTGTCACCCTCTCTCTGCTGCCCTCTCTCGCTGTCGGCCCTCTCTTCGTCCCACTCTCTCTGACCCACTCTCTCTGACCCCCCGACCCCTCTCTCTGTCCCCTCTCTCTCTGTTCCCCTCTCTCTATCCCCCTCTCTCTGTCCCCTCTCTCTCTCCCCTGCTCTTTGACCCCCCTCTGTCCCCCTCTCTCTGTCCCCCTCTCTCTCTGTACCCCTCTCTCTGCCCCTCTCTCTGTCCCCCTCTCTCTGTCCCCCCTCTCACTGTCCCCCCTCTCTCTGTCCCCCTCTCTCTGCCCCCTTCTCTCTCTGTCCCCCCTCTCTTACTAACCCCCTCTCTCTCTGACCCCCTCTATCTCCCCCACTCTCTGTCCCCCTCTCTCTGTTGCCGTCTCTCAGTCCCCCTCTCTCTCGATCCCCTCTCTCTCTGTCCCCCTCTATCTGTCCCCTCTCTCTCCCACCCTCTCTGACACCCTCTCTCCCCCGCTCTCTGACCCCCTCTCTGTTGCCCTCTCTCTGCCCCCCCGACCCCTCTCTCTGTCCCCCTCTCTCTGTTTCCCTCTCTCTGTTCCCCTCTCTCTGTTTCCCTCTCTCTGTTCCCCTCTCTCTGTTCCCATCTCTCTGTCCCCCTCACTCCTGTCCCCCTCACTCTGTCCCCCCTCTCTCCCCCGCTCTTTGACCCCCTCTCTGTCGCCCTCTCTCTCTGCCCCCTCTCTCTCTGCCCCCCTCTCTCTGACCCCTCTCTCTATCCCCCCTCACTGCCCCCTCTCTCTCTCCTGCTCTCTGAACCCCCCTCTCTCTGACCCCCACTCTCTCTGTCCCCTTCTATCTCCCCCACTCTCTGTCCCCCGCTCTCTGTCGCCCTCTCTCTGACCCCCACTCTCTCAGTACCCCTCTCTCTCTCTGTCCCCCTCTCTCTGACCCCCTCTCTCTCTGAGCCCCCCTCTCTCTGTCCCCCCTCTCTCTCTGACCCCCTCTCTCTGTCCCCTCTCTCTCTCTGACCCCCTCTCTCTCTGACCCCCTCTATCTTCCCCGCTCTCTGTCCCCCCTCTCTGTTGCCCTCTCTCGCTGTCGCCCTCTCTCTGACCCCCTCTCTAACACCCGCCTCTCCCTGGACCACCTCACTGTCCCCCTCTCTCGCTGTCGCCCCTCTCTCTGTCCCACTCTCTCTGTCCACTCTCTCTGACCCCCTGACACCTCTCTCTGTCCCTTCTCTCTCTCTGTTCCCCTCTCTCTATCCCCCTCTCTCTGTCCCTTCTCTCTCTCCCCCGCTCTTTGACCCCCTCTCTGTCACCCTCTCTCCCTGCCCCCTCTGTCTCTGTTCCATCTCTCTGTCCCCATCTCACTGCCCCCTCTCTCTCTGCCCCCTCTCTCTCTGCCCCCCTCTGTCTGAACCCCGTCCCCGTCTCTGTCCCCCCCTCTCTCTGTCCCCCTCTCTCTGCTCCCCTCTCTCTGTTCCCCTCTCTCTGTCCCCCTCACTCTGTCCCCCCTCACTCTGTCGCCCTCTCTCTGTCCCCTTCTCTCTGTCTACCTCTCTCTACCCCCCTCTCTCTCTCCCCTCTCTTACTTCCCCGATCTTTGACCCCCTCTCTGTCGCCCTCTCTCTCTGCCCCCTCTCTCACTGCCCCCTCTCTCTGTCCCTCTCTCACAGTCCCCTCTCTCTCCCGCTCTCTGACCACCTCTCTGTCACCCCCTCTCTCTGCCCCCTCTCTCTCTGCCCCTCTCTCACTGCCCCCTCTCTCTGTCCCCCTCTCTCTGTCCCCTCTCTCTCCCCCGCTCTCTGTCCCCCGTCTCTCTGTCCCCCCCTCTCTCTCTGTTCCCCTCTCTCTATCGCCTTCTCACTGTCCCCTCTCTCTCTCCCGCACTCTGTCCCCCTCTCTCTGTCCTCCTCTCTCTGTACCCCCTCTCTCTGTCCCCCCTCTCTCTGTTCCCCCCTCTCTCTGTCCCCCTCTCTCTGTCCCCCTCTCTCTGTCCCTCCTCTCTGTCACCATCTCTCTGTCCCCTCTCCCTCTGTTCCCTCTCGCTCTGTCCCCCTCTCTTGCACCACCACTCTGGTCCCGCCCCCCTCCCCTCTCTGTCCGCTCTCTCTCTGTCCCCTCTCTCTCTGTCCCCCTCTCTCTCTATCCCTCTCTCTCTCTCTGACCCCCTCTCTCTGCCGCCTCGCTCTGTTCCCCGCTCTCTGTTCCCCCATCTCTATCGTCCTCTCTCTGTCCCCCCCGTCACCGTCTCTCTGCCCCCTCTCATTCACCGTCTCTCTGTCCCCCCCCCCTGTCCACCCCTCTCTGTCGCACGCTCTCTGCTCCCTCTCTGTCACAGTTTCTCTGTCCCCCTTCTGTGTCCCGCTCGCCCACCCCTCTCTCTGTCCCCCCCCTCACTGTCCCTTCTCTTTGTTGGCCTCTCTCTGCCCCTTCTCTGTCACAGTTTCTCTGTCCACCCTCTCTCTGTCCCCCCCCGTCTCCCCTCTCTCTCTGTCCCCCCCCCCCCGTCTCCCCTCTCTCTCTGTCCCCCCCTTCACTGTCCCCTCTCAGTCACAGTCTCTCTGTTCGCCCCCCCCCCGACCCTCTTCTCTCTGTCCCCCCCTTCACTGTCCCCTCTCAGTCACAGTCTCTCTGTTCGCCCCCCCCCCCCGACCCTCTTCTCTCTGTCCCCCCCTCACTGTCCCCTCTCTTTGTTGGCCTCTCTCTGCCCCATCTCTGTCACCGTCTCTCTGCCCCTTCTCTCTCTGGCCCCCCTCCTTCTGCCCCCTCTCTCTGTCCCCCCTCTCTGTCCACCCTCTCTGTCTCCCTCTCTCTGCCCCCTCTCTCTGTCACCGTCTCACTATCCCCCCTCCTCTCTGTCCCACCTTTCTCTGTTCCCCCTCTCTTTGTCCCTCCCTCTCTCTGTCCCCCTCTCTGTCTGTCCCCCCCTCTGTCCCCCTCTCTGTCCCCCCTCTCTGTCTCCCTCTCTCTGCCCCCTCTCTCTGTCACCGTCTATCTATCCCCCCTTCTCTCTGTCCCACCTTTCTATGTTCCCCCTCTCTCTGTCCCCTCTCTCTCTGTCCCCCTCTCTCTCTGTCCCCCTCTCTCTGTTGCCTCTTTCTGCCCCCTCTCTCTCTGTCCCCCCTCTCTCTCTGACCGCCTCTATCTCCCCACTCTCTGTCCCCCTCTCTCTGTTGCCCTCTCTCGCTGTCGCCCCTCTCCCTGTCCCACTCTCTCTGTCCCACTCTCTCTGCCCCCCTTCTCTCTGTCCCCTCTCTCTCTGTTCCCCTCTCTCTGTCCCCCTCTCTCTGTCGCCTCTCTCTCTCCCTACTCTTTGACCCCCCTCTGTCTCCCTCTCTCTCTCTGTCCCCTCTCTCTGACCCCCTCTCTCTATCCCCATCTCACTGTCCCCTCTCTCTCTCTCCCGCTCTCTGACCCCCTCTCTGTCATCCTCTCTTTCTGCCTCCTCTCTCTGCCCACTCTCTCTCTGCCCTCCTCTCTCTCTCTGCCCTCCTCTCTCTGACCCCCATCCCCATCTCTCTGTGTCCGCTCTATCTCTCCGCTCTCTGACCCCCTCTCTGTCGACCGCGCTCTCTGTCCCCCTCTCTGTCGCCCGCGCTCTCTGTCCCCCTCTCTCTCTCTCTCTGTCCCCCTCTGTCTCTCTCTCTCTCTGTCCCCCACTCTTTCCATCTCCCCACTCTCTGTCCCCCTCTGTCCCCTCTCTCTCCCACCCGCATCTCTCTCTCTCTCTCTGTCCCCCACTCTTTCCATCTCCCCACTCTCTGTCCCCCTCTGTCCCCTCTCTCTCCCACCCGCATCTCTCTATCCCTCCTCTTTGTCCCCCTCTCTCTCTGTCCCCCCTCTCTCTGTCTCCCCTCTCTCTGTCCCCCCTCTTTGTCCCCCTCTCTCTCTGTCCCCCTCTCTCTCAGTCCCGCTCTCTCTCTTCCCCCATCTCTGTCCCCCTCTCTCTCCCACCCGCCTCTCTCTCTGCCCCCCTGTCTCTGGCCTCCTCTCTCTTTCTGCCCCTCTCTCTCTGTCCACCCTCTCTCTGACCCCCTCTCTCTCTCTCCCCTCTCTCTCTATCCCCTCTCTCTCTGTCCCCCCCTCTCTCTATCCCCTCTCTCTCTGTCCCCCTCTCTCTGCCCCCTCTCTCTGTCCCCCTCTCTCTCTGTCCCCCTCTCTCTCTATCCCCTCTCTCTCTATCCCCTCTCTCTCTGTCCCCCCTCTCTATCCCCTCTCTCTCTGTCCCCCTCGCTCTGCCCCCTCTCTCTGTCCCCCTCTCTCTGTCTCCTCTATCTCTCACTCTCTCGCTCTGACCCCTCTCTGTCCCCCTCTCTCTCTGTCCCCCACACTCTCCATCCACGCACTCTCTGTCACCCTCTCTCTGCCCCTCTCTCTTTCCCCTCTCTCTCTGCCCCTCTCTCTTTCCCCTCTCTCTCAGCCCCCCTCTCTCTGTCCCTCGCTCCCTGCCCCCCTCACTCTGTCCCCCTCTGTCTGCCCATATCCCTCTCTGCCCCTCTCTCTCTGTCCCCCTCTCTCTGTCCCCCTCTCTCTGTCCCCCTCTCTCTCTGTCCCCCTCTCTCTCTGTCCCCCTCTCTCTGTCCCCCTCTCTCTCTGTACCCTTCTCTCTGCCCCCTCTCTCTGTCCCCCTCTCTCTGTCAACCCTCTCTCTGTCCCCCCTCTCTCTGTCCCCCTCTCTCTCTGTCCCCCTCTCTCTCTGTCCCCCTCTCTCTGTCCCCCTCTCTCTCTGTCCCCCTCTCTCTGTCCCCCCCTCTCTCTGTCCCCTCTCTCTGTCCCCCTCTCTCTGTTAACCCTCTCTCTGTCCCCCCTCTCTCTGTCCCCCTCTCTCTCTGCCCCTCCTCTCTCTGTCCCCCTCTCTCTGTCCCCCTCTCTCTGTACCCCTCTCTCTCTCTGTCCCCCTCTCTCTCTGTCACCCTCTCTCTGTCCCCCTCTCTCTGTTCTCCCTCTCTCTGCCCCCCTCTCTCTGTCCCTCCTCTCTCTGCCCCCACTCTGTCACCATTTCTCTCTCCCCTCTCCCTCTGTTCCCTCTCGCTCTGTCCCCCTCTCTCTGCCCCGCCCCCCCACTCTGGTCCCCCCTCCCCACTCTGTCCTCTCTCTCTGTCCCCTCTCACTCTGTCACCCTCTCTCTCTAACCCTCTCTGTCTCTGACACCCTCTCTCTGCCCCCTCACTCTGTTCCCCGCTCTCTGGTCCCCCATCTCTATCGCCCTCTCTCTGCCCCCCTCTCTGTCACCGTCTCTCTGTCCCCCTCTCTCTGTCCCCGTCTCTCGGCCCCCTCTCGGTCACCGTCTCTCTGTTCCCCCCCTCGCTGTCGCCCGTACTCTGCCCCCTCTCTGTCACAGTTTCTCTGTAGCCCCTCTCTCTGTCCCCCTCGTCCTCCCCTCTCTCTGACCCCCCTCACTGCCCGCTTTCTGTCCCCGTCTCTGCCCCCTCTCTCAGTCCACCCTCTCTCTGTCCCAAACCTCTGTCCCCCCCTCTCTGTAGCCCTCTCTCTGCCCCCTCTCATTCACCATCTCTCTGTTCCCTCCCCCGTCCACCCCTCTCTGTCGCCCGCTCTCTGCCCCCTCTCTGTCTCCGTATCTCTGCCCCCTCTCTCAGTCACCGTCTCTCTGTCCCCCCCCGTCACCGTCTCTCTGCCCTCTCCCAGTCACCGTCTCTCTGTTCCCCCCCCCTCCCGTCCACCCCTCTCATTCGCCCGCTCTCTGTCCCCCTCGTCCTGCCCTCTCACTTCCCCCCCTCACTGCCCCCTCTCTGTCCCCGTCTCTCTGCCCCCTCTCTCAGTCCACCCTCTTTCTGTCCCAAACCTCTGTCCCCCCCTCTCTGTAGCCCTCTCTCTGCCCCCTCTCAGTCACCATCTCTCTGTTCCCCCCACCGTCCACCCCTCTCTGTCGCCCGCTCTCTGCCCCCTCTCTGTCACCGTCTCTCTGCCCTCTCTCAGTCACCCTCTCTCTGTTCCCCCCCCGTCCACCCCTCTCTGTCGCCCGCTCTCTGCCCCCTCTCTGTCACCGTCTCTCTGCCTTCTCTCAGTCACCCTCTCTCTGTTCCCCCCCTGTCCACCCCTCTCTGTCGCCCGCTCTCTGCCCCCTCTCTGTCACAGTTTCTCTGTCCCCCCTCTCTCTGTCCCCCTCGTCCTCCCCTCTCTCTGTCCCCCCTCACTGCCCCCTCTCTGTCGCCCGCTCTCTGCCCCCTCTCTGTCACCGTCTCTCTGTCCCCACTCTCTGTCTCCCCCTCTCTGTCCCCTGTCCCCCCCTCTCTAACCCCCTCTCTCTGTCCCCCTCCCTCTGTCTCCCTCTCTCTGCCCCCCACTCTCTCTGTCCCCCTCTCTCTCTCTGACCCCCTCTCTCTCTGGCCCCCTCTATCTCCACCGCTCCCTGTCCCCCCTCTCTCTGTTGCCTTCTCTCGCTGTCGCCCTCTCTCTGTCGCCCTCTCTCTGACCCCCTCTCTAACACCCGCCTCTCCCTGTACCACGTCACTGTCACCCTCTCTCGTTGTCGCCCCTCTCTCTGTCCCACTCTCTCTGCCCCCGACCCCTCTCTCTGTCCTTTCTCTCTCTCTGACCCCTCTCTCTCTATCCCCCTCTATCTGTCCCCTCTATCTCCCACCCTCTCTGACCCCCTCTCTTCCCAGCTCTCTGACCCCCTCTCTGTTGCCCTCTCTTTGCCCTCGCTCTCTCTGCCTCCCCGACCCCTCTCTGTCCCCCCTCTCTCGGTTTCCCTCTCTCTGTTTCCCTCTCTCTGTTCCCCTCTCTCTGACCCCCTTTCTCTTTTCCCCTCACTCCTGTCCCCCTCACTCTGTCCCCTCTCTCTCCCCCGCTCTTTGACCACCTCTCTGTCGCCCTCTCTCTCTGCCCCCTCTCTCTCTGCCCCCTGTCTCTGTCCCCCTCTCTCTATCCCCCTCTCACTGCCCCCCTCTCTCTCTCCCGCTCTCTGACCCCCTCTCTGTCACCCTTTCTCTCTGCCTCCTCTCTCTCTGCCCCCACTCTCTCTCCCCCACTCTGTACCACTCTCTCTGTCTCCCTCTCTCTGCCCCCCTCTCTGTCACCGTCTTTCTATCCCCCCTTCTCTCTGTTCCCCCTTTCTCTGTTCCCCCTCTCTCTGTCCCCCTCTCTCTGTCCCCCCTCTCTCTGTCCCCCTCTCTCTGTCCCCCTCTCTCTGCCCCTCCTCTCTCTCTGACCCCCTCTATCTCCCCCTCTCTCTGTCCCCTGCTCTCTGTCGCCCCCTCTCTCTCTGACCCCCTCTCTCTCTGACCCCCTGTATCTCCCCCTCTCCCTGTCCCCCCCTCTCTGTTGCCCTCTCTCTCTGTCCCCCTCTCCCTATCCCCCTCTCACTGCCCCCTCTCTCTCTCTCTCGCTCTCTGACCCCGTCTTTGTCACCCTTTCTCTCTGCCCCCTCTCTCTCTGCCCCCACTCTCTCTGCCCCCCTCTCTGTCCCCCCACTCTCTGTCCCCCTCTCTCTGAACCCCTCTCTCTCCCCCACTCTGTACCCCTCTCTCTGTCTCCCTCTCTCTGCACCCCCTCTCTGTCACCGTCTTTCTATCCCCCTTCTCTCTGTTCCCCTTCTCTGTTCCCCCTCTCTCTGTCCCTCTCTCTCTGTCCCCCCTCTCTCTGTCCCCCTCTCTCTCTGACCCCCTCTATCTCCCCCACTCTCTGTCCCCTGCTCTCTGTCGCCCTCTCTCTGACCCCCACTCTCTCTGCCCCCTCTCTCTCTGTCCCCCTCTCTCTCTCTGACCCCCTCTCTCTCTGACCCCCTCTATCTCCCCCGCTCTATGTCCCCCCTCTCTCTGTTGCCCTCTCTCGCTGTCGTCCTCTCTCTGTCCCACGCTCTCTGACCCACTCTCTCTGCCCCCCGACCCTCTCTCTCTGTCCCTTCTCTCTCTCTGTTCCCCTCTCTCTATCCCCCTCTTTCTGTCCCCCCTCTCTCTCCGCCGCTCTTTGACCCCCTCTCTGTCACCCTCTCTCCCTGCCCCCTCTCTCTCTCTGTTCCCCTCTCTCTATCCCCATCTCACTGCCACCTCTCTCTATCTCCCGCTCTCTAACCCCTTCTCTGTCATCCTCTATTTCTGCCCCCTCTCTCTGCCCCCCCTCTCTCTGCCCCCTCTGTCTGAACCCCGTCCCCGTCTCTGTCCCCCTCTCTCTCTGTTCCCCCTCTCTCTGCCCCCCTCTCTCTCTCTCCTCCACTCTCTGTTCCCCCTTACTCTCTCTGCCCCCTCTCTCTGTCCTTCTATCTGCCCCCCTCTCTCTGTCGCCTCTTTCTGCCCCCTCTCTCTCTGTCCCCCGCTCTCTGTCGCCCTCTCTCTGACCCCCTCTCTCTCTGACCCCCTCTCTCTCCCCCACTCTTTGTCCCCCTCTCTCTGTCGCCCTCTCTCTGACCCCCACTCTCTCACACCCGCCTCTCCCTGTACCACCTCACTGCCCCTCCTCTCTGTCACCCCTCTCTCTGTCCCCCGCTCTCTGTCGCCCTCTCTCTGACCCCCTCTCTCTCTGACCCCCTCTCTCTCCCCCACTCTTTGACCCCCTCTCTCTCTCCCCCTCTCTCTGCCCCTCTCTCTCTACCCCCTCCCTCTCTGCCCCCTCTCTCTCTGTCGCCCTCTCTCTGTCCCCATCTCTCTGTCCCCTCTCTCTTTGTCCCCCCCTCTCTCTGACCCCTTCTCTCTCTGTCCTCCTCTCTCTCTGTCCCCCTCTCTCTGTCTCCTCTTTCTGCCCCCTTCTCTCTCTGTCCCCCTCTCTCTCACTGACCCCCTCTCTCTCTGACCCCCTCTATCTCCCCCACTCTCTGTCCCCCTCTCTCTGTCGCCGTCTCTCTGTCCCCCTCCCTCTGCCCCCTCTCTCTCTCTGCCCCCTCTCTCTCTGCCCCCCAATTCTCTGCCCCCTCTCTCTCTGTCGCCCTCTCTCTGTCCCCATCTCTCTGTCCCCTCTCTCTCCACCGCTCTCTGCCCCCTCTCTCTCTCTGCCCCCCTCGCTGCCCCCTCTCTCTCTGTCCCCCTCTCTCTCTCTATCACCCACTCTCTCCATCCGCCCACTCTATCCCCCTCTCTCTCCCCCACACTGTACCCCTCTCTCTCTCTCTCTCCCTCTGCCTCCTCTCTCTGTCACCGTCTCTGTATCCCTCTTCTCTCTGTCCCACCTTTCTCTGTTCCCCCTCTCTTTGCCCCCCCTCTCTCTGTCCCCCTCTCTCTGTCCCCCCCCCTCTGAACCCTTCTCTCTCTGTCCTCCTCTCTCTCTGTCCCCCTCTCTCTCTGTCCCCCTCTCTCTGTCTCCTCTTTCTGCCCCCTTCTCTCTCTGTCCCCCTCTCTCTCACTAACCCCCTCTCTCTCTGACCCCCTCTATCTCCCCCACTCTCTGTCCCCCTCTCTCTGTCGCCGTCTCTCTGTTCCCCTCTCTCTCTGTCCCCTCTCTCCCACGCTCTCTGACCCCCTCTCTCCCCCGCTCTCTGACCCCCTCTCTGTTGCCCTCTCTCGGCCTACGCTCTCTCTGCCCCCGACCCTTCTCTCTGTTTCCCTCTCTCTGAACCCCTCTCTCTCCCCCACTCTGTGCCCCTCTCTCTGTCTCCCTCTCTCTGCACCCCCTCTCTGTCACCGTCTTTCTATCCCCCCTTCTCTCTGTTCCCCCTTTCTCTGTTCCCCCTCTCTCTGTCCCTCTCTCTCTGTCCCCCTCTCTCTGTCCCCCCTCTCTCTGTCCCCCTCTCTCTCTGACCCCCTCTATCTCCCCCACTCTCTGTCCCCTGCTCTCTGTCGCCCTCTCTCTGACCCCCACTCTCTCTGTCCCCTCTCTCTCTCTGACCCCCTCTCTCTCTGACCCCCTCTATCTCCACCGCTCCCTGTCACCCCTCTCTCTGTCCCCCCTCTCTCTGTCCCCCCCTCTCTCTGACCCCCTCTATCTCCCCCGCTCCCTGTCCCCCCTCTCTGTTGCCCTCTCTCGCTGTCGCCCCTTTCTCTGTTGCCCTCTCTCTGTCGCCCTCTCTCTGACCCTCTCTCTCACACCCGCCTCTCCCTGTACCACCTCACTGTCCCCCTCTCTCGCTTTCGCCCCTCTCTCTGTCCCACGCTCTCTGTCCCACGCTCTCTGTCCCACTCTCTCTGCCTCCCCGACCCTTCTCTCTGTCCCTTCTCTCTCTCTGTTCCCCTCTCTCTATCCCCTCTATCTGTCCCCTCTCTCTCTCCGCCGCTCTTTGACCCCCTCTCTGTCCCTCTCTCTCTGTCCCCCTCTCTCTGTCCCCATCTCACTGCCCCCTCTCTCTCTGCCCCCTCCCTCGCTGCCCCCCTCTGTCTGAACCCCGTCCCCGTTTCTGTCCCCCTCTCTCTCTGTTCCCCCTCTCTCTGTCCCCATCTCTCTCTGCCCCTCTCTTTCTATCTCCTCCACTCTCTGTTCCCCCATACTCTCTCTGCCCCCCTGTCTCTGGCCTCCTCTCCCTCTGGCCCCCTCTCTCTGCCCCCTCTCTCTGTCCTCCTATCTGCCCCCCTCTCTCTGTCGCCTCTTTCTGCCCCCCTCTCTCTCTGTCCCCCGCTCTCTGTCGCCCTCTCTCTGACCCCCTCTCTCTCTGACCCCCTCTCTCTCCCCCACTCTTTGTCCCCCTCTCTCTGTCGCCCTCTCTCTGACCCCCACTCTCTCACACCCGCCTCTCCCTGAACCACCTCACTGCCCCTCCTCTCTGTCACCCCTCTCTCTGTCGCCGTCTCTCTCTCCCCCTCTCTCTGCCCCTCTCTCTCTACCCCCTCCCTCTCTGCCCCCTCTCTCCCTGTCGCCCTCTCTCTGTCCCCATCTCTCTGTCCCCTCTCTTTCTGTCCCCCCCTCTCTCTGACCCCTTCTCTCTCTGTCCTCCTCTCTCTCTGTCCCCCTCTCTCTGTCTCCTCTTTCTGCCCCCTTCTCTCTCTGTCTCCCTCTCTCTCACTGACCCCCTCTCTCTCTGACCCCCTCTATCTCCCCCACTCTCTGTCCCCCTCTCTCTGTCGCCGTCTCTCTGTCCCCCTCCCTCTGCCCCCTCTCTCTCTCTGCCCCCTCTCTCTCCCCCCCAATTCTCTGCCCCCTCTCTCTCTGTCGCCCTCTCTCTGTCCCCATCTCTCTGTCCCCTCTCTCTCCACCGCTCTCTGCCCCCTCTCTCTCTCAGCCCCCCTCGCTGCCCCCTCTCTCTCTGTCCCCCTCTCTCTCTATCACCCACTCTCTCCATCCGCCCACTCTAGCCCCCTCTCTCTCCCCCACACTGTACCCCTCTCTCTCTCTCCCTCTGCCTCCTCTCTCTGTCACCGTCTCTGTATCCCTCTTCTCTCTGTCCCACCTTTCTCTGTTCCCCCTCTCTTTGCCCCCCCTCTCTCTGTCCCCCCTCTCTCTGTCCCCCCCTCTCTCTGAACCCTTCTCTCTCTGTCCTCCTCTCTCTCTGTCCCCTCTCTCTCTGTCCCCCTCTCTCTGTCTCCTCTTTCTGCCCCCTTCTCTCTCTGTCCCCCTCTCTCTCACTAACCCCCTCTCTCTCTGACCCCCTCTATCTCCCCCACTCTCTGTCCCCCTCTCTCTGTCGCCGTCTCTCTGTTCCCCTCTCTCTCTGTCCCCTCTCTCCCACGCTCTCTGACCCCCTCTCTCCCCCGCTCTCTGACCCCCTCTCTGTTGCCCTCTCTCGGCCCCCGCTCTCTCTGCCCCCGACCCTTCTCTCTGTTTCCCTCTCTCTGCCCCCCTCACTGCTGCCCCCTCACTCTGTCCACTCTCTCTCTCCCCCTCTCTCTATCCCCCTCTCACTGACCCCCCTCTCTCTCCCGCTCTCTGACCCCCTCTCTGTCACCCTTTCTCTCTGCCCCCTGTCTCTCTGCCCCCACTCTCTCTGCCCCCCCACTCTCTGTTCCCCTCTCTCTGACCCCCTCCCTCTCCCCCACTCTCTCTGTCCCCCTCTCTCTGTCCCTTCTCTCTCTCCCCTGCTCTCTGACCCCCTCTCTGTTGCCCTCTCTCTGCCCCCTCTCTCTCTGTCCCCCCTCTCTCTATCCCCCTCTCACTGCCCCCACTCTCTCTCCCACTCTCTGACCCCCTCCCTCTCCCCCACTCTCTCTCTCCCCCGCTCTCTGACCCCCTCTCTGTTGCCCTCTCTCTGCCCTCTCTCTCTGCCCCCGACCCCTCTCTCTGTCCCCCTCTCTCTCTGTCCTCCCTCTCTCTGTCCCCCTCTCTCTATCCCCCTCTCAGTGCCCCCTCTCTCTCTCTCCCGCTCTCTGACCCCCTCTCTGTCACCCTTTCTCTCTGCCCCCTCTCTCTCTGCCCCCACTCTCTCTGCCCCCCACTCTCTGTTCCCCTCTCTCTGACCCCGTCCCTCTCCCCCACTCTCTCTGTCCCCCTCTCTCTGACCCCTCTCTCTCTTCCCCGCTCTCTGACCCCCTCTCTGTTGCCCTCTCTCTGCCCCCTCTCTCTCTGCCCCCCGACCCCTCTCTCTGTCCCCCTCTCTCTCTGTCCCCCCTCTCTCTGTCCCCCTCTCTCTGTGTCTCCCTCTCTCTGTCCCCTCTCTCTCCCCCGCTCTCTGACCTCCTCTCTGTTGCCCTCTCTCTGCCCCCACTCTCTCTGGACCCGACCCCTCTCTCTGTCCCCCTCTCTCTCTCTGTCCCCCTCTCTCTGTCTCTCTCTCTCTGCCCCCTCTCTGTCACCGTCTCTCTATCCCCCCTTCTCTCTGTTCCTCCTTTCTCTGTTCCTCCTCTTCTCTGTCCCCCTCTCTGTGTTCCCCTCACTCTCTGTCCCCCTCTCTCTGTTGCCTCTTTCTGCCCCCTCTCTCTCTGTCCCCCTCTCTCTCTGTTCCCCCCTCTGCCCCCTCTCTCTCTCTGCCCCTCTCTCTCTGTCCCCCACTCTCTCTGTCTCCCCCCTCTGCCCCCCTCTCTCTTTCTGCCCTTCTCTCTCTGTCCCCCTCTCTCTCTGTCCCCCTCTCTGTCTGCCCCTCTCTCTCTGACCCCCTCTGTCTCTGACCCCCCCTCTCTCTGCCCCCCTCTCTCCCTGTACCCTCTCTCTGTCTCCCTCTCTCTCTGTACCCCTCTCTCTTTGTCCCGATCTCTCTGTTCCACCCCTCTCTGTCGCCCTCTCTGACCCCCCAATCTCTGTCCCACTCTCTCTGTCCCCCTCTCTCTCTCTGTCCCTCTCTCTCTACACCTCTCTCTCTGTCCCCTCTCTCTCTGTCCCCTCTCTCTCTGTCTCCCTCTCTCTCTGTCTCCCCTCTCTCTGTCTCCCCTCTCTCTGTCGCCCTCGCGCTCTGTCTCCCCCACTCTGCCCCCCTCTCTCTGTCACCCTCTTTCTGCCCCCTCTCTCTCTGTCCCCCTCACTCTCTGTCCCCCTCTCTCTGCCCCCCTCTGTCGCCCTCTCCCTGCTCCCTCTCTCTCTGCCCTCTCTCTCTCTGTCCCCCTCTCTCTCTGTCCCCCACTCTCTCCATCCCCCACTCTCTGTCCCCCTCTCTCTGACTCCCGTCTCTCCCCCCCCACTCTGCACCCCTCTCTCTGTCTCCCTCTATATCCCCTCTCTCTGTGCCCCTCTCTCTGTCACCCTCTCTCTGCCCCTTCACCCTCCCACCCGCCTCTCTCTTCCCCCCTCTCACTGTCCCCCTCTCTCTCTGTCCCCCTCTATCTTCCCCACACTCTGCCCCCCTCTCTCTCTGCCCTCCCCTGTCTCTGTCCCCCTCTCTCTCTGTCACCCTCTCTCTGTCGCCATCTCTCTGTCCCCCTCTCTCTCTGTCCCCCTCTCTCTCTGACCCCCTCTCTCCCTGACCCCCCTCTATCTCCCCCACTCTCGTTGTCCCTCTCTCTGTCGCCCTCTCTATCTCCTCCCTTTTCTGTCCCCCCTCTCGCTGTCCCCGTCTCTCTGTCCCCCCTCTCTCGGACACCTCTCTCATTATGTCTTCCCCTATTTCTCTCTCTCCCTCCCTCACCTTATCTCTCCCTTCCCTCTCTCTCTCCCTCTGTCTCTCCCTGCTCCTTCGCTCTCTCTCCATCTTCTCCCACTCTCGATCCCCCTCCCTCGGTGTCTCTCTCTCTCCCCACCTCCCTCCGTTTCTCTCTGACTCAATCTCTCTCCTTCCTGTCCTGCCCTTCCTCTCTCTCTGACACACTCTGTCTCCCTGGTCCTTCCCTCTCCCTCTGACCTAGAGACTGGGTGTTTGTGGTGAAGCTGTGTGTGGGGGTTGGGCGTGACATGATTGAGAGATGTGGGAAGTGGGGAAATTGGGGTAGAGACGGAATTGCGGGAGGGAGACAGAGATGGCAGGAGAGAGAGAGTGAGGGTGAGGGGGAGAGAGAAGAATGGAGGCAGGTGGAGAAACTCATGTTGGGGTGTGAGAGAGAGAGAGGGAGAGTGAGGCAGAAAGAATAGTGGAGGCAGGTGGAGAAACCGGGGTTGGGGGGGGGTGTCTGAGAGGGGACCAGAGAGAGTGAAAGGGAGAGGAGGTGAGAGAGAGAGACAGTGTGCAGAGAGAGAGAGAGAGGGAGAGAATTGAGGAGGAAGAGTGGGGGTGAGGAAATGGGGAGGCCAGGTTGGAGTGGGGGGGGGGGGAGACAGAGGGAGTTAAACCCAGCTCCTGAGCTCAGGGCGCGGTGCCCTCCCCCTCCCTGAGGACCAGGACTTGGGGCTGAGTCTGTCTCTCTCCAGCTCAGCTTCTCCAACACAAAGACACACAACAACATCGGTCACTCTGCTGCTCGGCACGCTTTAATCAACATTTTTATTGGTTACAAATGGAAGTGATGGATACAGTCAGTGGGATGGTGCCTTTTCTCACTGGCCCCTGCGTTGTGAGAAACATTGAAATGTTTCCCTGTAACCCCCCTGTGGGATAAGGATGGACAACCCAGCGCTACCCTCAGTCTGTGACCATAGCGACAGGCTGCTCCATCGCTGAAACACTGAACTGAAATGAGAAAATCCCGGATGGATTGATTAATGAGGGAATTTGATGGATGGATGGATTTGGGTGAAGGGATATTTCAGCACATTCTTCAGCTGCTGCCTAAACTTAGTCTGGGTCACGGCATAAATCGCGGTGTTTGTGCAGCAACTGAGGAGCTGCAGCATGAAGCCCAATTCCAGCACAAAGGGATGGAGAGACAGAGGGGTATCCACAATCCACAACATCCGGTTCCATATAGAATACAGCATTAACATTGACCATAACAGTATGAAATTGGCCGAGATCACAAACAGTAAAATGATGGATTTTTTTCGGTTTCTCATTTCAGTGTCAGACTGAGCGTCCCCATTGGTGTGAGCGCGGAGTCTCCTGCGGGCTCTGCTGGTCACTACAATGTATCTGACGGTGAGAACATTGAGCAGCAGAACCAGGAGAAATGGGACACACGGGGTTAGAATGTTGTGGAGGAACTCGATTGTGCCCCAGACACTGGAGAATAGAACAGCGAGTGTTCCATCACAAAACCAGGGGATGTTCCCCAGCGAATACCGAGCCGTGAGCATAAAATACCAGGAAATGTTCTTTAAACAGCTCAGCACAGTCACTGCTCCCAGAACCACAGCCGCCGTTTTCTCACTGCAATATTTACTTTTCAGCTTCTGGCAACAAATGGCCACAAACCGATCAAAGGTGAAAGTGACGGTGAACCAGACAGAGCAGTCAGTGGCTGCATAAAGCAGGACGGCGTGGATATTACACACGGGGACGGAGTACAGGAAATAAAACTGTTCCCAATAAACAATGGGAATGTGTCTCAGGATCAGGTCGAGGATAATGACCAGGAGATCCGCCGCTGCCATGGCCCCCAGGTAACGTCTGACACATGGAGACAATCCACAATCTTTATAAAGCAGGACGTAGATGGTCACTACGTTAACTGTGAGGAAGGAAAACAAACCCATTATCCATCAGCCTGGAGGCAAAGGGACCCGTTTGATCGGGAACCCAGTGAGATTTTCAAATGTGTCCCTGTATTCAGGGATTTATTAAAATAATCTGAGCTGGAATAACAAATGGGAAGGTCGGAATTACTGACAAAAATGTGACATAAACCACAAGAAACCCTCCATCCCCAAACACACAGAGACACATCCATAAGGACATATGGTTTCTAGAACATTCCCACACACTCGATCACTGGAGAGCAGACACAGGTCACTCCTTCCCAGTTCCTAATACGGAGGGTGGAAACGTTGCTGTCCTGAAGGATTCTCTCCCAGTTTCCTGAAGGCAAACTGAGTTTGGGAATTCCTGTATTTTGGTCTAAATTGTGGTCGATCCTGTGTCGTGGAGAAATGTAAACGCAGGGAAAACGTATTCCCCCCTTTAACTGCCCGAGGGGCCTTCGGAACAGTGTCTCCTTCTCCCTGGAACGCGATCTCTTCCCTCGGGATCATATCGTTTGTTCAATTCACTGACGTCCGGCCGTTCACAAACAACGTCAGGGACAGAACGTTCCGGGGAATGTCAGTTATAGAATGTCAGGGACAGAACGTTCCGGGGAATGTCAGTTATAGAATGTCGGGGACAGAACGTTCCGGGGAATGTCAGTTATAGAATGTCGGGGACAGAACGTTCCGGGGAATGTCAGTTATAGAATGTCGGGGACAGAACGTTCCGGGGAATGTCAGTTATAGAATGTTGGGGATGGAACGTTCCAGGGAATGGCAGTTATAGAATGTCGGGGACAGAACGTTCCGGGAAATGTCAGTTATAGAATGTCAGGGACAGAACATTCCAGGGAGTGTCAGTTATAGAATGTCGGGGACAGAACGTTCCAGGGAATGTCAGTTATAGAATGTCAGGGACAGAACGTTCCGGGGAATGTCAGTTATAGAATGTCAAGGACAGAACGTTCCGGGGAATGTCAGTTATAAAATGTCAGGGACAGAACGTTCCGGGGAATGGCAGTTATAGAATGTCAGGGACAGAACGTTCCGGGGTATGTCAGTTATAGAATGTCGGGGACAGAACATTCCAGGGAGTGTCAGTTGTAGAATGTCAGGGACAGAACGTTCCGGGGAAAGTCAGTTATAGAATGTCAGGGACAGAACATTCCAGGGAGTGTCAGTTATAGAATGTCGGGGACAGAACGTTCCAGGGAATGTCAGTTATAGAATGTCGGGGACAGAACGTTCCGGGGAATGTCAGTTATAGAATGTTGGGGACAGAACGTTCCGGGGAATGTCAGTTATAGAATGTCAGGGACAGAACGTTCCAGGGAATGTCAGTTATAGAATGTCGGGGACAGAACGTTCCGGGGAATGTCAGTTATAGAATGTTGGGGACAGAACGTTCCGGGAAATGTCAGTTATAGAATGTTGGGGATGGAACGTTCCAGGGAATGTCAGTTATAGAATGTCGGGGACAGAACGTTCCGGGAAATGTCAGTTATTGAATGTCAGGGACAGAACGTTCCGGGGGGAATGTCAGTTATAGAATGTTGGGGACAGAACGTTCCGGGGAATGTCAGTTATAGAATGTTGGGGACAGAACGTTCCGGGGAATGTCAGTTATAGAATGTTGGGGACAGAACGTTCCGGGGAATGTCAGTTATAGAATGTTGGGGATGGAACGTTCCAGGGAATGTCAGTTATAGAATGTTGGGGACAGAACGTTCCGGGTAACTCCTTGATCTGTCCATCACCTTTCCCCCCTACCCACCCCACCAACATGATGTACTGTACCTGGGAACACTGTAACATTAATGGGGTGAGAGACGGAGGGTCCAATCACAGGAATGGGAACTAAAGGCATTGCCAGATCAGCTGAAATGGTTAGATGTACCACATTCTCAATCCACCTCACAGAACCAGCCCAGACACCATACACCCAGAGGAGATATCTGTTCACCGTGGAACACTGTGCAGACCAGGCCTGTGTCCTGCTCAGTACAACCCAGCAATCTGTCCAGATTCATCCATTGCACTGGTCAATACAATCCAGCGATCTGTCCAGAGTGGAACCCTGCGCAGATCAGATCAGGGCATTGGTCTATGAACCCAGACCATATATCTGTCCAGGGCAGTGAGCTGTGCAGATCACAGCAGTGCGTTATCTATAAAACTCAACCAGATAGTCTGACCACCACAGCGACCTGCGCAGTGATCACCCATGAATTAATCTATAAGCCAGGAGCAGTGACCCTCTCAGCATGTAGGACTGTGTACCCCACCCCAGTACATTGATCTGTAACCCTGGAGCAGTTACCCTCCCAACATGTAGAACTGTGTACCCCACCCCAGTACATTGATCTGTAACCCAGGAGCAGTTACCCTCCCAGCATGTAGAGCTGTGTACATCACACCAGTGAATTGATCTGTAACCCTGGAGTAGTTACGCTCCCAGCATGTAGAGCTGTGTACATCACACCAGTGCATTGCTCAGTAACACTGTGATAAATCACTGTCCAGCGTGGGGAAACTTGCAGCCCATGCTGGAAGTGACGGGATGTGCAGCTCCCACCCATTTACAGCTCCCTATCTCCATTGTGCCCTGACAAGGGGGTGCTGTGGGTGTGAACATCACTGCCACAGAGAGGTGGCGGGGAAATCAGTTTAAATATCACCACATGGGAGGGGTTGGGGTATAGACAGAGAAGGGGAGACTGAGAGACAGTGTCATGGAATGATGTGTTCCCAGATTACAGAATGCTGAAATGTAGACACTTGGATAGCATCCTGTATCATGAGACAGGCTTCCCAGGAAAGTTGGGAAAAAGTGATATTGGTGTGAGGTCAGCTGCTGTGTGGTTTTGAAATTACGTTTATGTAATGTTAATAAGTGTCTTTTTGAAACAGTATATTGCTGTAGAGTTGGAGTAGGATAATAAGCAATTAAGAGAAATGAGGTCTCTGAGTTGTGAATAGTTGATGTAAAATGTTCAGTTTCAGGGTTAAAAAAATAAATTGGTGTTTTTATTTAAACAGTGGAATTTGGGAGTTCTCTGTCCCTCATATTTTAACAGTTTACGAGGCAAATTGAGCATTTCTTTATGTTTAGTTTAAATTACCAGATGAACTCAATGTTGTGTCCTAACAATTGCTGTGTGTGTATCTGTGTGTCTTTGTGTGGGGCAGGTCTGGCAGTCTCTGTGGTGCTTAAAGTGATGCAATGCCACCCTCTGCTGGCCTCCCCACGCCACTGCACAGACATTGGCAGAGGATGAATACCAACAGGGATTCATTCAGAGAGGGCGAGGGAGAGGGCAGCTGCTCACAGCACCATCCAAACTGATGTCTTATCCATGGACTGATCTAAATGTCCTTTAAATGTTGTAACTGTCCCCGCTTTCACCACTTCCTCTGGAAGTTCATTCCACACCCAAGCCAGATTCTGTCTAAAATAATTACCTCTCGTGACTTTTGTAAATCTTTTTCCTTGCACCTTAATTATCCCTCAGTTTTGAATCCCCAACTCTAGGGAAAAGACATCAGCCCTTCAGCTTATCTGTTCCCCTCATTATTTTATAAACCTGTGTAAAGTTACCGGAGAATCTCATATTCTTCAGTGAAAAAAGATCCAGCCTCTCCTTATAGCTCACTCCCTCCTTTCCCAGCAACATCCAGGTTAATCTCTTCTGAACCCTCTCCAGCTTAATTATATCAAGGTCAGTAATATCAAAGTGAATAGTCAATGTGTTTTCTAAGGTACGGGGAGACCAAAACTAGAGGATATGGGCTTAAAGTGAGAGGGGAAATATTAAAGTGACCTAAGGGGCAGCTTTTTCACCCAGAGGGTGGTGTGACTATGGTATGAGCGGGCAGGATGACCAGGCTGGACACAGTATTCCAGACGAGGTCTCACCAATGTCCTGTACATCCTCAACATGACGTCCCAATTCCGATACTCAAAGGTCTGACCGATGAAGACAAGTGTGTTAAACACCTTCTTAAACACACTATCTATATAAGATGCAAATTTTAAAGAAGTATACCTGAGGGCCTAGGTCTCTGTCCTACAACACTGCCAAAGGCTCTACTTTTAATTGTATTGGTCCTGCTCTTGTTTGATTTACCAAATACAATTAAAACTCCATCTGCTACCCCTCAGCCCAGTATGTGGTATTACTGCCACCTCCCCCTCCCCCTTCAATTTTAAAATGCCCATCCCTCTCCAGGATGCTTGCACACTCCGGCCTTCATTTTCACAAAGACCCTGAGCTTGGTTTGCCTTGTGTGGTTAGAGGGAGGAGGGACAGATTGCAGACACAGTCAGTGGGGAGGAGAGGCTGGACAGTAATCACCGGCCAGGAAGAGGGAAGTCGCACGTTAGAGTTGGGTAAGAGTGATCGGTGTTGTGGGACCAGAAATTAAGCTCTTCCTTCGTCTCTGCTGTTCAGTAATAAATATCCATTTGAGACCCTTCATTGGGCAGAGTGTGGCTGCAGGATTTCTTTCCCTAATATTGCAGACTACAGATAATAGCGATTAAAGATGTTCATAGTTAATTTCGATGGCACAGTACAAACACTCAACATCCTACAGTTGAGACAAATATCTTGCATTTGCTTAACAATACAAAGTGTTTTGTGTAGTTCAGTAATGGTAACCTGATTGTAATAAATCCACACCGAGCTGAAAGTGGGCATAAAATATAACCCAAAATCTGGGTATGGTAGTGTAGTGGGTAGTGTACCTGCCTCTGAGCCAGAACTCTGGATTTGATTCCAATTCCTGAACTTGTGTGGTAGCATTCCTAGCTCTGGGCTAGAAGGCCTGGATTTAAGTCCTGCCTGTTGCAGAGGTATGTCACAGCATGTCAAAACAGGCTGATGAGCAAACACACAGGAGAATAACGTTACAGCTTTATGGGTATTGCTAGTGTCCCTACCTCTGGGCACAAAGGTCTGGGTGTAAAGCCCACAGATGTGTCTCATGATACATCTGAACAAACTGATTAAAATGGATTTAAAATTGTGACTTGATGGTGAAGGAAGAGGTGTCAGTATTGCAATTTCAGAATTTAGGCCCAGGATGACTGAAAGTCCAGTTATTCGTGTTGATTGAAGTCACATTTCGCAGCAGTAAAGATTTATAAAATCGGAACGGTCCTGGATAGGGTGAGTAGTCAGGGTTTTACCCCAGTTTGGGGCGTCCAAAACTAGAGGGCATTGTTTGAAAGTGAGAGGGGAAAAGTTTGATGAGACCGAAAGGGCACCTTTTCACACAGAGAGTGGTGTGTGTATGGAATGAGCTGCCAGAGGAAGTGGTGGAGGCTGGTACAACTTTACAGATTACTTACAGTGTGGAAACAGGCCCTTCGGCCCAACAAGTCCACACCGCCCCGCCGAAGCGCACCCACCCATACCCATTCCCCTACATTTACCCCTGTACAGAACACTAAAGGCAATTTAGCACGGCCAATTCATCTAACCTGCACATTTTTGGACTGTGGGAGGAAACCAGAGCACCCGGAGGAAATCCACGCAGACACGGGGAGAATGTGCAAACTCCATACTGACAGTCGCCTGAGGCGGGAATTGAACCCAGGTCTCCGGCGCTGTGAGGCAGCAGTGCTAACCACTGTGTTTACCGTGCCACCCACAAACTGCAGCATGTAAAAGGCATCTGGGTACTGACAGACCTGCCGAGCTTTACCAGCAATTTCTGTATTTGTTAAAAAAATGCATTCATTTTAACACAGGTATTCTCAATACATTAAATATTTTATTTTTTTCATGACGCAGGGCAATGTAAACATATTTCAAATTGACCGAGACCATTTTCTGTTAAGGATATGGCTCTGTGTATGACAGTAGCAATGATGCACCTACATGGAACAGGGAATGTGATGGAGACATAGTTCGACAATGTACAAGGAGACCTCACATGGGGTCCAGTTTGGGAAAGGATGATATTATTATGTGATTCAACTCAGAGAGGGAGAAAATGCAATCCTCCTGAGAAGGAACGGCCTATTGCACTCTCCCTCCTTCAGTGTCCCTCACCACAGCAATGTGTGCGAGCTAAAACAAACTCTACAGTCATCGTTACCGTTCTTATTTTTATAGAATCCCTGCAGTGTTGAAACAGGCCCTTCGGCCCAACAAATCCATACCAACCTTCCCAACCCATTCCCCTATATTTGCCCCTGACTAATGCGCCTAACCTAGAATTCCCTGAACACTACAGACAATTTAGCATGACCAATCCACCAAACCTACACAGTTTGAGCTGTGGTAGGAAACTGGATTACCCATTAGAAGCTCACACAGGAAAGTGGAGAATGTGCAAGCTCCACACCGACAGTCACCCAAGGCTGGAATCGAACCCAAGTCCCTGATGCTGTGAGGCAGCAGTGCTAACCACCGTACTACCCATTTAGTGCTCCCTGACCATAATTCATTGGAATCTCCTCATTGCCTAAAGCAAAGGGAATGCAGCCAAATCTAACTCTCCCAGGATGGAATCCCATTGCTAGCAGCTATGTGAGTACAATATCTTCAGAAGCAGAAAAATGTTTTAGACAACCTCAATTTTTACTTTTGTCATGAGTTCCATTAATATCTGGACAAAGTTCTTTCAAATTAAAATTGCAGAAATTTTGTTAATCTGTGTGTGTGTGTGTATGCATGTGTTTGTGTTTGTGTGTTTGTGTGTGCGCGTGTGTGTTTGTGTTTGTGTGTGCGCGTGTGTTTGTATGTTTGTGTGTGTGTGTGTTTAGAAAGGGAAGTACTAGACCATAAGACCATAAAACATAGGAGTGGAAGTAAGGTCATTCGGCCCATCGAGTCCACTCCGCCATTCAATCATGGCTGATGGGCATTTGAACTCCACTTACCCGCATTCTCCCCGTAGCCCTTAATTCCTTGTGACATCAAGAATTTATCAATCTCTGCCTTGAAGACATTTAGCGTCCCGGCCTCCACTGCACTCCGTGGCAATTAATTCCACAGGCCCACCACTCTCTGGCTGAAGAAATGTCTCTGCATTTCTGTTCTGAATCGACCCCCTCTAATTCTAAGGCTGTGTTCACGGGTCCTAGTTTCCTCGCCTAGCGGAAACAATTTCCTAGCGTCCACCCTCTCCAAGCTATTGATTATATATTTGCAATACTCAAACAGTTTGCCATTCATCTTTCCATCATTGTTTGAGTAACATTGCCCTGGATCATAAACGTGTTGTTTTAGCAGATTAAAGTAACTAGCCTGACTTGTTCCTAAAACTGACCCTGACCCAGTGTGAGACCGATATCATCGGCCAATTCACCAACCTGGTTATATTTAACATTTGTTGTGAGCAGTGGAAGAGTGGGACTAGAAAAGGAAACAGTGACCCAAAAAGCCGGGGAACTATAGGCCGGTGAGCCTGATGTCAGTGGTGGGTAAGTTGTTGGAGGGGATTCTGAGGGATAGCATTTACATACATTTGGGAAGGCAAGGGCTGATCGGGGAAGACAACATGGCTTTCTGCATGGGAAATCATGTCTCATTAAATCGGTTGAGTTTTTTGAAGAGGTGACAAAGAAGATTGATGAAGGCAGTTTGGTAGATATTGTCTATATGGACCTCAGCAAGGTGTTCATTTAAAGAACAAAGAGCAAAGAAAATGTACAGCCCAGGAACAGGCCCTCCAGCCCTCCAAGCCTGAGCCGATCCAAATGTACTGTCTAAATCTGTCGGTCAATTCCTAAGCATATGTACCCCTCTGTTCCCCACCTACTCATGCATCTGTCCAGACTCTTCTTAAATGAATCTACCGTGTCTGCCTCTACCACCTCTGCTAGCAACACGTTCAAAATGCCCACCACCCTCTGTGTGAAGTACTTACCGTGTGTATTCCCCTTAAACTTTCCACCTTTCATCTTGAATGCACGACCTCTCGTTATTGAATCCTTCACTCTGGGAAAAAGCTTGTCTCTGTCTATACCCTTCATGATTTTGTAAACCTCAATCAAGTCCCCCCTCAATCTCTTTTTTTCCAGTGAAAATAAACCTAACCTACTCAGCCCCTCTTCATAGCAAGTATTTCATTCTGATTGGTAGACAAATGAGTAAGTTTCAGTCACATGGGATACAGAGGAAGCTAGTCACAATTGGCTTGAAGGAAGAGGGGTATTTTTCAGACTGGAGGCTTGTGAGCAGCAGTGTGCTGTAAGAATCAGTACTGAGTTCACTGCATTTCATCGTTTATGTAAAGGATTTAGATGTGAATATTGGGGCCATTGTTACTAAGTTTACAGATTACATCAGAAAGGCAGTGTAGTAGATTATCTCAGAGTACAACAAGACCACAATTAGATGGGACAAAAGGGCAAAGAGTGACAGGTGAAGTTTAATTTAGATAAATACGAGATTTTGTATTTTGTGAATGCACACCAGGGCAGGAATTATACACTTGATGGTAAGGTCCTGGGGCGTGTTGTGAAACAAAGGGATAGGGCTGCAGGTATATTGTTCCTTGAAAGTGGAGTCGCAGGTAGACAGAGTTGGACAGAACACATTTGGCACATCTCCCTTAATCAGTCAGAGCATTGTGTTTAGGGGTTGTGATGGTATGTTGCATCTGTACAGGATGTTGGTGAGGCCACTTTAAAAATACTGCATGCAACTCGGTTTTCTGCAGAAATGATTTAGACACAGATGTTCCAGAACTGGAGGTTTGAGCTGTAGGGAGAGGTTGATTAGGGTGAGGTGTTTCTCCCTGGAGTGTCAGAGGTTGAGGGGTGACATTATAGAGATTTATAAAATCATCAGGGGCATAGATATTCTGAACAGCCACGTTCTGCTCCCCAGTGTAGGGGAGTCCAGAGCAAGAGAGCATAGGTTGAAGGGGAGAGGGCGAATGATTTAGAAGGGACCTGAAGGTAAATGTTACACACAGAGAGTGGTGTGTGTATGGAAAGTGCTGTCAGAGGAAGTGGTGAAGGCAGTTACAATCGCACATTTAAAAGGTATCTGAAAGAGGAGGGATATTGGCCAAATGCTGGCAAATGGGACTAGATCAGGTTTGATATCAGATCGGAGTGAACAGGTTGGACTAACGGGTCTGTTTCCGTTCTGCATGACGCTCTGATTCTATAAAAAGGATGATGAATAATTCTGAAAGGATCTTTCAAGTGGGAATTCTCTTCACTGGAAGTTTATCGTGCCTCCATGCTCACATTGATTGAAAGCTGCATTAGGTAAATATTTGACAGAGAAGTGAGTCACGGATAATGGGATATAGAGAGCAAAGTGGAGCTGAGACCCCAACTTGATCAGCCACAATCTTAGTGTCTGGTGGAAAAGGCTCAAAGTATCTAATGACCCACTCCTGCTCTTCAGTCCCATTTTTCTGTATTCCATTCAGCCCATCAAACCTGCTAGACAGGAGCAGTTGGAGGCTACTTACTCCTATAACCTGGTGCACAGAAACAGAGGAGACTATTCAGCCTCTCAAGACTGTCACACACGATGTGAGGTGATTTGGGAAATGTAATTGGAAAACCCAGGCTGTTTATGAAAGAGGCTCCTCATCTCTCTTTACAGAGCTTCCCCTCTCTGCAACTTGTGCTCCATTTGTTGGTCATGTTGTAGACCCAGATTCACTGTGAATACAGCCCACATACCTCACCCAGCGATAGCTCACAAAATCCTCTGGTCTCCCTGACTGCAATATGTAATAACAGAACATTCATGAAAATAACACCCACTACCTTTCTAATAACAGAATGTGAGAGCATCAGAAACAGGGGCAGGTCGTTCACTCCCCAGGCCTGCTTTGTCCTTCACTAAGATTGTGGCTGATCTGCTCTCGGTCTGAAATCCTCTTTAATACCCAATGCCTCATAGCCATCACCTCTCTGACAGATCAATATCCATCTAACTCCTCTTCAAATAATTTCAGCCATCTCACTCCCCGAACACTCTTGAGAACAGAAATTGACATTGAATCCCACCTGTTTGATGAAAACACTTGCTGCTCCTATATCATGGTTTATTGATATGAATAAAAGAGGTTGAGACAAGGGTTCAGGTAAAGTGGACTCGCCCTGATATCAAGGCAGTGGTTGCCTTCTGTTGACATCAAGGAGCTTAACAAAACTGGACTTGATGGGAATCAGAGTAAACTCTCCAGTGTTTGGGGTCAAACATGGCACAAAGGAAGATGTTCACCATCTCAGTCCTGGGTCAGCTCTGTGCGAGATCCTCAGGGTAGCTTCCTCTTCACAAACAGCTTCAGCTGTTTCATCAATGTCTCCCGTCCCCACCCTCACCAAAATAAGATCAGAAGTGGGGATGGTCACTGAAGATTCCACAATGTCCGGAACATTTTGTCCCCCCTCAGCTCCTGAACTGGTCTGTGTCCATGTGCAGCAAGACCCAGACTCCATTGAGAGTTCTGCTGTTAACGTGTCAGTAACATTCATGTAACTGCACTGCCTATTGCCACAGTAAAACAAGAGTTCATTCAGCACTTCACAGGAATATGAGGAAGTCATTCAGCCCATTGACACTATTGGAGAAGAACAGGGACAACCCATTCAGTGCCTCCAGCCTATTACTCAGGAAGAGAAGGAGTCTAGTGTGATTGGCCACACCAGAGCCCCTCGAAATATTGGAAGGCAATAGCCTTGCTTCTAATGTTTTATTATTTTAAAGGAAATATAAAGGGTCTGTTCCAGATGCAATGTGACAGCATCAAGAGAAAATTCAGTGAGAGTAGCAGCCAGGAGACATTCCCTGAAGCTTCCAACTCTGTTGAGACCGCTATAGTTTTTGATGTTACTGAGAAACCAAAACCCAGAGATCCTAATCTGTGAGAGCTGGCCACACCCATTCAGTCTGCATTAAAATAAACCTAAGGCATGCCTCGCTGTTACTCAAGTGTCTTAACTAACCAGCTTGGTAACATTCGTTCAATCTCTCTCTTAAAAGAAACCAGGACAAAATAATCTCGTAAAGCTACAGCATCATCACACTTGTCAGTACATCGAGCTATCAAACAGGAACCAGGGGTAACCCAGTCAGGCCCTTGGCCCTGTCCAATCGGACGAGGAAGAAGTCAATCAGCCCCTTGAGTCACTTATACATGAACAGTAGGAGGCCATTCCCACCTCAATACACTTACACGGGGGCAGAATGAGGTAATTGATGCTGATTCCTGATGAATGTCTTATTCATGCAACATCGATTCTCCTGCTTCTCGGATGCTGCCTGACCTGCTGTGCTTTTCCAGCAATCGACGCTCTACTCTGATCCTGGATTAGTGGTGCTGGAAGAGCACAGCAGTTCAGGCAGCATCAGAGGCGCAGTAAAATCGACGTTTTGGGCAAAAGCCCTTTGAGGAAGCAAACTTCTTCAAGGCAGGTATCCTTGCAAGAGGATTCGCAGTAGGGTTAAAATCAACTAGGTAAAAACAATGACTGCAGATGCTGGAAACTCTGATCTCCAGCATCGGCAGTCTTAAGTTTCTCCTAAATGATGCTCCAACATGATGAACAAGTGGAGCAGAGGCTTCACATACAGACTGTTCCACGTTGTTCCTCATGGCTCCATTGCTTATGATACACACGCGGGACTAAAACGTGGTTTTCTAGTGGTGAGCAGAGAAGCTTCATGTCTTGTGTGAAGTCTGAAGAAGGCATCTTCCATCTCTGAGAAAACAGCCTGGTGTTCTTTATGCAGGGCGGAAGCTGGTGGGAATGGCTACCTGTTTCAGATCGAAGGTATTGTGGCTGCTGTTGGGAATTGTAAGCAACATGGCGTTCAGTACGGGCTCACGTGCCGACTGCACAATAACGTGGGGAGAGTTAATTAAGGCATATAAACTATTAGGATAGTCACGTTAGACTGATGAATGGACTCTCTATGTTCAAATAATGCTGACCGTGTTCATGTTGACCTTGTCTAGTGCATGTCCTGTGCAGTGTAACCTGTATGCCTTACTCTGTCCAAGTCTATTTCCACCCTTTGATCTGTCTGGCTATGCTTACTATGATCTGCCTCCACTGCTCATAAATAAAGTGTTTCTCTGTACTGAGATACACGTGACAATATATCAAACCAATTAATCCTGTGTAAAGTATGGAATTTCTCTCCCTGTCAATGTCTCTTTTGGAAATAAGTGATCGCTGCCACTCCTCGTGTTTCAGCATCACCATTTCTTCGTCTCTCACAGCTCTACAGATTAAACACTCAGCGTCTTCACTCTATCCTCATGTTACCATCACCCGTGTCTGTGGTAAGGAGATAATTCCTTACAAAGGAGATCAAATCTGTACAGAGTGCCTCAAATACTCTCTCAGCAAGGCTCTAAAACTGCAGGAAGATGGCTTTACTTATTTACTCGAATCATCTTACAATGAAGGACAGCACACCATTGACTGCACCCATTACTTACACAGGGTTTGATTCGGCGCAGTCAGCATAGACTTGTGAGTGGGAGATCATGCTTCCCAAATTTGTTAGAGTTCTTTGATGAAGTGACAAGGAAGGTTGACGAGGACAGAGCGGTAGACGTAGTCTTTATGGATTTCAGTAACGCATTTGATAAGCTTCCACATGGCAGGCTGCTCAGGAAGGTTACATCGCGTGGAATGCTGGGGGAACTGGCCAATTGGATACACAGTTGGGTTGTTGGTAGGAAGCAGAGGATTCAGTGGAAGGATGCTTGTCAGACTGGAGGCTGGGTCTATAGCTGTTTGTTATCTATGATTATCTATGATTATCTGTGACTGCAGACACATAGACATGGGATAAAACTTTTCAATGATCTCTGAATCAGCCAACAAGACACTCTATTGTGTCAAATTGCTCTGAGGTCTTAAAGGATAAACCTGGAGAGAAAACCTGACCCCAGCCTCAGTATCGGAAAAAGGGGACGGGAAACAGTCCTGTTGACACTGCAGAGACCTCCTTCCTAACATCGGAGAGCTTGTGACAACAATAGACGATAGACAATAGACAAAAGGTGCAGGAGTAGGCCATTCTGCCTTTCGAGCCTGCACTGCCATACAATATGATCATGGCTGATCATTCCTAATCATTATCCTCTTCCTGCCTTATCTCCATAACCCTTGATTCCATTACCTTTGAGAGCTCTCTCCAACTCTTTCTTAAATGAATCCAGAGACTGGGCCTCCACTGCCCTCTGGGGCAGAGAATTCCACACAGCCACCACTCACTGGGTGAAGAAGTGTTTCCTCATCTCTGTCCTGAATGGTCTACCCCGTATTTTTAATCTGCGTCCTCTGATTCGGCACTCACCCATCAGCGGAAACATGTTTCCTGCTGCCAAAGTGACCAATCCTGTCATAATCTTATATGTCTCAATCAGATCCCCTCTCAGTCTTCTAAACTCAAGGGTATACAAGTCTAGTCGCTCCAGTCTTTCAGTGTAAGGTATTCCCACCTTTCCAGGAATTGACATCGTGAATCAACGCTGCACTCCCTCAATAGCCAGAATGTCTTTCCTCAAATTTAGAGACCAGAACTGCACACAGTACTCCAGGTGTGGTCTCACCAGGGCCTACAGCTGCAGAAGAACCTCTTTGCTTCTATACTCAATCCCTCTTGTTATGAAGGCCAGCATGCTATGAGCCTTCTTCACTACCTGCTGTACTTGCATGATTACCTTCATTGACTGGTGTACAAGAACACCCAGATCTCTCTGTACTGCCCCTTCACCTAAATTGATTCCATTGACGTAGTAATCTACCTTCCTGTTCTTGCCACCAAAGTGGATAACCATACACTTATCACATTAAACTGCAATTGCCATCCATCTGCCCACTCACCTAACTTGTCCAGGTCACCCTGTAATCACCTAACATCCTCATCACATTTCACCCTGCCACCCAGCTTTGTATCATCAGCAAATTTGCTTATGTTATTGCTGATACCATCTTCTATATCATTAACATATATTGTAAAAAGCTGCAGTCCCTGCAGGGATCCCTGCGGTATCCCACTGGTCAATGCCTGCCATTCCGAAATGGAGCCATTTATCACTACTGTTTGTTTCCTATCAGCCAACCAATTTTCAATCTAAGTTAGTACTTTGCCCCCAATACCATGCGCCCTAATTATGCTCACTTACCTCCTATGTGGGACTATATCAAAAGCTTTCTGAAAGTCTCGGTGGTACAGTGGTTAGCACTGCTGCCTCACAGCGCCTGAGGCCCGGGTTCAATTCCCGCCTCAGGCGACTGTCTGTGTGGAGATTGCACATTCTCCCCGTGTCTTCGTGGGTTTCCTCTGGGTGCTCCGGTTTCCTCCCACAGTCCAAAGATGTGCAGGTTAGGTGAATTGGCCATGACAAATTGCCCGTAGTGTTAGGTAAGGGGTAAATGTAGGGGTATGGGTGGGTTGCGCTTCAGCGGGTCGGTGTGGACTTGTTGGGCCGAAGGGCCTGTTTCCACACTGTAATGTAATCTAAAAAAAAAGTCCAGGTGCACTACATCTACTGGATCTCCCTCATCCATCTTCAGAGTTACATCCTCCAGAAGATTAGTCAAGCATGATTTCCCCTTCAAAATCCATGCTGACTCTGTCCTATCCTGTTACTACTATCCAGATGTGCAGTAATTTCATCCTTTATAATAGACTCCAGCATCTTTCCCACCACTGAGGTCAGACTAACTGGTCTATAATTTCCTGCTTTCTCTCTCCCACTTTTCTTAAAAAGTGGTATAACATTGGCCACCCTCCAATCCGCAGGAACTGACGCCGAATCTATCGAACTCTGGAAAATAATCACCAACACATCCACGATTTCCCGAGCCACCTCCTTCATTACCCTGGCATGTAGACCATCAGGCCCCGGAGACTTATCAACCTTCAGACCTAACAGTTTCTCCAACACCAAATCCTGGCAAATATAAATTCCCTTAGGTTCAGGTCCTTCAGCCACTGTTACCTCAGGGAGATTGCTTGTGTCTTCCCCAGTGAACACAGATCTGAATTACCCATTTAATTCTTCTGCCATTTCTTTGTTCCAAGTAATATATTCCCCTGTTTCTGTCTTCAAGGGACCAATTTTTGTCCTAACCATTTTTTTGCCTTGCACATACCTAAAAAAGCTTTTACTATCCTCCTTTATATTATTGGCCAGTTTACCTTCGTACCTCATTGTTTCTCTGCTTATTTCCTTCTTAGTAATCCTCTGTTGTTCTTTAAAAGCTTCCCAATCCTCCGTTTTCCCACTTATCTTTGCTATATTATACTTTTTCTCTTTTAACTTTATATGTTTCTTAACATCCCTCGTCAACCACGGCCGCCCATGGTACTGAAGGAGGTGGCTCGGGAAATCGTGGATGCGTTGGTGATTATTTTCCAGAGTTCGATAGATTCGGCATCAGTTCCTGCGGATTGGAGGGTGGCCAATGTTATTAAGAAAAGTGGGAGAGAGAAAGCAGGAAATTATAGACCGGTTAGTCTGACCTCAGTGTTGGGAAAGATGCTGGAGTCTATTATTAAGGATGAAATTACGGCACATCTGGATAGTAGTAACAGGATAGGTCAGAGTCAGCATGGATTTATGAAGGGGATCTTTCTTCATTTTAGGAATGAACTGATCCTGCAACTTCTGCATTATACACAGAAATATCCGCCATTGTTCCTCCACGGTCATCCCTGCTAAGGTATTGCACCATTGAACTTTGGCCAGCTCCTCCCTCATAGCTCCATAATTCCCTTTATTCAACAGAAATGCTGTCACTTCCGACTGTACCCTCTCCCTTTCAACATTTACAGAGCTTTCCCACAGACTATACAGAAGCATCAGGAATGGAGTAGGCCATACAACACATTGAGCCTTCCTCATTATTGTTCCTGTTCAAACATCTCCACAATGCACTTATCCCACACAATGAATATATCCGTTAATGTGATTAACCTTGGGAAGCTATAAAATAGGAAGTGCAATAGTCCCTTTGGTCCATCGAGTTTGCTACCCAATTCAATATAATGATGGCTTGCCCTTTATTTCCACACCATTCTCCTGCTCGCCCACCATTCCTTTTCTGTCTATAAATCCTTATTTATATTCAATGTCCTGGCTTCCAGGTTTGAGTGCATTCCCCAGGTTCACCAGTCGCTGAGTGCAGACATTTATTCTCATCTCATTGCAGAATGGCCTGTCTGTACCTAATACTGTGGCCCCTTGTTTTAGACACCATAGCCTGGGGGATTATCATCGCTGCTTCCAATCCGTCTCCCCCTGTCAGAGCTTTATATATCTCACTGAGATCTCCATCCATTTTCCTAAACCCCATGGAATGCAGGCCCAGTCGCCCCAAACTCTGCTCCCACAACAAGCCTGTCATCACAAAGATCAGTCTGGTTATCCTTCGCTGCTCTCCCTCAATGTCAGGTTTGTCCTTTATGAAGGTACAGAGACCAAACCCGCACACAATACTGCACAGTGTTTTAGATGGGGAGTCACCAAGGCCCTGTATAACTGCAGTACGACACCCTTACTCCTGGACCCAAATCCCTTTGGAATTAAGGTCAGCACACCACTGATCTTCCTAACTGCTTTCTTTCCTGCAATCTTGCTTTCAGTGACTGGTGTACAGGGAGATCCAGATCCTTTGCAATGTTACAGCTCCCCACTTTGTGGGTCTATGTACCCTGGTCAGCGTGCCAATGCCATTCCCAGTATTGACTTCTGGCTTCAGAACTCACTGTGCTGCAGGGACCCCGGAGGGCTGCGAAGAAGGAAACAACAAAAAGGAGCATATGTCCCTTTGTATATCAACATGTTTCAAACAATCCCTTTACAAACGATAGGCTTCCAATCTATTGTTCCCAACAAAGGGCACACCGTCACCTCTACCCACATTGCTCTCCATCTGCCACGTATTTGCCCATTCACTCCACTTGTCTTCGTCGCCTTGAAGCTTTTTTACAGCCTCCTCACCCACTCACAATCCAACATCCTTTAGTTCTGTCAGCAGGTTGGGATATATTGCATTTGATTCCCACAACCAAATGTTTGATGAGTATTGTGAACAGTTGGGGCCTGAGTACCGATCTCTATGATATCCCAGCAACCTTCTTCTGTTACTTTTTAAAATAATATTTATTTCCTCAATCTAGGTGTGATTGGCTGTCCCTGGTTGCCCCTTGAGAAGGTGGTGGTGAGCTGCCTTGTTGAACCGCTGCAGCCCACTGTGGATTCAGTGACAGTAACACCAATGAATGCCAAGCAGCAGTGGTTAGATTGTACTTTAGTGGTGATGGTCACGGTGTGGCATTTGTGTGGCGTGAATATTACTTGCCACTTGTCAGCCCGGATACTGTCCAGATCTTGTTGCATTTGGACATGGCCTGCTTCAGTATCTGAGGAGCCACAAACATTGCTGAACATTGTACAATCATTAGTGAACATCCCCACTTCTTACCTTATAATAGAGGCAAGGCCATTGATGAAGAAGCCCTGAAGATTCATGGGCCTAGGTCACTGCCCGAGCAACTCCTACAGACTTGTCCTGGAGCTGAGTTGACTGGCCTTTATCAACCATAACCATCTTCCTACGTGTCAGGTATGATTCTAACCAGCGGGAAGTTTGCCCCTGATTCCCATCGATTCTCATCTTGCTAAGGCCCCTTAATGCCACACTTGGTCGAAGGAAACCTTGATTTAAAGGGCTATCACTCTCACCCCACCTCTGGAATTCAGCTCTTTTGTCCATGTTTGAATCAAGGTACTGAGATCAGGAGCTGAGTGGCCCTGGAGCAGCCCAAACTGGGCGTCATTGACCAGGTTATTGCTGAGCAGGTGCTGCTTAAAAGCACTGAGACCTTCCACCACTTTACTGATGATCGAGAGTAGACTGATGGGGTGGTAACTGGCCGGATTGGATTTGTTCTGCTTTTTATGCATGGGAGATATTTGGGATAATTTTCGATGTAATTGGGGAAATGTCGTTGTTGTAACAGTACTGGAACAGCTTAGCTAGGGCAGTAACAAGGGCTGGAGAACAACTTTTCAGTACTATTGCCAGAATGTTGTCAGGGTATGTACCCTCTGGGGTATCCAGTGTCTCCAACTGAATCTGGATATCGCATGGAGTGAACCAAATTGGCTGATGACTGGTAACTGAATTCCTGAGGACCATTGGAGGAGGATGAGATGGATCATCCACTCAGCACTTCTGACTGAAGATTGTTGCGAATGCATGAACGTTATCTTTTGTACTGATGTGCTGGGCTCTTCCATCATTAAGGATAGGGATCTCCTCCTCCAATGACTTGTTTAATTGTCCATAACTATTCTCAACTAGAAGTAGAAGGACTGCAGAGTTTAGATCTGATCCGTTGCTTGTGGGGTCACTTAGCTCTGTCTATCACTTATTGATTATGCTGTTTGGCACACAGGTAGCCATGGTTGGTGGCTTCACCAGGCTGACACCTCATTTTCAGGTATGCCCGGTGCTGCTCCTGCCCTCCTGCACAATCCATTGAATCAAGGTTGATCCTCTGACTTGATGGTAATTGTTGTGAGGGGGATATGCCAGGCCGTGAGGTTGTGCTGGAGTACAATTCTGCTGCTATTGATGACCCACAACACCTTATGGAAACCCAGACTTGAGCTGCTAGATCTGTTCTAATCTGTCCTATTTAGCACCGTGATAGTACCACCTAAAATGGTGGAGGTTATTCTCTATGTGAAGATGTGACTTTGTCTCCACAACGACTATGCGGTGGTCACTCTTACCCGATACATCATGGACAGATACTTCTGCAATTGTCAGATTAATAAGGCTGTGGTCAAATATGGCTTATCCGTATTGATGGTTCCTTTAGCACCTGCCGCAGACCAAGTCGAGAAGTTATATCCTTTCGGACCCAACCAGCTCGATCAGTAATGCTGCTGCTGAACCACTCTTTTTGTGGACATTGACATCCCCCACCCAGAGTACATTTTGTGCCTTTGCCACCCTCAGTGCTTCCTTCAAGTGTTGGTCAGCATGGAGGAGTACTGATTCATCAGTTGAGAGAGGCTGGTACATGGTAAACAGCAGGAGGTTTCTTTTCCCATGTGTAAACTAACGCCATGAGACTTCATGGGATACAGAGACACTGTTGAGGACTCCCAGAGCAATTCCCTTCCAACTGTATCCCACTGTGCCACCACTTCTGCTGTGTCTGTCCTGCTGGTGAAACAGGAGATATCCAGGGAAGGTGATGGGGTGTCTGGGACATGGTCATACTCACAGAATCATACCTTAAAGACAATGTCAGGCTGTTGCTTCACAAGTCTGTTTATTTCTATTCACTGTTTCCTGCCAGCTGTCCCATTCTAGAAGCATGTCCATATATTCGCCCCAATCCACTAAGATTTAATTTTGCAAACTGGGCTTGGAGCTTTACCAAAATGTTTCTGAAAATCCACGTGTTTTACCTCCATTGCTTCTCTTTCATTTGTCTCCCAATCAGTTTCTCAAACATAATTCCCATTTTACAAATCTATGTTAGTGTTGTATATGACCATTACTTTCAGTCCAATAATTTCTCCCAAACCATTTACTTACTATGTTCTATGTTCCATGTACTATTTCGTTTTCCCACACCAGACTTGGTTTTCCTGGTATTGTCAGAACGTTCTGTGAAGACAGAACTGAAGTAGTGGATTCATAGTTCTGCCATTTCCCTGTTTCCCATTCTCCATTCTCTAGTTTCAAACTAGAAGGAACCCACACTATTTTTTCATACTTCTCACATTGACATAATTTGACAAGCTATAACAATTCACCCTTATAACCTTTGTGAACATTATCTTCAGAAACCTATCAATTCCTGTCTTAAGCTGCTCAGCTCCACATCATACACGCACAGGAACATAGTCTCTGTACCAACAGAAATACAGCACGATCTATATTAGTCCCACTTTCCAACACCAGGCACATAGCCTTGAATGTTATGACACTTCCAAGTACACTTAACGGTTGAGAGATTAGCCGCGATAACTCCCCTCTCAGGAAGTACATTCCAGACCTCAACACACTCTGGGTGAAAAAAAAGTAATCTTTAAATCCTCTCTGAATGTCAAACCCTTCACTTTAAGGTGTGCTCCCTTGTTCTTGACCCTCTGTCTTAAAGGAACAGCTACTGTCTATCCACCCTGTCCATGCCCCTTGTTAACTTATCCTTCTGAATCACATCCCCCTCAGCGTCTCTGTCCAAAGTAAACAACCCGAGCTTATCCAGCCTCTCTCCATAGCTGATATGCTCCTTCCCAGGGAACATCCTGGTGAATCTCCTGTGCAAGCCCCTCCAGTACAATCACATCCTTCCTGTAATGAGGCTCCCAGAACGACATACAGTACTCCATCATGGACTAAACCAAGCCCTGTATAGCACTTATAATCTACTCCCTGATTAATAAAAGCTATACCCAAGGTTCAATTCTTAACTTGTCCATTACCCTGTTCAGTCACATTCAGGGATGTGTGGAGAAACACCCTCTGAGCTCCCTAGTGTGCTGCCAATCATTGTGTAAACCCCATGTCTGGTTCCTCCTTCCAAAGTACATCACCCCATATTTATCAGATCACATTCCATCTTCCATTGATCTGCCCATCTGATCATTCCACTCGAATCTTCCTGTAAAATCGGAACTTCCTCCTCACTGCCAACCACACGGCCAATCTTTGTGTCAAACACAAACTTACTTATCACAACTCCCACCCCTCCACCCACCCCCCTCCCCCTCCAGATTCACATCTATACCATTTATGAATGCTACAAACAATAAGGGACACAGCACTGATCCCCGTGGTACACCAGGGGACACCGGTCTCCAGTCACACAAACAGCCTTCTCCCACCACCCTCTGCCTCCTGACACAAAGACAATTTTCGTTGTACCTTTTCAAGTTATCTTTGATACTGTGAGATTTTACTTTATTTTTTTCAGTTTCCAATGTGGAACTTTGTCAAAGATCTTGCTGCAAAACTAAATAAGCGACCTCCTTAAACTAATTCAATCAAATTCATTAGGTGTGACTTCACTCTGATAAAGTCATGATGATTATGCCTGATCAAACCTTGCGACTCTGATTGGAGTTGGATTTTCTCCTTCTCTATTTTCTCCAGTAGTTTCCCTAACAGTGATCGAATACTCGCTCGTCCATAGTTACCTTGGCAAATCTCTACCACCCTTACTGTGACGTGGAATCATATTAGCTGCTCTCCAGTCCTCTGGCAACTCCCCTATGGTCAGAATACAATTAAAGACTCCTCCCTTGACTCCAACAGTATCCAGACCTGCGGATTGGTCGAATTTTATATCAGACAGAGCCTCAAACCCCTGCTCGTATTTTACATGAATCGCTTCAAGAGCTTTCCAGTCCATCTTCTTGAATTCTGTACCTGCATCCTCCTTCTCCCAAGTAAAACAGCTGTGATGTTTACATGTACCAATCTATCAATGTTCTCCGGGTTGACGCACTGATTGCCCCTTTGGTTTCTAATGGACACTAACTGTTTGCTGATTATTCTGTTCTACTTGTCCATGTAGAATACCGTGGGATTCTCCCTAATCTCGCCTACTTGCACTTCTCCATGTCCCTCTGTTATTCAGTCCCCTCTATGTTTCTAAATTTCTAAGTTTCACTACAATCACCTCTCATCTTTTGAAACTCGAGACCACAGGCTGAGTTTCCCCATCAGACAATCTTGCCATTTTATGGATTAGTCTGGAAAATATCTTTTGCAGTTCCTCTATAGTCAGTTACTCTATCTTAGATTGGGACTCCAAACGGTACACAATACTCTAAGTTTAGTCTCAGCAACACTATATGCAGCTGGTGCACGACATCTTCTATGTTGCAATTACATACACATGAATGTACACCTAATTTTTCGTTTCCTATTTGCATGCGTTCTTCCCAATTCCTTTCACTTTAACTTTTCTTATGATGTTAGTGGGAGAGTTCTTAAAAAATGATTCTCCTGAATATCCAACCATACGTTATCCATTAGCTCCTCTTTGCGTACGTCCACAAGAATCATCTTCACACCATTCCAAAAAATGTTTGCCACTTATGATTTTAGTTTCATCGATGCATGATCATCCTCCCCAGTTTTCCCATTACCTTCTATATATCCACCAACACGTTCTTTGTAATTCAGCCCAAGAGACACCCGACCGCGGATTACAAGTTACTGATCTGTAGTTCACCACTCTCCATTTCATCCTTTCTGAAACTGTTGGATAATATTTATAACTTTTGCCATATCCAGATTGGCTAAATATCTTTCCAGAATGTATTGGAAAATAACATGAAAATCTGAGATGCAATCAATACGTCTATTGCTGTTTCCTCTGAAATTCTTGTATGAAGTACATCTGATCTGTTAGATTTACAAATACTCAATCTAGCTTCCTTTTAAAAGATGGCCTCAACATTGATAAGAATGATCTTAGATTTTACTTACAGAAGTCCCATGGTCACTTGGTATTTCTGGAAAAATTTCTGGATATTCTGCCTTGAAGATAGACACAAAGAAACTGTTTCTTTCCACTGTGATTTCTCTATTCTCTTCAATAAATTACCCTGTCCGTACACCTACTGTTCCACATTTGACCTTTGTTTTTACTTTTGTTTCATTCACTGATGTATTTGTTTTTTAGCAGTCTTTTTTTTTTAGCAGTCTTTATGTTTTTTTCTTTAGCAGTCTTTATGGTTTTCTTTTGTTTGCATGCTGTTTCGCTTTTTGATTTCCTTCTCAGTTTCTTGGTCATCCGTTGCTGGGTCCTACATTTCTCCGAATCCATTGGCTTACTACAACACTTGGCATTTTCCTAAGCTGCTTCCTTTGACCTAATAAGTACTTAAAGGTGAGGCTGAAAGGTTTAGGTTGGAGAGGAGGGTGGACCAGATTGATGGGAAGGAAGATGAACACATAGGAAAGTTCAAAAGGGGGAGTGTGCTGAGTTGGAATATTGGACTAGGATAAGGTGGAGTTAGGGGAAATGGGGAAACTGGTGAAATCTACATTAATCCCCTGTGGTTGGAGGGTCCCAAGGCAGAAGAGGAACCTTTCTTCATCCATGCTTCGGGTGGTTAGGGTTTGGCGATGGAGGAGGCCCAGGACTCTCATGTCCTTGGCAGAGTGGAAAGGAGAGTTAAAGTGTTCAGCCACAAGGCGGTGGAGTTGGTCAATGTGGCTGTTCCAGCGATGGTCTCTGAAATGATCCACGTGTGTCTCGCTAATGTGGAGAAGACCACACTGAGTTTAAAGGATGCAGTAGATAAGGCGTTCTGTCTCCCTTCATCACCTATCACTTTCAACACCACCTTCATCTACCTATCGCATTCCTAGCTACCTGCCTCCTGCCACACCCCCTTCTCATTTAACTCTCAGCTCCCTTGACCCAGAAGCCTCATTCCTGATAAAGGGTTATGCCCGAAACGTCAATGCTCCTGCTCCTAGTACGCTGCCTGACTGTGCTTTTCCAGCGCCACTGATCCCCAGCAGCTGCAGTGCGCACTTTCGCCTCACACCTTCAGGGCTTGCATGATTCAGATTTATAACAGTTACTTCAAATAAAACAAAAACTACCGTGTACTCAAACAGCATAAAAGAAAAACAATGCATTGTGGTCACTGTTCCCAAAAGGTCCTTTACAGCAAAGTTTTCAATTAGCTTTTCTGATCATCCAACATCAATTTCTAAATAACCTGACCTCCAGCTCAGTGCTCCACAAACCATGCTCATGAAATCCATTTCTCCCAGCATTAGCATTCAGTTGGGTTAACACAGTTTAGATATAATGTAAACAGTACATTATTACTGCAGTAGCCACAAAGTTGTATATCTCATTTTCCTGTTTTATAACCTGCCCAACATTTGTATTGCAGCTTTCACTTTGATATATAACTCCCATCAATGTTTCCTTCTTCTTGCTGTTTTTACGCTCCACATTACAAGATTCTGTAGAATCTGAGCGACGTGGAATTTGGAGAGATTAATGGTAGAGATCATCTCGCCACATCATTTATGATCTTCTTAAGCATCATTGTGACATTTTCTCCAGATCTCCTGTTATGCTGGTGAAGTAGAGAAGGACAATGATCATTCAACAATGCTCTGTATTTCCCCCAGAGAGCTGAGACTGCTCTAACCTGGGTGGGAACCTTACAGTAGGGTGGTAAAGTATTGCTGCTGCTGTACAGGATCTTAGTGACATCACATCTGGAGTAGTGTGTGCAGATTTGGTCTCTTCAATGAAGAAAGGATTTGTTATATTGGAAACAGCTCAGAGATGGTCCCCTCAACTGATTCCTGAAATGAAGGTGCTAACTTATAACAAAAGGATTATCAGGTTGATCCAATAGCCATTGGAGTTTATAAAAATGAAAGAAGATCATATTTCAACATAGATGACAGGAAGGAGTCAACAACTGAAGAGAATTACACAGATAATGGAGGAATCCATTCCGTTCTTCAGCCTCTTACACACGACCAACAGAAGGATATTCAGGCCTTTGACCCTGTTACACCAGAATAGGACGAGGCTGTTCAGCCCTTGGAGCCGAATGTATATTTACAGGAGGAGGCCATTCAGCCCCTCGAATCTATAACACTGGCCCCTGGGTAATCCATGCGGCACCAATATCCTATTACACAGCAACAGAATCAGCCCATTCAGCCACCTCAAGTCCGTAACATAGGAACTGAAAGCGGTCACACAGTGACTGGAAATTTGTTACACTGGGATAACAGGAGGCCATTCAGACCCACTGAGTCTGTTGCAAGAGAATTGGATAAGGATAAAAATTATCTGAGACTTATTTCATGAGAAAGGAGGAGGTAATTCAGACACGTGACTGTTGTATGGGAACAAGAGAAGACCAATCAATCCCTCGGTTCCATTACTGGGATACATGAGGTGACCGTTCAGTATCTCCACCTGTTATGGAGAAATATGAGAAGACCCATCAGCCTCTCAAAATGTTGCACAGCAACGGGAAGTTTCCATAATCCCCCACTCCTCTAACGCATCAACAGGAGGTGGTCATTCTGGCCTTGGAGATGATAACATGGGAACGCCAGAATGACTTCATCCCATCGATTTTGTGCACCAGCAGGAGGATGGGTCCAGTCAGCCACACATACCGCTTATGCAGCAAGTGGAGCACACCTCTTAAAACCCTTTTGCCCATCAAACAGGAATTCAAAGAAAACGTAAAGGTTTTAGAAAGGGAAGAACTTATAATAACTGAATACATTGGGGAGTAAAATGTAACAATAAAGTATTGTAATTTAAGGCAAATTATTAGAATCCATTGTTGTGGACATTTGCAAACGTAAACCACAATTCATCGGAGTCAACATGGTTTTACAAAGGATAAGCCATGATTGAAGTGTTTTCTTGCGTTATTTAAATATGTGACAAACAAGGTGGATAGTGGGAATCCTGGAAATGGAACATATCTGGTCTTCGTGAAGGATTCAGATATGTCGCTTCTCCAAAGAGTGAGTGGTAAGATCAGACAGCATCGGTTTAGGAGTAATGTATTGGCTTGGATGGAGGATTGGTTAACCAACAAAATGCAGTAAGATGGATTAACTGTGTCATTTTCTATTGGAAAATGCAATTTGTTGGGTGCCATAGATTTCAGTTCTCATGCTTCAACCATTTGTGATCGACATTATGACTCGGTTGACGGGATAGAAAGTACTATAGCTCCATTTTCAGATGACACTAACATTGGTGGGAAATTACGTCGGAATGATGATGCAAGAAATTTAAAAACTCAAAGTTTGTGCGAAGATTTGTAGCTCGGGTGCTCGTTGTTGTGGTTCTGTTCGCCGAGTTGGAAGTTTTTGTTGCAAACGTTTCGCCCCCTGGCTAGGCGACATCATCAGTGCTTGGGAGCCTCCTGCGAAGCGCTTCTTTGATGTTTCCTCCGGTGTTTATAGTGGTCTGTCCCTGCCACTTCCGGTTGTCAGTTTCAGCTGTCTGCTGTAGTGGTTGGTATATTGGGTCCAGGTCGATGTGTTTGTTGATGGAGTTTGTGAATGAATGCCATGCCTCTCGGAATTCCCTGGCTGTTCTCTGTCTGGCTTGCCCTATGATAGTAGTGTTGTCCCAGTCGAATTCATGTTGCTTGTTGTCTGCGTGTGTGGCTACTAAGGATAGCTGGTCGTGTCGTTTCGTGGCTAGTTGATGTTCATGTATGCGGATTGTTAGCTGTCTTCCTGTTTGTCCTATTTGGTATTTAGTGCAGTCCTTGCATGGTATTTTGTACACTACATTCGTCTTGCTCATGTTGGGTATCGGGTCCTTCGTTCTGGTGAGTTGTTGTCTGAGCGTGGCTGTTGGTTTGTGTGCTGTTATGAGTCCTAGGGGTCGCAGTAGTCTGGCTGTCAGTTCCGAGATGCTCCTGATGTATCGCTACTATCAGAGGGCAAGCCAGACAGAGAACAGCCAGGGAATTCATAGAGGCATGGCATTCATCCACAAACTCCATCAACAAACACATCGACCTGGACCCAATATACCAACCACTACATCGGACAGCTGAAACTGACAACCGGAAGTGGCAGGGACAGACCACTATAAACACCGGAGGAAACATCAAAGAAGCGCTTCGCAGGAGGCTCCCAAGCACTGATGATGTCGCCTAGCCAGGGGACGAAACGTTTGCAACAAAAACTTCCAACTCGGCGAACAGACCCACAACAGATTTAAAAACTATTTGTATAGGTTGGGTGAATGGGCAAACATTTGACAATGAAAATTAAAGCGTATAAATATGGGGTTATTCAAGTTGGCCAGCCTAATAAAAAGGCAAATTATTATCTAAATGGAGAGAAACTTCAAAGTGCTTAAGTACAGAGGGATCTGGGTGTCTGCTTGCATATCACAGAAAACTTGCTTGCGGGTACTTGAAGTAATGAGGAATGCAAGCATAACTTCAGCGTTTATTTGTAAAAGGATAGAGTAGAAAGGTAGGGAGTGTTGGTGTAGCTATGCAAGGCATTAGTGAGGCTGTAACTGGAGTACAGTTTGGGTGTCCTGCAGAATGAGGTATTTCCATTGGAGGGAATTCAGAAGAGCTTCATTAGTTTGATTCCATATTTGAAGTGTTTGTCTTATGAAGAGAAATTGAGCAGTTTAGGCCTATACTCTCGAGTTTATAAGAATGAAAGGAGAGCTTATTGAGGTCTGTAAAATGCTAAATGTAATTGAACGTATCGATGTGGAGTGGATATTTTTTAATGTGGCGCAATCTCCAACAAGAGACTACAGTTTTAGGATTGAGAGATGGCAGGAAAGTGGAACAGAGGCCGCAATGACATCAGCCGTGATTGTATTCCATGGCAGAGCAGGTTCGAAGGGTTGGATTCCTGACTGATGCTCCTTGTTCATATTCAGCTTTACGACTGTGTTACATAGTAATGGGGGAGGATGATGTATCAAACAGGAAGCAGGCACTCCGGATAATTCAGTCTAAATCAGTTTGACAGAACGTCACCAGAGGAGTCACACAGTGACCAGTGCTGGGTCCTCAACTATTTACAATCTATATCAATGATCAGGAGGATGGAACAGATATACAGATACTGAGTTTGGTCATGTTGCTGTGATAAACAAGAGATTAAATTATCAAGAGAGGGTGGAGGGTCTATAGATAGATACAGAGAGGTAAAGGCAATGGATAATAATTTGGCAGCTGCAATATAACATGATATACGCTATCATATCATTTACAGGAATAATGGAATTCAGTATGTTACTGAAATGGAGAGGGATTACAGAGATTAATGATACTGTGTACTGGGGGGTTCACTCAGACCAGTTCAGACATGAGAGATTTGCTCCATCCTCCGTCACCGAATGGTTACATTGATGGCAACATACTTTGAGATGATGGATATGTCACCCAATCCTGTTTGGAAAGTTCCAGAACATAGAAGCTGAATGAAACTGTGACCGTCACAGCCACTGGCAGCACCGTCCTTCCCCCTGGTGTGAAGCTGCAGGACGTGTTAAAGGAGGTGACACCGCTCTGTGACCAGCTTCTTGTTCTGTCCGGGTCCCCTCACACTCTGCTCCTGGGTTAAGTGGAGCTTGGGAAGCTGTTCCTGGAAAATACGGGGTGGACACAGCAGATCCCTTTCCTCACACACACTCACTGCGTGGTTTCAGAGCTTCTCCTCTCTGCAGCCTCTGCTCCATTTGTTGTTCATGTTGCAGACCCAAATGTTGTAACTACAGTCCCCAGACTCCATCCAAAGTTGGGTCACCAAATCCTCAGGTCTCCCTGAATGTCTGAGGCAGCTCACAGCACAACTTCCAGCAAACCAACCCCAGCCCCTCCACGAACTTTTCAATAACAGGAGTCTGTCAGAAACCCCTCGTCTATAAGTGTTGTGGACCAGACCAGATCCCCACAAAATATTTTAAGAAGGCCGCTTAGACCCAAACCGTTCGTTATTTGGAATATAGATGGGAAGTGTGCGTTCCAGATATGTTGTGACTGGTAAAACCACTCGACATTAAGCAAATATAATCTATTCAAATGATTTAGATAAAATACTATCAAAGAAAAGAACATCTCAGGATGGCTTATATGTTTGAAAACTTACACAAACAATAGATCCCGTACCTTTTTGGCTTACACCGCTGGGCACAAAGACATAATCAAAAACAGATCGATTCATGAAGTTTTCTGATCCAGGGGAAATCAACATCAACAGAGATCTCAGAGAGAAAGGCAGCTAGGGATCATGTATTGACACTTCCAACCCTGCTGGGACCCGAACAGCTTCTGAATGCTGCAGCTAAAAACAAAACGAGGAAACCTGGTCTGGGAGAGCTGGCCACTGCCCTTCCATCGTTACCACCGTTTTAATAAAACCTAAAGGATTTCTCAGTTATTTACTTAAACTGTTTTCAGACAGCAGTTCTGCACCTCTGCCTTTAAAAGCTCTCATCAAAAAAACCCAAGAAAAAATAACCTTTTTCCAGTGATAGTATTCTCACAACTCCACCTTTAATCAAATGATCCATCAATATACAAAAATGGATTCATTTTAGATCTCCTAATCTTCCACTATTAGTAGACTGGAACGAATATATATTACATTTACTCTGAGCATACAAATGTTCACAACTCGATTCGATTTCAGTCATTTTACTCCTGCCACAGAATGCCTTTGTCTTTCTTCATCCAAGTCTCCACAACGTGTCAAAACTTACTTTTTCTCGCCCTGTCACCTGTATAATTTCAAATTGAATGGCAGCAATAATAAGCTCAGTTGAAACAGGCTGGTATTTTTCTCACTAAACTTCTCCGAAAACTTTAAGGGGTCACGATCCGTGATAAAGATTTGTCTCAGGTATGTTATTAGCAATTTAACTGCTGAAATGTTGTAATGCCAACACCAAGCTCAAGGCCTCCTTCCTCACTGTGGAATAAATCTGTTGATGTTTCCACTGGACACTCTGACCACACGTTACATAATGGAGCACTTCTCAGCTCTCCAATATTCCCTCTGAATGACATAGCTCCTCATGTCTCAGCATAAAAGAGTTACATCCTTCTGTACCCCTTAATGCTGTAACCTCTTTACCTGTTACTCCTGGCCTAGGCCAGTAAACCTTACTCTCACACGGATATGTTTTCAGAAGATCTCACACATTCATCTCAATCCCTCACAGAAACCAAACTTTGATTTCTGAACCCAATCACCATCATCAGCAATTTCAGCTTCTAATCTTGCCGTTTTAACTCTCTGCTCTTCCACACGAGTTCTCACGACTGCAGGAAGTGAATTGTTGAACTTCTCCAAAATTAGAGTCTTTCTCAGAGTGTCATAGCTTTGCTCTGTTTTTAATACCATTCCCCACCTTTCAAAATTACTTTGTTTGATTCTTTCAAACACAACGTGCGTTTAACCAGGGATGCTATTTTAGATCCCTGAAACACTGTCGGCTTCTGGCACAAGCTCATATGCACTTCAGATGGCTTTCTTCACCTCCTCCGATAGGGATGCAAATACCTATCAGCTTTGTTTGGATAAACTAAATCCACATGTTCTCTGGCCACTGCACTTGTTTAGCCACTTTCTGAAATGAAATTAATAAGGCTCCCCCATCATTCTCATCAAATTCAGGTAATGCCTGGATGTATTTATACAGTTCCTGATCAGGCCTTTGGCTACCATAGAGTTGCTCAACCTCACTATCCTCTAATGAAAATCCATACAAAGTGAAGAGGAATTTAGAATAACTTAACTATTGGAAAACCTGAGCTGAAAATGTGTTGCTGGTAAAGCACAGCTGGTCAGTCAGCATCCAAGGAACAGGAGAATCGACGTTTCGGGCATGAGCCCTTCTTCAGGAATGAGGAAAGTGTGTCCAGCAGACTAAGATAAAAGGTAGGGAGGAGGGACTTGGGGGAGGGGCGTTGGAAATGTGATAGGTGGAAAGAGGTCAAGGTGAGGGTGATAGGTTAGAGTGGGGTGGGGGCGGAGAGGTCAGGAAGAAGATTGCAGGTTAGGAAGGCGGTGCTGAGATCGAGGGATTTGACTGAGACAAGGTGGGGGAGGGGAAATGAGGAAACTGGTGAAATCCGAGTTCATCCCTTGTGGTTGGAGGGTTCCTAGGCGGAAGATGAGGCGCCTATTGGAAAACCTGACCGAATAATGGATACAGTGTGTTCTACAAATGGACTGTTCAATCTATTAACATCACCTACATATACCCTTTGGCTAAAAGGAAAATTCAGACATGCATTCTTGCATACAGTTCTCCAATCCAGGAGGAAACACCATCAAGTGAGGCTTGAGAGAGAGTAGCAGCTAAGGATAATTTACTAAAACTTCCAACCCCTCTGTGACCCCAAGCACCCGGTGATTGTTACAGCTCCAGAAAAAAACAAACTAGAACGTGTGGTCTGTGCGAGCTGGCCATTGTTACTAGCATTTATTAAAATCCCTAAAAGCCCCGTAAGTTATTTACTTGAGACGTTTTCATTAGGCAGTTTGTCCTTCAAGACCTCTTACTAATAAAAATGAGAAACTAATGATTTATTGAAAAAATTACAGCATTGTCAGGCAATTTAGATGCCTGGTCCTTCACTCAGTGGGCTCCCTCGTGTTACTGATCGCAAGGTCACCTGAGAGGGACAACCACAGGTACAGACCAAGTTACAAGAATGTGTCTCATAACTTCTGAAACACGCCTGTCCATGGACCATCACATGGGACATACCGGGAAGTAAATAACAGCTTGATACACACCATTTCAGTATTTCTGAGCTACACAATGCCAGCACTAGATGCACTAAGGAGACAAAACCCAAGGCCAGGAAAAGATACAGAGGGACAGAAAGAGTCACATTAAAGAAAGAAAGAGACAGTTAATTATTGTGGTTCTCTTCGCCGAGCTGGAAGTTTTTGTTGCAAACGTTTCGTCCCCTGGCTAGGCGACATCATCAGTGCTTGGGAGCCTCCTGCGAACAGTTAATTAACTGAAAAGATGCTGTGGAAATATGGGGGAAAAGACAGGGCAGTGGGACTAACTGGAGAAGTGAGATCTTTGTGAGTAAAATCACAGGAATGATAACATTGAATAAAGCATTGTCAGCTCAGCTGAAATGGTTTGTTACATCAAATTCTGAATCTGCTTCACCGACCACCACAAACAAATATTAACTGGGACAAGATGACAGCTCAGCATGGAGAGCTGTGCAGACCATGCGAGCGTGCTGCTCAGTAAACTGCACTATCTGCCCAGCATGGAGAGCATTGCAAACTTTACTATCATATGCTAACTATCCTCGCATCAGATTACTGCCTGCAAGGGGAAGATTTGCTTTGTGTGTTTGTGTGCGTGTGCGTGGTTGAATGCGAAACTCATTGTTTGAGAAGGAACGCACATGGAGGAAATTATTTTAAATACGAACAACTGGCAGAAGTTTTGTTAGTCAACAAAGAGAATGAGGGAAGTTTCATGGACAGATGAGGTAAAGTGTTTGAGAATGTTAAAGTAAAGCCATTGCCAGACACAATAGCAATATATATCGGCGTGCACATGAATGACAGATGGATGGGAGTTTGGTGTGAGGTCGAATCAGATTTGCTTCAGCAGGTTTGAAGCCGGGAGTGTCAGCAGCAGATTATTGGCGTCATTAAGACTGTATTTCATAGCTCAAGGTTCAAACAGCAGATGGAATAAACCAGTGCGATATATTCTGGACTGGTGAGTATTTCAAGTTAGAAATGGTCAGGGAATGGTGTCAAGAATCAGCTCATAGTCAAAGGGATCACACACGGTTGTGACTTGTTTGCTTCAGCTGCAGATATTGGCCAGGGATAGGATGGAAACAGTGGAAGGAAGTGGAGTTTGTCACCAGAGCAGTAGACGGTGACCTCCATGCTCTTAACAGCAAAGGCAATGATACAATGCATTGTGGTTCTCCCCTGAAACTGAATACATCAACATAGAGACCCGTGAGTAACACTGCCAGAGCAGAGAGCGAAACAGTAATTGAACACGTTCATTGATGTAGTTAGTAGTGGTCTGTAGAGTGAATATCTGGATTGAGAGATTCAACAGAACAATAGTATTACAGTGGTGGAAAGGACGATGGATGAGGACTTGCCATCTGAGGTAGTTTGGGCTGAGGTTAGGAATAGGAAAGGTGAGGTCACCCTGTTAGGAGTCTTTTACAGGCCTCCTAATAGTCCTAGAATCATTGAAGAGAGGATAGGCAAGGTGATTCAGGAGATGAGTGACAGTAATAGGGTGGTTGTTATGGGGGACTTTAACTTTCCTGATATTGATTGGGAAAGCTATAGCTCAAGTTCGTTAGATGGGTCAGTGTTTGTTCAATGTGTGCAGGAGAGTTTCCTGACACAATATGTAGACAGGCCAACAAGAGGTGAGGCCATACTGGATTTGGTTCTGGGTAACGAACCAGGCCAGGTGTTAGAATTAGAGGTAGGTGAGCACTTTGGGGATAGTGACCATAATTCGGTGATTTTTACTCTCGTGATGGAGAGGGATAAGTGTGTACTACAGGGCAAGAGTTATAGCTGGGGTCAGGGAAATTATGATGCGGTGAGGCATGACTTAGGATGTGTGGCTTGGAAAAGTAGACTCCAAGGCAAGAGTGTAAATGATATGTGGAGCTTGTTCAAGGAGCAACTATTGAGTGTCCTTGATAATTATGTACCTGTCAGGCAGGGAGGAAAGGGTCGTGCGAGGGAGCCGTGGTTTAATAAGGAATTGGAATCCCTTGTTAAATGGAAGAGGGCGGCCTATCTCAAGATGAGACGTGAAGGTTCAATTGGGGCGATTGAGAGTTATAGGGTAGCCAGGAAGGACCTGAAGAGAGAGCTAAGAGCAGCAAGGAGGGGACATGAAAGGTCCTTAGTCGGTAGGATTAGGGAAAACCCTAAGGCTTTCTATAGGTATGTTAGGAATAAAAGAATGACTAGGGTAGGAATAGGTCCAGTCAAGGATAGTAGTGGGAAGTTGCGTGTGGAGGCGGAAGAGATTGGGGAGACACTGAATGAATACTTTTCTTCAGTATTTACTCAGGAACAGGGCATTGTCGTCGATGTGAATACTGAGTCACAAAAAAGTAGAATGGATGGCTTTGAGGTATGTAGAGAAGAGGTGTTGGAAATCCTGGAAAAGGTGAAAATAGATAAGTCCCCTGGGCCTGATGGCATTTATCCTAGGATTCTCTGGGAAGCAAGGGAGGAGATTGCAGAGCCATTGGCCTTGATTTTTATGTCCTCTTTGTCTACAGGAGTAGTGCCAGAAGACTGGAGGATAGCAAATGTGGTTCCCTTGTTCAAAAAGGGGAGTAGGGATAACCCTAGTAACTATAGGCCGGTGAGTCTCACTTCTGTTGTGGGCAAAGTCTTAGAGAGAATTGTAAGGGATAGGATTTATGCACATCTGGATAGGAATAATGTGATCAAGGATAGTCAGCATGGTTTTGTGAAGGGCAGGTCGTGCCTCACAAACCTTATTGAATTCTTTGCAAAGGTGACGAAGGAGGTGGATGAGGGGAAAGCGGTAGATGTGGTATATATGGATTTTAGTAAGGCGTTTGATAAGGTTCCCCATGGTAGGCTACTGCAGAAAATACGGAGATATGGCATTGAGGGTGAGTTGGAGGTTTGGATTAGGAATTGGCTGGATGGAAGAAGACAGAGGGTAGTAGTTGATGGCAAAGTTTCTTCATGGAGTGCCGTCACTAGCGGTGTTCCGCAAGGATCTGTTTTGGGACCATTGCTGTTTGTCATTTTTATAAATGACCTGGAAGAGGGGTTAGAAGGTTGGGTGAGCAAGTTTGCGGATGATACGAAAGTCGGAGGAGTTGTTGACAGTGAGGAAGGATGTGGCAGGTTACAGCAGGATATAGAGAAGCTGCAGAGCTGGGCAGAAAGGTGGCAAATGGAATTCAATGTAGCTAAGTGTGAGGTGATTCACTTTGGGAAGAATAACAAAAAGATGGGGTACTGGGCTAATGGTCGGATACTTGGTAGTGTGGATGAGCAGAGGGATCTTGGTGTCCATGTACACAGATCTCTGAAAGTTGCCACCCAGGTAAATAGTGCGGTGAGGAAGGCATATGGCGTACTGGCTTTTATTGGTAGAGGAATTGAGTTCCGGAGTCCTGAGGTCATGATGCAGTTGTATAAGACTCTGGTGCGGCCGCATCTGGAATATTGTGTGCAGTTTTGGTCGCCATACTATAGGAAGGATGTGGAGGCACTGGAACGGGTGCAGAGGAGGTTTACCAGGATGTTGCCTGGTATGGAAGGAAGATCGTATGAGGAAAGACTGAGACACTTGGGGCTGTTTTCATTAGAGAAAAGAAGGTTTAGGGGTGACTTGATTGAGGTGTACAAGATGATTAGGGGGTTAGATAGGGTTGACAGTGTGAACCTTTTCCCGCGTATGGAGTCGGGTATTACAAGGGGGCATAGCTTTAAATTAAGGGGGGGTAGATATCGGACTGAAGTTAGGGGTAAGTTCTTCACTCAGCGAGTCGTAAGTTCATGGAATGCCCTGCCAGTAGCAGTGGTGGACTCTCCCTCTTTATGGGCATTTAAGCGGGCATTGGATAGGTATATGGAGGATAGTGGGTTATTATAGGTTAGGTGGGCTTGGATCGGCGCAATATCGAGGGCCAAAGGGCCTGTACTGCGCTGTATTCTTCTATGTTCTATGTTCTATAATTGTGGCAAGAAGTGTAGACTATATGAAATAACAATAATATAGTCATAACTGGTTTATAGAAATCAAAATCTGGACAGTGGTACTCACCAGGAACATCAACGATATCCAGGAAGGGATAATAAATGTATTGAATAATGAGAAGCGCGTAATAGATCTGAGATGATAATGACCACCAATAAAATGCAGAAAGATACCAAACATAATCGGATAAACTCCTGTCTATTGTTGGAACATTCCAGTCTAATGTTCTCAGATTCTGATCCATTGTTTGAATATTCTAGTTTAATGTTCTCAAATTCTGATCCATTGTTGGAACATTCCAGTCTACTGTTCTAAGATTCTGATCTCTCCTCCCCTTCTTTCTCGATCTGCTGTTCCCTGTCAGTGCTGCCGGTGATGCTCCCGCTCATGTTATGGGATAACACAATGAATGGAGCCCATTTATCATTAATAGATGGAAATCCTCCACTGGCATAATTAGAATCCATGGAGATTGGCATTAATCGCACTTACCGAACAAGTAGTCTCAGTTAACCCGTTCAAAACATCACTTTTCATTTACTGGTTTTGGATGGAATGGATGAGTGTTGCTGAGGGATGGATCATAAATCTAAATCTTTTAAATCTTTTAATTAACTTGTATATGAGAGTATTAACAGGACACTGCAGGGGTCTATATATGTTCCACTCTGTTTATGAAAGGAGGCAGTTATAAAATAATAGATCGACTGTATAAAAAAAAGTCGTTTTGGGCTATTTTCTAGATACCTGAACACAAAGTACGGTACTTATTGACCAGTGTGCGGCCGCTCCTGGTTTTAATGCCCTGTTGTCAAATCCTTTCATAACCTTGAGACAGAACCTTGAGACTGCTGCTCAGGAACAGGCCGAAGCAATTCTGTCCCTATGGGCCTCTTACAGAGGGATAAGAGAAGACCATTCAACCCATATTAGCCTGTTGCTACTTGAATAGGTGGAAAGCTGGAATATTGGCATATTTTGCTGAAATAATCATTCAAAACAAAGAGATGTGTCGCTGCAGCTGTATGAAGTGTTACTGAGAGGGCACCTGGAGTACATTGTGTTGTTTGTGTTTCTGTAACTGAGAAGGGATGGACCTCCATCAGATACAGTTTCATGGCTGCTCGTAATCCACAGGTTGCTGTCTCATTTAATGTCTCGGATCTGTTACACAGGGACAGGAGGAGGCCATGAAGCCTCTTGAGTCTATTTCAGAGGGACAAGAGGAGGTCATTCAGCCTCTCTAGTCTATTACAGAGGGACAGGAGGAGCCTATTCAGACTCTTGAGCCTGTTACATCGGGGCAGGAAATGTTTATTTAACATTCAAGTCTGTTACACATAAATATTAATTTTAAACTAGTTGAGGAATAGGAAAGATCTGATGTAAATATTAAAGTTCTAACTTTGAATAAGGACAATTGTGAAAGTGTTAGGCGAGCCCTGTGAAAGGCACATTGGGATACCTTATTCGCAGGTAAAGGGATGGTTGGGAAATGCAAGGGCATCAAAACGTGGTTTAAGAGAGTCCAGAGCCAACGTGTTCCTATTAGTGAGTTGGGCAAGTCTGGTGGGTGCAGGGAGTGCTGGATGGCTAGATATATTGATGCTCTGGTCAAGTTAAGGAAGGAGGCATATGTCAGGTAAACAGAGCTGAGATCAATTGGATCCCCAGAGGTGTAGAAGGGCAGGAAGTGTATAGTGAACGGTGAAATCGGACCAGAAAAATGTGGCCATGAGATGGCTTTCGAAATAGGGTTAACGAGGCATTGAAGCAACTCTAATAATTGCAAAATATTAACTAGGGAGAGAATAGGGCACCTTAAAGGTCAGTAAAGGCTACCTATGTGTGGAACCATAGGAGATGGAAGGGATACTAAACAAGTATTTCTCCTCAGTATTTAATGTGGAGGAGGTTACAAGAGCGAGAGAATGAAGAAATACATAGTGATATCTTGAAAAGTGTCTATATTACAAGGAGGTGTTGGACATTTAAAAACATATAAAGGTGAACAAAGCCCTGGGACCTGATCAGTTGTATTGCAGAATATTGTGGGAAGCTAGGAAACAAATTGCTCAGCCTTTTGCTGATATATCTGCAACATTGATTGCCACAGGTGAGGTGGCAAAAGACTGGAGAGTTGCTAACATAGTGTCATTATTTCAGAAATTAAGGAAAACCCAGGTAACAATAGATCAGTGAGCCTGGCGTCAATGGTGACTAAGTTGTTGGAGGGGATTTTGAGGGAAACGATGTATATGCATTTGGAAAGACAAAGACTGAAGAGGGCTTTTTAAATTGGAGATCACATCTCACTGACTCGGTGGAATGTTTTGAGGAAGTGAAGAAGATGATTGATGAAGGCAGGACAGTGGATGTTGTCTATATGGAATTCAGTAATAAAACCCAAATGTTCTACATGGTAGACTGGTTAGCAAGGTTAGACTGCCTGGAATCCAGGGAGAGCTCGCCATTTAGATCCAAACTTTTCTTGAATATCGGAGAGAGGGTGTGACAGTTGGCATTTGTTCATTAACTTGGAGACCTGTGACCAGTGGTGCTACTCGCAAACATCAATAGTGGGTCCACTGCCTTTTGTCACTTATACAAATCATTTGCACTTGAGTATATGAAGTATTGTCAGTACGTTTGTAGATAATTCCAAATTTGGTGGTGTAGTCGACAGTGAAGAATGATCTCTCAAAATATAATGAGAACTTAGGTGAGCTGAGGAGTGGCAGATGGAGTTTATTTTCGATAAATGTGAGGTGTTTCATTTTGGCAAGAAAAATCAGGGCCAGACATATAGGTAGGATCCTGTCGAAAGTTGCCAATCAAAGAGAAGTCCATAGAAATTATAGAATCCCTACAGTTAGGAAACATGATTTTCGGCCCATCGAGGCCACACCGTCCCTCTAAACAGTATCCCACTGGACAAACCCCTACCCTATCCCTCTCAGCCTGCATTTCCCATGGCTAATGCACCTCGCCCTCACATCCAAAGGTACTATGCACAATTTAGATGGCCAATCTACCCTTACCTATGTATCGTTATACTGTCGGAGGAAAACATAGCACCCGGAGGAAACTTACAGACACGGGGAGAATGTACAAACTCCGCACAGCCAGTCATTCAAGGATGGAATTAAACCCAGATCGCTGCCCTGTGAGGCACCTTATGGTGCCTTTTAGTCAAGAAAAGCTGTAAAGAATGTGAAGAGGCCATTCAGTCCCTCAATTCCATTCCACAGGAACAGCAGGTGAGCACAGAGCTATTGCAGCCTGTTACACAGGAGCAGGAGGAGGACATCTATTTTCACAAAACTTCGATTAGGAGGCAGTCACTCAGCTGCTGAAGACTGGGAAACAGGAACAGGAGGCAGTCACTCAACTGCTCGAGACTGGGACACAGGAACAGGGGTCAGTCACTCAACTGCTCGAGACTGGGACACAGGAACAGGAGGCAATCACTCAGCTGCTGAAGACTGGGACACAGGGACAGGAGGCAGTCACTCAACTGCTCGAGACTGGGACATAGGAACAGGAGGCAGTCACTCAACTGCTGAAGACTGGGACACAGGAACAGGGGTCAGTCACTCAACTGCTCGAGACTTGGACACAGGAACAGGAGGCAGTCACTCAGCTGCTGAAGACTGGGACACAGGAACAGGAGGAGCCACTCATCTGCTGAAGACTGGGACACGGGAGCAGAAGGCAGTCACTCAGCTGCCGAAGACTGGGACACAGGAGCAGGAGGGAGTCACTCAGCTGCTGAAGACTGGGGCACAGGAACAGGAGGAGTCACTCAGCTGCTGAAGACTGGGACACAGGAACAGGAGGCAGTCACTCAACTGCTCGAAACTAGGACACAGGAACAAGAGGAAGACATTCAACTGCTCGAGACTAGGACACAGGAACAGGAGGGAGTCACTCAACTGCTTGAGACTGGGACACAGGAACAGGAGCCAGTCACTCAGCTGCTGAAGACTGGGAAACAGGGACAGGAGGGAGTCACTCAGCTGCTGAAGACTGGGACACGGGAGCAGGAGGCAGTCACTCAGCTGCTGAAGACTTGGACACAGGAGCAGGAGGCAGTCACTCAGCTGCTGAAGACTGGGACACAGGAGCAGGAGGCAGTCACTCAACTGCTCGAGACTGGGACACAGGAACAGAAGGCGGTCACTCAACTGCTCGACACTGGGACACAGGAACAGAAGGCGGTCATTCAACTGCTCGAAACTGGGACACAGGGAAATCTAGAGGCTACTGAGGCCCGAGGATCCTGTTACGCAGGAACAGGAGGAGGGGACTCACTCCCCACTAGTATGGGACACTGGGAGAGAAGGGGAGTTTGCTTGGAACAAACACAAATATATGAATAAGTTGCATTCGTGGTCCACACAATCCTGCCCCACCATTCGCTAAGACCACGGCTGATCTGATAGTGATTCCCTCATTCCATTTTACGGAGACTGTCCTCTCTGCAGCCTCTGCTCCATTTGTTGGTCATGTTGGGGACCCAGATGCTGCAACAACAGTCCCCATGACTCATCCAGAGGGTCGGGTCTAACCGGATGAGTCTGGATTTGAAGGGTCCAATAACAAGAATGAAAACACAAAATAAAGGTATTGCCAGATGTTTAGTTCTCTCACATTCGCAATCCAACTCACATAACCAGCCCATCCATTATACTTTCAGGATGGAGCACTGTGTAGATATGGCTAGCGTACTGCTAAATACAACCCAGCAATGTCCAGAGTGGAAATCTGTGCAGCCCACACCAATACTTGATCTATAATCATGGTCTAAATGTCCAGCTTGGGGAGCTCTGCAGACTGCACTGGTTCACTCATATATAAACCCAGGCTGATGCATTGTTTGGTAACATTGTGTTAGATCGCTGCCCAGTGTGGGGAAACTTGCAGCCAATGCTGGAAGTGACAGGATGTGCAGCTCCCATCCATTTCGAGCTCCATATCTCCACTGTGCCTTGACAAGGGGTGCCATGGATGTGAAAATCACTGCGACGTAGAGATGTAAATGGAAACAGTTTAAATACCAATAGTTCTGATTAAGGCGAGTATCACACCAGTATTTAAAGTTGAAATACCTGAAATAATATCCAATGAGGTTTCGTGAAACAAAGTAGTTAGAGGGGGTTGGTAATGTTATAATCAACACTATTGCACTATAATTAACAATGTGAATTAGGGGAACAAATATGCAGGGGGACGGGGGAGACTTGCATGAACAATAGGGTTGTTATAATAGGTGATTTCAATTTTCCTAACATAGACTGGGGCTTCCAGATGGTTAAGAACTTAGATGGAACGTAATTTGTTAAGTGTATTCAGCAAAGTTTCCACAATCAGTATATAGAGTATCGTACTCGGGAAGGGACAAACTCGACCCACTGTTGGGAAATAGGGCAGGACAGGTGAAGGAGATAAAGAGGGGGACCATTTTGGTAAAAGTGATCAGAGTTGTATTAGTTTTAAAATAGTTATGGTAGGGACAAAATTGGTCCACAGATTCAAGTTATAAATTGGGGCAAGGCGCATGTTGTTGGTGTTAGACAGGGGATTGCAGGGAATGATTGGAGTTGTTTGATTCCAGGTAAAAGGATCTCGGGCAAGTAGGAGATAGCTCGAGTTCAAGGTTTCCATTTTGCTGTGAGGGTGAAGGTTATGTGAGACTGGAAGAGAGAACCCTGATGCCAAGAGATATTGAGGCTTTGACCAGAAAAAAGGAGGCGTGACTCATTTTCAGGCAGCTTGTATCAAGGGAATCCCTGGAGGTATACAGGGGATAATGTTCCAAATATTTCCCAGTTTCAGGAAAATGGTAGTGTCCCAATGCGTAACACATAAGAGTCACTTGACTCACCTTAATGATATTAAACCAAAAACAACTTCTAAACACGTCTTGTTATAAATACAATTTCGAGCAGAGACCATTTTTACCCTCAGGCGTTATCTTGACCGTTATCTGAACTGTACCACTTTCCTTACTATGAATGTTTCTCTTACCCTTTGTTTGTGACAGTTTCTGTCTTTAACAGTTACACGGTCTCCCACTCAGTTGGCAGGAAGGCAGGTTTGTGATGTAGAGGCAGGGCAACAGCGCCGGTTCAGTTCCTCACACTGACAGAGATTACCATGAAGGGGAGACTCTCTCAGCCTCACCCTATCGCCCCAGATGTGGTGATCCTCAGGATAAACCACCATGAGTGGTCTCCCTAATGAGAGTTTTTTGGGGCTGTATTATATCAAAGTTAGCATTTTAATTTAAAAAAATACTTAAAAAGAGTTTTTTAATATTATAATAAACCAATAACAACACAACTCAAATAACTGAGAAAAATTACATACAAAACAACTTAAAGCACTACACAGACAGAAGAAAAAAACAAAACTACACAATAAATAATCAATAAATAATACAGCTCAGCATAACAAAATGACAGTTCTCGTTCATCAAGAGCATTAACTGATACACATTTTTATGTTCACAGTTCTTCCTCTCTGGGGGTGGGGGAGTTCAGACATCCAACACAACAGAATATTTTTCCTAGCACGGAAAGTCCGGAATGTAAGGATATAATTTTTTCCCATATTCATCTGTGAAAAATAACTTGGGCAGGCCCAGGAAAACAGAAACCAAGTCCATCTCCAATTCAGTCCTCAATACGCACTCTATCACATCTGACACAGTGCACCAAAATAGATGAAGTCTGCAGCAGAACCACAAGCAATGAATAAGAGTGCCTGTAGTCATTCTGCATTTCGGACATGCTGAAGATAATCCCACTTCGCATTTTGAGAGACAATTTGGGGTCAGATAGACCCTACGAAGTATTTTCAACTGCATGGTATGGGTCCTATTACAGATCAAAATCCTTCAAACATTTTCACAAATGTCCTCCCATGTCTCCGAAGTGTTCTGAACCCCCAACTCTCTCTAGCAGACATCACAAAGCTGCACAGTCTCGTCTGAGGGGACACTCTCCAACTAATGATAAAGGGTACTGATAGAGTGTATTCTAAGCAATAAACGCCCTCTTCCCTTTATCGGATCTGTAAGAGTGTGGTAAAAGTGTGTGTGTTCTTTAAATCAAATCTCTGATCTGGGAAAAAAATACAGAAGAGGTCCCTACTAGGTAGTCCATACGTACAAGTTATTTGATCAAATGATATCATTGTTTCTCCATCAAATAACACGTGGTGGCTCAGTTGTGAGCATTGCTGTCTCGCAGCACCAGGGTCTCGGCTTTGGTTCTGGCCTTGGGTGACTGGCTGTGTGGAGTTAACATTCTCGCCGTGTCTGTGTGGATTTCCTCCCATAGTACAAAGATGTGCATGTTAGATGAATTGGTGATTGATGAATCACCCATAGTGTTCAGGGATGTGTAGGTTTGGGCATTAGCCAGGGTAAATATGGGATGGTAGGGGAATGAGTCTGGGTGGGTTACTCTTCAGAAGGTCGAAGTGGACTTGCTGGGCCCAAGAGCTTGTATCCACACTGTAGGGATTCTATTAATTCCAAATCACCCAAACATGGTACACCCCTTACTGCCCACAGTTTAAACCTGGAATCCATTCTCCCAGGATGACAACCCGGTGTACCAATTACAGGGGTAAGAAACATGATTTTGGCTGTATTGCCGTCGATCTGACGCATTGCCATTCATGCTTTAACAATATTGATAATTATTTGGTTATGACAATACTTCATAAATGTTGTCAATTTAGCTAAGAAAAACAGACGAATAAAGGTTCACTTTATCTGATAGGGTTCAATATCTCACAGTATTGATGCCGAGTCCTCAGCAGCCCAGGCACTAACATAGGATAAAAAAAGAGCTTAATTGATAGCTTTTATCTGGGTGATCTACTTCCACCAATCTGTGGGGTAGTTGCAATTTGGTTAGCTTGATAAAGAGTTGCTTATGCTGCCAAATAAAAGAGCTAAACCCGCCATTATGTCTCCTAAATACCTATGTGGGAAACATCAAAGGAAGCATTCACACGAGATATTGTAAATGAGGAAGGACATTCCTTAATAAGAGCTATCCGACCTAGCCAGGATATTGGAAGTGCCTCCCATCTTTGAAGGTCTTGTCAAATAAATGGACATAGTTCACGTTAAATAAATGATCAAAGACGGATGTCATGAATATACCGAAATTGGGAAACCCTCCCCCACCACACCCCCCGTGACCATTTAAAAGGAAACCAGGATTTGCCCTCATCAGGTATTTCCCCAAGACCTCCCACAGGCATGGCCTCCAACGTTGTAAAATTAATCATAGAGCCCGAAAAGGCGACAAGCGAAGTATTGCATTGCATCACGTGAGCTGCCGAAATTGCGGCATTTGACAAAAACATAAGACCATCTGCATACAACATAATTTTATGAGACTTTCATCCCACTTCTGGGGCAGGAATGTTGGGATAATATTCCCAATGGAATCTAAGATTGTTGCAGGGATGGGGAAGAGATCAACCCTCGTGTGCCATTTCTGCGGGTTAAAGAAGAAAATAAAATCCCTACTTGTGAGGTAGATCTGCCTCCAGACATCCACCAGCTCTAGTTCTAGACACAAATCCATTATTTGCTTACATTATAACGAGGGTATTGGGGGACCTTTGGACATTCTGTCCATCGTGGGGCCATAAGACAGTCGAAATCTCTTTCTACAATCATGTGACATGATGCAAGATAACTGAATTTGGAAAATGCATCTACCAGGAATTTAAGAGGGTGCACCGGTTGGCAATAAACATTTAAAATACTGTATTAACTCCCGTAGTTCAAGACTTTGCCATTATGATCCTTCCATGGGTGTTAATACAATCTAGTAATTTAAATGGAAGATTCTTCCTATCCATTATGACTTTTACCCCACTCTTAGTATTAAAATACGAGAAATGTCAAATGCTGTAATGTCAAATGTTCCTTGTCATCAAGGTGCATCTCCTGCAATACGACAACTCCCTTTTTTTAAGACGAGAAAGTATATTTTCCTCTTGACTGGACGATGGTTCCCCTTAATGTTCCAGGTACACCATTTAAGCACATCATTGCACACTGCAGCAACATTTGAACTCTAGAGAATTTCATATCGACTTACACATCGCTGAGCATTAATGACTAAAGACTCATCGAGCCTTAAATCTGTACAAACTAAAACTACTGCAACTAACAAGCTCTCAAAACTTTCCAAAGCTAAAAACATAAAAAAAGAAACAAAATCCAAAGTGCCAATGACACTTGATAGGGTTTTTACGCACCCCCCACCCCCCGACCCAATGGGGACGCTGACGGCCTAGGTCTCTGTTCTACAACACTGACAAAGGCCCTGCTTTTAATTGTATAGGTCCTGCGCAAGTTTGATTTACCAAATCCAATACCTCGCATTAATCCAAATGAAAATCCATCTGCCACCCCTCAGCCCAGTGAGTGATATTACTGCCACCTCACCTTCCCCATTTAATTTTAAAATTCCCTCCCCCTCTCCAGGAGGCCTGCACACTCCGGCCTTGATTTTCACAAAGACCCTGAGCTTGGTTTGCCTTGTGTGGTTAGGGGGAGGAGGGACAGATTGCAGACACAGTCAGTGGGGAGGAGAGGCTGGCCAGTAATCAGCGGCCTGGTATCACGTCATGGTTTTAGGAAGAAGGCAGTCACACGTGAGAGTTGGGTAATACTGATCGGTTTTTTGGGACCGGAAATTATGATCTTTTTCCGTCTCTGGTGTTCAGTAATGAAAATCTATTTGAGACCCTTCATTGTGCAGATTGTGTCTGCAGGATTTCTTTCCCTAATATTGCAGACTACAGATAATGGCGATTAAAGCTGTTCATAGTTAACTTCGATGGCACAGCACTGACACTCAACAAAGTAAATACAATGACTGTAGATGCTGGAAACCAGATTCTGGATTCGTAATGCTGGAAGAGCACAGCAGTTCAGGCAGCATCCAAGAAGCAGTAAAATCGACGTTTCGGGCAAAAGCCCTTCATTAGTTGAGACAAATATTTTGCCTTTGTTTAACAATACAAAGTGTTTTGTGTAATTCAGGAAAGGTAACCTGATTATAATAAATCCACACCGAGCTGAAAGCTGACACTTAAAATATGACCCAAAATCTGGATATAGTAGTGTCGTGGGTAATGTCCCTGCCTCTGAGCCAGAGGTCTGGATTTGATTCCTGAACGTGCGTGGTGGTGTTCCAAGCTCTGGACTAGAAGGCCTGGATTCAAGTCCTGCCTGTTGCAGAGGTATGTCACAGCATGTCAGAACAGGCTGATGAACAAACACCCGGGAGAATAATGTTACAGCTTTATGGGTATTGCCCAGTGATGCTAGTGTCCCTACCTCCGGGCACAAAGGTCTGGGTGCAAATCCCACAGAGGTGTTTCATAACGCACCTGAACAAACTGATTAAAACGGATTTAGAATTGTGGCTTGATGGAGAAGGAAGAGGTGTCAGTATTGCATTTCAGAATTTAGGCCCAGGATGATTTAAAGCACAGCCATCCGTGTTGATTGGAGTCACATTATGCAGCAGTAAAGGTTTATAAAATCAAAATGGTTATGGATAGGGTGAGTAGTCAAGTTTTCCCCCAGATTGGAGTGTCCAAAACTGGAGAGCATTGGTTAAAATTGAGAGGGGAAAGGTTTTGACGAGCCCACGAGTACCATTTCACACAGAGGGTGGTGTACGTCTGGAATGAGCTGTCAGAGGAAGTGGTGGAGGCTGGTACAAATACAGCATGTAAAAGACATCTGGATGCTGACAGACCTGCCGAGCTTTTCCAGCAATATCTGTATTTGTTGCAAAATGAATTCATTTTTACACAATATTCTGAATACATGAAACATATTATTTTGTTTAATGATGCAGCGACATATAAACATATCTTCAAATCGACCGAGACCATTTTCTGCTAAGGATATGGCACTGTGTATGACAGCAACAATGATGCACCTACATGGAACAGGGAATGTGATGGAGACATAGTTTGGACAATGTACAAGGCGACCTCACATGTTTGGGAGAGGGTGACATTACTGTGTGATTCAGCTCAGAGAGAGAGAAAATGTAATCTGCCTGATTACACTCTCTCTCCTTCATTGTTCCTCATGACAGCAATGTGTGCGAGCTAAAACAAAAAAATCTACAGTCATCGTTACCATTCTTATTTTTATAGAATCCCTACAGTGTGCAAAAAGGCCCTTCGGCACAAAACGTCCTTACCAACCTTCTCAGGCTTGCTCCCTTACATTTACCCAGACCGATGCACCTAACCTAGAAACCCCTGAACACTTTGGACAAATTATCATGACCAATCCATCTAACCAGCACAGCTTTGGACTGTGGAAGGAAACTGGAGCAACCATTAGAAGGGGAGAATGTGCAACCTCTGCACAAGTAGTCACCCGAGTCTGGAATTGAACGCAAAGCCCTGGTGCTGTGAGGCAGCAGTGCTAACCACTGAGCCACTGTGATACCCTTGGGCGATCCCTGGCCAGAATTCATTGGAATCTCTTCACTGCCTAATGCAAAGGGAATTCAGCCAAATCCAACTGTTCCAGGATGAAATCCCATTGCTAGCAGTTTGTGTGAGTAGAATGTCTTCAGAAGCAGAATAACGTTTTGAACAATCTCTCAATTTTTCCTTTTGTCATGAGTTACAATAATATATGGACAAAGCGCGTTCAACTTGAAATTGGTGTGTGTGTGTCAGTGTTTTTAGAAAGGGAAATATCGATTTTTATTTGCAATTTCCAAACAGTTTGCCATTCATCTTTCCACCATAGTTTGAGTAACATTGCTTTGGATCATAAACGTGCTATTTTAGCAGATTAAAGAAACTAGCCTGACTTGTTGCTAAAACTGACCCTGACCCAGTCTGAGACCGATATCATCGGCCATATCACCGACCTGGTTACATTTGACATTTGTTGTGAGCAGTGGAGCAGTGGGAATTGAAAAGTAAACATGACCCGAAAAGTTGGGGAACTTTAGACCGGTGAGCCTGATGTCAGTGGTGGGTAAGTTCTTGGAGGGGATTCTGAGGGAAAGGATTTACATGCATACTTATGCCCGAAACGTAGATTCTCCTGCTCCTTGGATGCTGCCTGACCTGCTGCGCTTTTCCAGCAACACATTTTTCAGCTCATACGTTTGGGAAGGCAAAGGCTGTTCGGGGTAGTCAACGTGGCTTTCTCCATGGGAAAGCATGTCTCACTAATTTGATTGAGTTTTATGAAGAGGTGACAAAGAAGATTGATGAGGGCAGTTTGGTAGACATTGTCTACATGGACCTCAGTAAGGTGTTCACAACATTCCAATTGGTAGGCAGATGAGTAAGGTACGGTCACACGAGATAGAGAGGAAGCTAGTCACAATTGGCTTGAAGGAAGAGGGGTATTTTACAGACAGGAGGCTTGTGAGCAGCAGTGTGCAGTAAGAATCAGTCCTGAGTTCACTGCATTTCATCATTTATGTAAAGGATTTAGATGTGAATATTTGGGCCATATTTAGTAAGGTTACAGATTACATCAGAAAGGTGGTGTAGTATATTATCTCAGAGTACAACGAGACCACAATTAGATGGGACAAAGGGACAGGGAGTAACAGATATTGTTAAATTTAGATAAATACGAAGTTTTGCATTTTGGGAAGGCAAATCAGGGCAGAAATTATACACCTAATTGTAAGGTCCTGGGTCGTGTTGTGAATCAAAGGGACATAGGGCTGCAGGTACATTGTTCCTTGAAAGTGGGGTCGCAGGTAGACAGTGTGGTGCAGAACACATTTGGCACATTTGCCTTAATCAGTCAGAGCATTGAGTATAGGAGTTGTGGTGGTATGTTGTATCTGTACAGGATGTTGGTGAGGCAATACTGCGTACAACTCAGTTGCAGAACTGGAGGTTTGAGTTTCAGGGAAAGGTTGACTAGGTTAAGGTGTTTCCCCCTGGAGTGTCAGAAGCTGAAGGGTGACATGATAGAGGTTTATAGAATCATCAGGGGCATAGATATTCTGAACAGCCACGTTCTGCTTCCCAGGGTAGGGGAGTCCAGAACAAGAGGGCATAGTGTGAAAATGAGAGGGCGATTAATTTAGAATGGACCTGAAGGTAAATGTTTCACACAGAGAGTGGTGTGTGTACAGAAAGTGCTGTCAGAGGAAGTGGTGATGGCGGCTACAATCGCACATTTAAAAAGTATCTGAAAGAGGAGGAATATTGGCCAAATGCTGGCAAATGGGACTGGAGCAGATTTGATATCTGATCGGGGTTATCAGATTGGACTAACGAGTCTGTTTCCGTTCTGCATGACTGTCAGATTCTATAAGAGGGATGGCGAAACATTCTGAAAGGACCTTTCAAGTGGGAATTCTCTTCACTGGAAGTTTATCGTGCCTCTATGTTCACATGGATTGAAAGCTGTTTAATTAAATATTTGACAGGGAATTGAGTCACGGGTAATAGTATACAGACAGGAATGTGGGGCTGAGTCCACAATCTTAGTGCGTGGTGGAAAAGGCTCAAAGTATCTAATGTCCCACTCCTGCTCCTCAGTCCCATGTTTCTGTATTCCATCCAGCCCCGCATACCTGCTAGATAGGAGAGGTTGGAGGCCACTTACTCCTATAACCTGTTGTACAGAAACGGAGGAGACCATTCAGCCTCTCAAGACTGTCACACGCTTTGAAGTGATTTGGGAAACGCTGTTGGAAAATCCAGGCACGGATATGAAAGAGGCCCCTCATCTCTCTTTACAGAGCTTCCTCTCTTTGCAACTTGTGCTTCATTTGTTGGTCATGTTTAGACCCAGAATCACTGAGAATACAGCCGCGATATCTCACCCAGAGATGGCGCACAAAACCCTCACGTCTCCCTGCCTGCAACATTCCATAACAGACATTCATGAAAATAACACCCACTAACTTTCCAAGAACAGAATGTGAGAAAATCAGAAACAGGAACAGGTCGTTCACTCCCCAAGCCTGCTTTGCCCTTCACTAAGATCATGACTGATCTGCTCTCTGTCTCAAATCCTCTTTCATACCCAATTCATTATTGCCCTCAACTCTCTGACAGATCAATATCCATCTACCTCCTCTTCAAATACTTTCAGTCATTTGCTCCCCACCACTCTTGAGAAGAGAAATCCTGACATTCAATACCACCTGTTTGAAGAAAACACTTGCTGCTCCTATATCATGGCTTATTGATATGAACAAAAGAGGTTGAGACAGGGGTTCAGGTAAAAATGACTGGCCCTGATATCAAGGCAGTGGTTGACGTCTGCTGACATCAAGGAGCTTAACAAAACTGGACGTAATGAGAAACAGAGAAAACTCTTCAGTGTTGGGAGTCAAACATGGCACAAAGGAAGATGTTCATCATCTCAGTCCTGGGTCAGCTCTGTGGGAGATCCTCAGGGTAGCTTCCTCTTCACAAACAGCTTCAGCTGCTTCATCAATATCTCCCCGCCCCCACACTCCCCACCATAAGATCAGAAGTGGGGATTGTCACTGAAGATTCCACAATGTTCAGAACATTTTGTATCCCCGTCAGCTTCTGAACTAGTCTGTGTCCATGTGCAGCAAGACCCAGACTCCATTGAGACTTGTGCTGTTAAATGGTCCGTAACATTCATCTACCAGCACTGCCTGACACTGCACATTGCCACAGTAAAATAAGAGTTCATTCAGCACCTCACGCTGGTTTCACAGGAATATGAGGAAGCCATTCAGCCCATTGACACGATTGGAGAAGAACAGGGACAGCCCATTCAGTGCCTCTAGCATATTACTCAGGAAGAGAAGGAGTCTAGTGTGATGGACCACACGAGAGCCCCTCGAAAATATTTGAAGGCGGTAACCTAGACTCTATTTATTTTTATTTTAAAGGGAATATAACGTGACTGTTCCAGATGCAATGTGATAGGTCAAACTACTCGGTGTGAAGCTAAACACTATTTATTGAAACACTAAAAATAAAATGAAAGCAAAGAAAGAGGAATTTAGAAAAACGTAATTCTATTGGACAAGTTAACAGAATAACAAATCCAGGAACTATTACTAATGAACTGTTCCAATATAGGAAAATCCCATAAACACAGCCCCTGGCAGAAAGGAAAATTCAGACACAGATTGTCCCAAATATTTCTCCAATCCAGGAATTAAAAACAGCACCAAGAGACAATTCAGAGATGGTAGCAGCCTGGAGATAGTCACTGAAGCTTCCAACTCTGTGGAGACCCCAATAGTTTCTGATGCTACTTAGAAACCAAAACCCAGAGATCGTAATTTGTGAGAGCTGGCCACATCCATTCAGGCTGCATTAAAATTAACCCAAGACCTCCCTAGCTGTTTACTCAGTGGCCTTCACTAACCAGTTTGGTAACGAACATTCAATCTCTCTCTGAAAAGAAACCAGGACAAAATAACCTCTCAAGGCCTGCAGCATCATCACACTTGTCAGCACATCGAGCTGTCAAACAGGAACCGGGGTAACCCAATCAAGCTCTTGGTCCTGTCCAATCGGAAAAGAAGCCATTCAGTCCGTTCAGTCTTTTATACAGGAACAGGAGGAGGCCATTCAGCCCCTAAAGCCACTTCCACAGCAACAGGATGAGGCCATTCAGCTCCTTCAGTCTCTTTCACAGGAACAGGAGGAGGCCATCCAGCCCCTAAAGTCACTTATCCAGGAACAGGAGGAGGCCATTCAGCCCCTGGAGTCTCTTACACGGGAACAGGAGGAGGCCATTCGGCCCCTAAAGTCACTTATCCAGGAACAGGAGGAGGCCATTCAGCCCCTGGAGTCTCTTACACAGGAACAGGAGGAGGCCATTCGGCCCCTAAAGCCACTTCCACAGCAACAGGGTGAGGCCATTCAGCTCCTTCAGTCTCTTACACAGGAACAGGAGGAGGTCATTCAGCCTCTAAAGTCAGTTACAAAGGAACAGGAGGAGGCCATTCAGCTCCTTGAGTCACTTACACAGGAACAGTACGAGGCCGTACCCCCTCAACGCTCTTGCAAAGGGACAGAATGAGGTAATTGATGCTGATTCCTGATGAATGGCTTATGTCCAAAACGTGGATTCTCCTGCTCCTCGGAGCTGCCTGAACTGCTGTACGTTTCCAGCATTATACTCTCTACGACAATCTCCAGCATCGGCAGTCCTCGCTGTCTCCAGATTGATGCTCCAACATGATGAACAAGTGGAGCAGAGGCACAGTAGTGCACAGAAAGACTGCTCCACGTTGGTCCTCCTGGCTCCGTTGCTCATGATAAACACGAGGGACTTTAACGTGGTTTTCTAGTGTTGAGGAGGGAAGCCATATGTCTTGTGTGAAGTCTCAAGAAAGCACCTTCCATCTCCGAGAAGCCAGCCTGGTGTTCTCTATGTAGGGCGGAAGCTGGTGGGAATGGCTACCTGCTCTGATCGAAGGTATTGTAGCTGCTGTTGGGGATTGTATGCAACCTGACGTTCAGTACGGGCTCACACGCCGACTGCACAATAACAAGGGGAGAGTTAATTTAGACATATAAACTATTAGGAAAGTCTCGGTCAACTGATGAATCGACTCTCTATGTTCAAATAATGCTGATCTTGCTCTTGTTGATCTTGTTGAGTGCTTGTCTTGTGCAGTGTATCCTGTATGCCTTACTCTGTCCAAGACTATTTCCACCCTATGATCTGTCTGGCCATGCTTACTATGATCTGCCTCCACTGCTCATAAATAAAGTGTTTCCCTGTACTGAGGTACATGTGACAATAAATCACACCAATCAATCCTGGGTAAAGTATTGAATTTCTCACCCTATCAATGTGTGTTTTGGAAATACACCTGCGACACCTCATGTTTCAGCATCACCATTTCTTCGTATTTCACAGCTCTGCAGATTAAACTCTCAGGTACTTCACTCGACCCTCATGATACCACCATCTGTATCTGTGGGAAGGAGATCATTCCTTACAAAGGAGATCAAATCTGTAGAGAGTGCCCCTAATGCTGTCTCAGCAAGGAAGATGGCTTTAATTACACACTCGAATCATCTTACAATGAGGGACAGCATTCCATTGACTGCACCCATTACTTACACAGGGTTTGATTCAGAGCTGTCAGCGTAGACTTGTGAGTGGGAGATCATGCTTCCCAAATTTGTTAGAGTTCTTTGATGAAGTGACCGAGAATGTTTACGAGGACAGAGCGGGAGACGTAGGGTCTCGATGGATTTCAGTAAGGTCTTTGATAAGGTTCCACACAGCAGGCTGCTCTGGAAGTTTCCATCACGTGGAATGCTTGGGGAACTGGCCAATCGGATACACTGTTGGATTGATGGTAGGAAGCAGAGGGTTTAGTGGAAGGATGTTTGTCAGACTCGAGGCTGTGTCCATTGCTGTTTGTTATCTATGATTTGGTTGAGAATGTACAAGGCAGGATTAGTAAGTTTGCAGATGACACTAAAATAAGTGGTTGCATGACCAGTGAGGAAGTTTATCAAAAATTGCTGCAGGACTTTAATCAGGTGGGGAGGTGGGCCGAGAAATGGAAAATGGAATTTAATATAGAAGTGTGAGGTCTTGCATTTCGGAAACTCAAATCAAGGTAGGAGTTTCACGGTGAATCGGAGGGTCTTAAGGGGTGCAGTGGGCACAGAGACCTTGGTGTTCAGTTGCACGGTTCTCTGAGAGTGGAGTCACAGGTAGACAGGGTAGTGAAGAAGGCTTTTGGCACATTGGCCTTCATCAGGCAGGACATTGAGTATAGAAGTTGGGAACTTATGTTGAAGTTACACAGAACTTTAGTAAGGCCGCATTTGGAGTATTGTGTTCAGTTTTTGTACCCTTGTTATAGGGAGGTTGTTATTAAATTAGAAAGAGTGCAGAAGAAATTTACAAAGACGTTGCCAGGACTCAGTGGTCTGAGTTATAGGGAGAGGTTGGACAAGCTAGGACATTTTCTTTAGAGTGTAGGAGACTGAGAGAGTCCTTATACAGCTGCATAAAATCACGAGGGGTATGGATAGGGTTAATGCTCTCAGACTTTTTCCAAGGTTTACAGAATCGAGGATTAGAGGGGATCAGTTTAAGGTTAGAGGGGAAGGAATAAAAGGGAACCTGAGGGGCCACTTCTTTACACAGAGGCTGGTACATGGATGAGCTGCCAGCAGACGTGGTTGGGGGGCTACATTAACAACATTTCAATGCATTTGGATAAATATGTCGATAGGAAAGGACTGGAAGGATATGGGCCAACTGCAAAGAAATGGGGCTAAAGTGAATGGACATTTATAAGGTGGAGATGAACCCCTCTGTTAATTAAAGCCAAACACCCAGAAAAGCTCGCCTCACCTCGTAATCTGTTAAAATATGAGCGACACAGATCTCCTATATTCCACTATTTTAACAAAACTTAACAAGTTTGTTTCTTAACTTTAATAGTGAACACTAAACAGCAACTATTCACAAATACAACCCCTCTTTTCCTAGCTACTTTCTATCTGACTCCAACTCTGTAAAAATATGCTGTTCCAACAGCCCACATATTAAACATTACAATCTCAAGACTATATAGTTTCTATCTTCCCTGCTGTGTTCACTCTATCAGCTGATGATCTCCCTGGGTCTTTTTATATTGCAAGTAGGTTTACATGAACATGTGTCTTTGATAGAGAGTGTTTGAGATGGCCAGTTCGCACTCCTGCTCTACAGCAGTTGCTCTGCTGTTGGATGGCAGGAGCTTTCCCACCAGTGTTCAAAATGCTAGGTTTGCATACTCCCCATGATATAGCAATTCTCATAATTTGGTTGCTTACCAGGTGTCCAAATAATAATATTCAAATTCTGTTGGCTTCTGGTTTCCTGAGCGTTATTTAAACTCTTTGGTTGCGTTTGAATGGCTGTCAAAACAGCAACCATAACTCAGGTATCCATATCTCAGCTAATGGTGACATGTGAAACAGTTTGACCTTTTGCTGGCATCTGTGGATTTAATTTCTATTCGGCAAAACCCGTTCTGTTTCAAAGTGTCCATACATGTTTTTGGCTTCATAACAACTCCCCGCTTCTGGAAATAAAGTGAACCAGCAGAATGAAAAGATGGCTACATTTCTTTTCCTCTAATTCTTAATCCCAATTATATGAAATACGAAAGTATTAATCTCAGTTATAACATTCATATTAATTCTGCACACCATTATAACACTGGAATAAGGCAAATCTTATCCACACTTTTTCCTTTAAATCCGCGATAGCACATCTGCTATCACATTGTAGGAGCCTCAGCATGTACATTTTGTAAGTTTAAAGTCGGTAAGGTAAGACTCCAATGAAATCGTCTCATATTCTGCTCTTTAACTGTTCCAAAAAATGCGAGAGATTTGTCATTGTCCACAACCATCTCCGATAATTTGTTTGTCATATACACATTAAAATATTGTCAGGCCAGTGCGAAACATAATCATTCTTGATCACTTGCTAAAGATCACTACATCATACAGATAAACTGCACAATTTGTTCATCTGGCCACAGCTCTTTTCCTGAGTCTTAAATATGGCTGGTGCATTATTCATCCAAATGAAATACTCGATTAAGTTTTTCTGTCATCTCCAGTGTCTTTACTAGATAACTTAACTGGCTCCACATTTTTTTTTTAATTTGAAAGGGGCCACTAAACCTGGCTTTGAAGAGATTTCTTACTACTGGTGGCAATACTAATACGTCATTCGCACGGGAAGTCCTCAAAGTTTCAGAGTTTTTATCTGCCACCTGCTTCACTCTATGTTGTGCTCTTCAGATCCTATTTAGCTAACTCACCTACTCCATTCACTCTCTCCTTCACCTCACACACAGAATCTAAGTGTGAGATTTCCGACTTCGGTCCTGTCAATTTATATTTTATTAATTTCAAAGGTCCTCTCACTTCACAAACGAATATTAACTCAGAGGAAGAAAACTGAGGAGATTTATTTGGGGCATCTCTAATGGCAAACAATATAATGGGACACCTTTCTTCCAATCATTCGGGTAACCATAACAGTACGCTGTTAACATGGTCTTCAGCGTCTGGTGCTAACTTTCCAAGGCTCCCTGGGATTCAGGTTCTGACGCACTTGATTTAAACTGCTTATCCTGAACCTATCCATGACTTCATAAACAGCTGAGCGGTAAAATGAGATCATTGGTCTGACTGAATCTTACTGCCTAGCCCACAGCGAGTAAAGAAAGCTACCAACTCCTCCATCTCATTTTTTATCTTAACATTCCATAATGGAATTGCTTCTGGAAATCTGGTAGACACATTCATTATTGTCAGTAAATATAGTTTTCCACTTCTATTTTAGGAAGGGGAGCTACACAATTAACCATAACCCACGTGAAATGTTCTTCGAATGCAGTAATTGGCAAGAAAGGTGCTGGTTTTATTACTGCCTGTTACTTACCTACCATTTGGTATGTATGTCATGTACAAAAAAAACCACGTCCGTGTGCATTCCAGGCCACTAGAAATGCTTCTGTACCTTAGCCTGAGTCTTCTGTACACCTAAGTGACCGCCTGCAATTACTATATGTGCTAGCCATAACATTGTATGCTACAGGTAACACAACGTGGTGCACTTCGTCCCATTTCCCTTCTGCACTAACCTATTGGGGTCTCCATTTTAATTTTAGGATTCTACCTTTAAGTCAATAACGTGTATATATCTGTTTTAAGTCCATTAGCCTTTCAGGACTAAACACCTCTGCCTGATCCTCTGCCTGTTCAGTTTTTTTTCTGCACCGTTACATCAACAGGGTGTCAGTTCACTAAGCGTCAACTCATTTGCCTTTTTCTTTCGTTTTTCCTTCCTGCTGTAACTTTTGAAAGTGGGATCTTGTTACTACACACTCTGGAAAAATTCCTGGGTACTTTTCTTTCAACACCTCAATTCCCTAATCTTCCGTTGTCTTCTTCACCACAAGGGTTGCGTCTCCCACCTCGCCTCCTGCTAAATCGTTCCCAAGAACAAACTGTATTCCGAGAACTGACACTCTGTTACTCACTGTCACTGCTACTTCCCTAATCTTGATTTGGCACTGCATCCTGATGTTACACAAGGGAATGCTTAATTTCTGTCCCCATTCTACAAATTATCACGCTCTTGATTAACATGCCAGAAAGAGTGAAACTACTTTCATCTCTTACTATTAGCGGCCGAGGGAAAGTGAGGATTGCAGATGCTGGAGATCAGAGTTGAAAAGTGTGGGGTTGGAAAAGCACAGCACATCGGCAGCATCCGATGGGCCGGAGACTTAACGTTTCAGGCATAAATCCTTCATCAGGAAGTGGGAGGTAAGGGAGGGGGAAGGAGGTTGAGAAATAAATTTGAGGGTGGGGGTGGAGCTGGGTGGAAGAGAGCTTGGAAGGCGATAGGTAGATGCAGGTGGGGTGTGATGGTGATAGGCGGACAGGAGGGTGATAGGACACCTATCGGTGGTAGGACAGCTGGAACCCTCAAACTGTACATCAACGTTGACTTCACCAAATTTCAGATCTCCCCTCCACCAACCTCTCCCAGATCCAACCGTTCAACCCAGCACTGCTCTCTTGAACCGCCCTAACTGGCCATCTTTTTCCCACCAATCGACTCCACCCTCCCCTCTGACATATCACTATCACTCCCACCTACATCTTCTTATTGCCTTCCCAGTGACCCTCCAACCAGCTCAGCTACTACCCTCGTATTTATCTTTCAGCCCCCTTGTCCCCCCACCATGTTCCTGACGATGGGTTTCTGCCTGATATTCGATTGTCCTGCAGTTCGGACGCTGCCTGATCTGTTGTGTTTTTCCGGCGCCTCACCTCTCAACTATTAGAGACTGAGCAGATCCCAAATCTCACAAAATTATATCTTCTTGTCCTTTTTCCCCTGTTCTTTCTGAGTAAACTTTATCTACAGAGGCGAATTCTTTCAGAGATCAGGTACTAACTCCATAACCAGCCCTTACCTCGGCTGTGCACTCTCCTGCATGATCCTCGGCTTTTCTTGGGGTCTCCTTTACCAGTTTCACTGATTCCGCTGGGCTTAGCCTCTTCTACCACATCTTTCCTCAAAGTGCCTTCATTCAACGCCCATCACGGTGTGTCCCAGCTTACTGCAGTGAAACCACCTTTTCCCTGAGCCCTTCTGAAACCATTGGCACTGTCATTTTATGTTTTCCACTCCCTTATAGTGAGAACACCTGAGGCCTTTCATCACCTTTCAACCTCTTTGGGCTTCTTTTTCACCTGTGGTAAAGTATTGTGCGTTACTCTTCGCTTTGTAATGTGTGATCTTGCCTTCTCCCAATTTCTATCCCTCACAGGATGAAAATCCTGCCAGAAATTAAATATCATCCCATGCCCCAGTGCATATTTACCTGCCCTTTCTGACGTGCTTCTCACTTCTTGAACTTTCGGTACATTCACATTAATTCTTACTATCTCTGTAAGTGAGTCTTTTATCTTCTCCAGCAAATTAATCTTCCGTCAAGCCTCACAGGCCTTATCTATTTTTTAGGCCAGCACCAACCTATCAAAATGACTGTGGTTACTTCTTTCAAACTCAATATAAGACTGACCTGGTTCCGTCTCTATTTTTCTGAACTTCTGTCTATATGCTTCTAGTACCAATTCATAACCAATCAAAATTGCCAATTTGACATCTTGATAATCTCTTTACCCCCCATCTGATAGCGCTGCATCTACCTCACCAGCTGTGCCCACCAGCTTAATCTGAACTAGCATTACCCACAAGTTCACTGGACACGTCATCTGACGAGCCATTTTTTTCAAATGAAATAAAAAAGGTTTTGACATTTTTCTCAACGAAAAATAGCAAGTTATTTACATAGTTTTATACATCCCTATGTTCTCCCTTCACCTCCATCCTGTTAATTTAACTTTCTTGTCTAATTCCCAACTTCTGAATTTCAAATACTCACTCTCTTTCTTTTACCTCTCTTTCTGTTTCTTCTCTCTCTGTTTCCTTCCCTTTATTTATCTTCTATTTCCAGTTGCCACATTTGCAATTTAAGTTTTTATAACTCTACTGCAGTTGCCTATTTCTCTGATACATCAAAGTGCTTAACCAACTCCATTACAATTTCAGCTTCCCTTTTCTTCCTGGCTAAACCCAATTCCAAACTATTTGCTAATTCTAAAAAATGTCCTCCTTCTGTCCTTCTAAACTTCCTTGGAAAATTTGGGAACCTCTTTAGTAATGTTAAAAGCCATTTCCCTCACTTTTGATTTAATCAACCACAAGTAACAAAATTAAACGAATTTTCCCACTGGTTTTATTTGAAGATCAAAATCACTAATTGCAAAGACTTGGAATTTGCTGGGACCTTTTGTATCCCAAATCTGTTCACGTCTGTCCAAATCCCATATAACAAGGCCCCAAACTGTTATGACATCAATGTCGAATCCCTCTGTTAATTAAAACCACACACCCAGAAAAGCTCACCTCACATCATAATTTGTTAAAACGTGAGCGACAGAGAACTCCTAAATTCCACTAATAAACAATTTACATGTGTGCAAGTTAGCTCGCTGAGCTTGAAGGTTTGTTTTCATAAGTTTCGTCACCATGGTTAGGTGACATCATCAGTGAGAGTCTCCGCTGAAGCTCTGGTGGTATGTCCCGCCTCTCTATTTATAGATCCTGGTTTCTTAAAGTGGGTGATGTCATTTCCGGTTATTTGAACAAGACAATGTAGACAGGATCTAAATCGATCCGTTTATTGATGGACTTCTGGTTAGAATGCCATTCCTCTAAGAAGGTCCTTGCGTGTCTTAGCATGTGTGTGTGTGTGCTTTGTCCCAGTCAAAGTAGTGCCTTGCTTTATCTGTATGTATGGAACATAGTGATAGTGTGTCATGTCTTTTGGTGGCGAGTTGGTGTTCATGTATCCTCGTAACACGACAACAGGACATTTCAATGGTGGAAAAGTGATTTTATATACACTGTTTAATCAATGTGTGTGCAGTTAAGTAACATTTTTCACATGTGCACAACACATTATAAATGAACAACAGAGACACAGTTAACGAAAAATGATGCATATGATGTATAAAATTGATAAAACATTAAAACATGATTTGATCCTCTCAACGTTCCCTCCTTTTCTGGAATTCCCAACTCTACTCTCTCATTCTTACCAGGATGTGTGCTCCAAATTCTTGATTCTAGTGTCCCAACTTATTTCAGTTAATCCCCTTGAATATATTGGTCTGTTGGGTTCTTTCCAAAGTTAGTGTCTGTCATATAATCGGAGATAAATATTCTGGCATCAGACTCAGCATTTGAACATATTTCTCTGTTGTACATGCAATGTACAAAGGACCACAGCACACAGGCATTGCCAAAACATTGGGGGATGTTCATCTATTTCTTTCGATAATGTAGTTTTCTCATTTTCCACATCTCCATATCAATATCCTCTCCTTTGTTTCTCCCTTTGTATCTAGTTAAGAAATCCACCAATTATTCTTCGTGTACCATCTCTTAAAACTCCTTCTTTCAGTTTATATCTAATGCACTCTTCAAGATGTAATGTGGTTATAATTAAGCAATGTAACTACAAAGACATGCGGCTGTAGCTGGCCAGAGTTAATTGGAAGGGGAGCTGAGCAGGAAATACCATGGAGCCGCAATGGGAGGAGGTTCTGGGGATAATTCGGAAGATAATACCAGAATGCAACCCCAATAAGATGAAACATACTCATGGGAGGACAAGGCAGCCATGAGTTACAAGGCATCAAACCAAAAGAGAAAATATACAATGTGGTGAAGATGATTGGGAATCCAGAGAATTCATTGGCTCTGAAACTACATAACGCTGGCATTACTGACACTGCAGAGCTCTTAATCGTGATCAGGGAGAGAAACAGAGGAAACACATTCACTTTAAACACAGAAGATGGTATTTCTCAAGGAAAAAGATTCAGGTGAATTAAACATTTGAATTAAGATCAGTTAAATGCTTTTGCGGAATGTATCAGATTGGAAGCAAGACCCGGGGAGACAGACCCTCAGCAGAATGAGAGTTTGAAAATGGAAGTATTTCCACATCAGAAACCAGGTTAGATCACTGAGTGCAGGGCTGATGGGTGAATAGGTCTCAGTGAGAATTGGGGAACAGACAACAGAATTGCATTGCAGCTATTGCAGCTCGAAACTGCTGGACCACAGCAACAGGAGAAGCAGACCTGCATTCAACCACAACCTGAAACTTTTTGCCAGGATAACACTTCAGTCTGTCATTGCCATCAACACCATCTATGGTTCAGTGACGAGCGTGGGTGAACATGTCAGAACTTTAACCTGATGCTAACTCATTAAAGCTACCAGACTTGACCAACAGATCTGAACGAAGCCCTGCAGTCCTGTGACGTTCAGTTATAAAATAGTGATGGACAATTAAACGAATGACTGGAGGCAAGGTCTCCACAAACATCCCCATCCGAAATAATGGAACATATCTGCACATCAGTGTAAAAGATAAGGATTTTTCATCTGCACCATCCTCTGCCAGAAGTATTGAGTCGATGATGCACCTCACTCTCATCATGATCCCCACAGAATCACAGATGTCAGTCTTCAACCAATTTCAATTGCTGCAGGTGACATGAAGAAACAGCTGAACACAGTGGATATGACACAAGCAATGGGCCCTGACCCCATTCCTGCAATCGGACTGAAGACTTGTGCTGCACAACAAGCTGTGTCCCTGGGGAAGCTGTTTCATTCCAGCTCCAACTCCGACATCTCGCTGGCAAAGTGGAAAATTACTCAGCTCAGTCCCGTCCCCTAAAACGGGAATAATTACAATCTGACCAATTACCACCCCCTCAGTCCCATCACGACAGTCAAATCGGTGGGAGTTCTTTTTGACAGAGCTGTCAAACAGCACAGAAATAACCAGCTCAGTGTGGTTTCCAATAGGTCCCCATGTGGAGATGGTGCTGTTGTGGAAATGTCACTGGATTACTAATACAGACCAGGCTAATGCTCTGGCAGCGGGTGGATGTTAAAAGCAATTAATAAAATATCGTGATCTAAAATCTGGGATCAGTAACAGTGACCTTGGAGCCAATATCGATTGTAAACAGAATTTCCTTCTCCAATGTACTTTAGGAAGTGAATCTCCCGTGATTTCCTGGGCTGGCCTAAAACTGACTCCAAAGACCCTGACATGTGATAAACATTTCAATGGTCTCTGAAACGGTCAATCAAGGCACTCATTTGAATCTAACTACTCCGAGGTCTGAAAGGATGAAACCGGACAGAACATCCGGCCTCAGCATCATTATCGGAAAAGGGAATGGGAACACAGTCCTGTCGACACTGCAGAGACCTCCTTCCTAACATCTGAGAGCTTGTGACAACATTTACAGAGCTTTCCCACAGACTGTACAGAAACAGCGGGAAAGGAGTAGGTCATACAACACATTGAGCCATTTGGTCCAACGAGTTTGCTACCCAATTCAAAGTAATGATGGTTGGCCCTTCATTTCCACACCGTACTCCTGCTCTCCCCCCACCCCTTTACTGTCTCTAAATCCTTACCTATAATCAATGTCTCGGTTTCCAGGTGCGAGCGAATTCCCCAGGTTCACCAGTCTGTGAGTGCAGACATTTATTCTCATTTCAACGCAGAGTGATCTGCTTCAAATCTGACTCACCCTGTCAGAGTTTTGTATATTTCACTGAGATCTCCACTCATTTTCCTAAACCCTGTGGAATACTGGCCCAGTTTCCCCAATCTCTGCTCCCACAACAAGCCCGTCATCCCAGAGACCAGTCTGGTCATCCTTCACTGCTCTCCATCAATGTCAGGTTTGTCCTTTATTAAGTGAGGAGACCAAAACTACACACAATACTGCACAATGTTCGAGATGGGGTCTCACCAGACCCTGTACAGCTGCAGTAAGACACCCTTTCTCCTGGACTCGCATCCCCCTGAAATGAAGGTCAATGCACCATTTATCTTCCTCACTGCTTTCTGTTTCTGCAATATTACTTTCAGCGTCTGGTGTACAAGGAGATGCAGATCCTTTTTAATGTTGCAGCGCCCCACTTGGTGGGTCTATATACACTGCTCAGCGTGCCAATTGACCTTCAATGCCATTAGGGAGGGAATTCCAGGATTCTGATCCAGCGACTATGAAGGAGCGATGGTATATTTTCAAGTCAGGATGGTGAATGGCATGGAGGGGAACCTGAAGATGACAGTGTTTCCATACATCTGCAGCCTTTGACCTAGATTGACGTGGTCGTGAGTTGGGAAGATGGACTCTGAGGATCTTTGGCGAATCATTTCATTGCAGCATATAGATAGTAAAACACTGCTGCTGCTGAGTGTTGATGGTGGAGCATTGTGGATGAAGGGACAGTCAAACTGGCTGCTTTGTCCTGAATGGTGTAAAGCTTCTTCAGTGTTGTTGGGGCTGCAATCATCCAGGCAAATTGGGAGTCTTCCATCACACTTCTGACTTATGCATTGCAGAGTATGGACAGAATTTTGGAAGTCAGGACGTGACTTACTCGCCGCAGTATTCCTAGCTTCGGACCTGCTCTTATAGTTACTGTGTTTATGTGGCGAGACCAGTGAGTTTCTGAGTAATGATTACCCACCAGGACTTTGATAGTGGGGGATTCAGTGATAGTAACACCATTGAATGCCAAGGGGCAGGTAAGATTGTATTTTATTGGTGATGGTCATGGTCTGGCATTTGTGTGGCCTGAATATTACTTGGCACTTGTCAGCCTGGATACTCTCCAGATCTTGTCATATTTGAACATGGACTGCTTCTGTATCTGAGGAGCCACAAATGTTGCAGAACATTGTACAATCATTGGCGAACATCCCCACTTCTGACCTTAAAGTGGAGGGAAGATCATTAATAAAGCAGCCCTGAAGAAGTTTTCGGCCACTGCCCGAGGGACTCCTACAGACTTGTCCTGGAGCTGAGTTAAGTGACCTTCATCAACCATGACCACCTTCCTACGTGTTAGGTATGATTCTAACCAGCAGGGAGTTTGCCCCTGATACCCCTTGATTCCAGTGTTGCTAAAGCCCCTTGATACCATACTTGGTCGAAGGCAGCCTTGATTTAAAGGGCTATCATTCTCATCCCACCTCTGGAATTCAGCTATTTTGTCCATGTTTGAACCACGATAATGAGGTCAGGAGCTGAGTGGCCCTGGTGGAGCCCAAACTGGGCGCCATTGACCACGGTATTGCTGAGCAGGTGCTGTTTAAAAGCACTGAGACATTCCCCCACTTTACTGATAATCGAGAGGAGACTGATGGAGTGGGAATTGGCCGGATTGGATTTGTTCTACTTTTTATATACAGGAGATACTTGGGGTAGTTTTTCACATAACCAGGGAAATGTCATTGTTGTAACTGGATTGAAACAGTTTGGCTAGGGGAGTGGCAAGTTATGGAGCACATGTTTTCAGTACTATTGGCAGAATGTTGTCAGAGTATGGACCCTTTGGAATATCCAGTATCTCCAACCGTTTCTGGATATCGCGTGGACTGAATCTCATTGGCTGATGACTGGTAACTGAATCGCTGTGGACCACTGGAGGAGGTTGAGATGGATCACCCACTCAGGATTTCTGACTGAAGATTGTTGCGAATGCATCAGCCTTATCTTATACATTGAGGTGCTAGTCTTTTCCATCATGGAGGAAGGGGTTATTTGTGGAATCTCTTCCTCCACTGGATTGTTTAATTGTCCTCAACGTTTCTCAACTAGATGTGGAAGGACTGCAGTGCTTAGCTCTGATCCTTAGCTCTGTCTATCACTTACTGCTTATGCTGTTTGGTGCACAAGGTGTCCTGTTTGGTGGCATCACCAGGCTGACACCTCATTTTCAGGTATGCCTGGTGCTGCTCCTGCCATCCTGAACGTCCATTGAACCAATGATGATCCTCTGGATTGATGGTAATTGTTGTGAGGGAGATATACCAGGCCATGAGGTCGTGTGGGTGTACAATTCTGCTCCTATAGATGAACCACAGAACCTTATGGACACCCAGACTTGAGCTGCTAGTTCTGTTCGAAGTCTGTCCTATTTCGCACCGTGATAGTACCACCCAAAATGGCGGAGTTTATTCTCAATGCGCAGGTGTGACTTTGTCTCCACAATGACTATGCGGTGGTCACTCTTACCAATACTGTCATGGACAGATACTTCTGCAACTGGCAGATTAGTAAGGCTGTGGTCAAGTCAGTATTTTCGTCTTGCTGGTTCCTTCACCACCTGCCACAGAACCAGTCTAGCAGTTATATCCTTTAGGACCCGGCCAGCTCGATCAGTAATGCTGTAGCTGAGATACTCTTGGAGGTGGACATTGAAAGCCTCCACCCAGAGTACATCTTGTGTCCGTGCTACCCTTAATGCTTCCTACAAATGTTGGTCAGCATGGAGGAGTACTGATTCTTCAGTTGAAAGAGGCTGGTACATGGTAATCAGCAGGAGGTTTCCTTTCCCATGTGCAAACTAATGCTATTAGACTTTATTGGATACAGAGTCAGTGTTGAGGACTCCAAGAGAAATTCCCTTCCAACTATATCCCAATGTGCCGCCACTTCTGCTGTGTCCGTCCTGCTGATGAGACAGGAGATATTCAGGGAAGGTGATGGGGAGTCTGGGATATAGTCTGAAATGGATCATCCACTCAGCACTTCTGACTGAAGATTGTTACAAATGAATCAGCCTTATCTTATAAACTTAAGTGCTGGGCTCTCCCATCATGGAGGCAGGGGTGATTTGTGGAATCTCCTTCTCCAGTGAATTGTTTAATTGTCCCCAACGTTTCTTGACTAGATGTGGAAGGACTTATACCTTACAGAACCTTAGAGACAATGTCAGACTGTTGCCTGACGAGTCTGTTTATTTCTATTAACTGTTTCCTGCCAGCTGTCCCGTTCTAGAAACATGGCCATACATTAGCCCCAATCCACTCAGATTTGATTTTGTAAACTGGGCTTGGAGATTTATCATTTTTTTTCTAAAACTCAACATGTTTTACATCCATTGCTTCTCTTTCATTTGTCTCCCAGTCTGTTTCTCAAACACAATTCCCATTCATAAATCTATGTTAGTGTTATGTATGACCATTACTTTCAGCCCCAATAATTTCTCCTAAACCATTTCCTTACTACGTTCTATGTTCCATGTACTCTATAATTTTCCCACACCAGACTTGGTTTTCCTTGTATTATTAGAAAGTTCTGTGAAGACGGAACTGAAGTAGTAGCTTCATAGCTCTGCCATTTCCCTGTTCCCCATTCTCCATTCTCTGGTTTCAGCCTGTAATGAAACTGCACTTGTTTTCTCATATTTCTCACATTGACATGATTTAACAAGTTATTACAGTTCACTCTTATAACCCTTGTGAATATATTCTTCTGAAACTCATCAATCCCTGCCTTAAGCTGCTCAATAATTGACCTTCCACACCAGACACTCACAGGAGCATAGACTCTGTGCCTAGAGAAGTACAGCACGATCAATATTAGTCCCAATTCCCTCCAGCAGGCCCATAGCCTAAAATGTCATTACACTTCCAAATGCTCGTCCAAGTACTTTTTAATGATTGTGAGGTTACCCGTGATAATTCCCCTCTCAGGAAGTAATCCCAGAACACAATAACCTCTCAGTGAAAAAAAAGTTTAAATCCTCTCTGAACCTCAAAGTTTTCACTTTAAAAGTGTGCTCGCTTGTTCTTGACCCTCTGACTAAAAGGAACATCTGTTGTCTATCCACCGTGTCCGTGTCGCTCATCATCTTATCCTTCTGAATCACGGGCCCCTCAGCTTTCTCTGCTCCAAAGTAAACAACCCGAGCTTATCCAGCCTCTCTCCATAGCTGATATAGTCCATCCCAGGGAACATCCTGGTGAATCCCTTCTGCACCCTCTCCAGTACAATCACATCCTTCCTGGAATGTGGCTCCCAGTACTACATACAGTACTCCATTTTGGACGAACCAAAGCCCTGTATTGCTCTTATAATCTACGCCCTGATTAGGAAACACAACACCCAAGGTCCACTTCTTAACTAGCCCATTAACCTTTCCAGTCACATTCAGGGATGTGTGGAGAAGCACACTCTGAGGTTCCCAGTGTGCTGCCATTCATTGTGTCCTCCCCTGCCTGGTTCCTTCTCCCAAAGTGCATCACCCCATATTTATCAGGGTTACATTCTATCTGCTATTGATTTGCCCATCTGACCATTCCATCTGCATCTTCCTGTAACTTCAGGCCTTCCTCCTTACTGCGAACCACCCAGCCAATCTTTATGTCAAACATACACTTACTTATCACATCTTCCCCCGATCTCCATCTGGCCCCTTCCACATTCACATCTTTTTTTTATGAATATCACAAACAATAAGGGACACAGCACTGATTCCTGTGGTACACTAGGATACATTGGTCTTCAGTCACACAAACAGCCTTCTCCCACCACCCTCTCTCTCCTGCTACTAAGACAAATGTCGTTGTAATTTGGCAACTTATCCATCATATTGTGAGATTTTACATTATTTTTCAGTTTCCCAGGTGGAAATTTGCCAAAGACCTTCCTACAATACTAAACAATCGACCTCCTCAAACTAATTCAATCAAATCCATTGCATGTGACTTCCTCCTGATAAAGTCATGATGATTATCCCTGGTCAAACCTTGCAACTCTGATTAGAGTTCAATTTTCCTTCCCTATTTTCTCCAGTATTTTCCTAAACAGTGATCTAATACTCGCTCGTCTATAGTTCCCTGGTCAATCTCTCCAACCCTTACTGTGAAGTGGAATCGTATTAGCAGTTCTCCAGTTCTCTGACACCTCCCCTATGGTCAGATTCTAATTAAAATATTCAGTCAGGGTCTTTCCTCCCTTGACCCCAACAACCGCCTGTGATACAACTCATTCAGACATGGAGATTGGACCAAATGTGTACAGAACAAACCTCAAATCCCTGCTCGTATTTTACATCAATCTGTTCAAGAGCTTCCTAGTCCATCTTCTTGAATTCTGTAGCTGCATCCTCCTTCTCCCAAGTAAAATAGATGTGAAGGTCTCATGTAACAATCCATAAATGTTCTCCAGCTTGACACACAGATTAACTGTTTGCTGATTATTCTGTTCTACTTGTCCGTGTAGAATATCGTGGGATTCTTCCTGATCTCGCCTACTTGTACTTCTCCATGTCCCTCTGTTATTCAGTACGCTCTATGTTTCTAAGTTTCACTGCAATCACCTCTCATGTTTTGAAACTCGAGATCACAGGCTGAGTTTCCACATCAGACAATCTTGCCATTTTAGGGATTAATCTGGATAATACCTTTTGCAGTTCCTCTGTAGTCAATATATTCTTTCTTAGATTGGGACTCCGAACGATACAAAACACTCTAAGTGTAGTCTCATGAACACTCGATGCAGCTGGTGCACGACATCCTCTCTATTCCAATTACATTCACATGAATGTAAACCTAATTTTTACTTTCCCATTTGCATATATTCTTCTCAATACCTCTCGCTTTAACTTTTCTTATGAGCTTACTGTGTGAGTTCTTTGAAAAGAAAAGCTCATGAATATCCAGCTATATGTTATACATTGGTTGTTCATTGCCTATGTCCACAAGAATCATCTTCAAACCATTCTAAAAAAATGTTTGCCACTTCTGGTTTTCCTTTCATCGATACATTCCCACACTCCCCAGTTATGTTATTACCTTCTAATTATCTAGTAGCATGTTCTTTGTAATCTTGTCCAACAGACACCTGACTGTGGATGGCAAGATAACTGGTCTGTAGTTCTCCACTCTCCAAATTCATCCTTTCTTAAACTGTTGGATAATATTTTATAACCTTATCCAGGTTGGCTAAATGCCGTTCTCTTTTTGATTTTCTTCTCAGTTTCTTAGCCATCCTTTGCTGGGTCCTACATTTCTCTGAATCCACTGGCTTACTGCAACACTTGGCATTTTTCTAAGCTGCCTCCTTTCATCTAATAGGTAAATGAAGGTGGGGTTGAAAGTGATAATCGGAGAGTAGGGTAGACCAGATTTATAGGAAGGAAGGTGGACACATAGTAACATTCAAAAGGGCGGTGCTGACTTGGAAGGTTGGAGCGAGATAAGGTGGGATTAGGGGAAATGGAGAAATGGTGAAATCCACTATGATCCCCTGTGGTTGGAGGGTCCCAAGACAGAAGAGGAGGCTTTCTTCCTCATGGCTTCTGGTGGCTCAGGTTTGGTGATGGATCAGGCCTAGGCCCCTCATGTCCTTGGCAGAATGGGAAGGGGAGTTAAAGTGCTCAGCCACAAGGCAATGGAGGTGTTCAATGTGGCTGTCCCAGAGATGTTCTCTGAAATGATCCACAAGTTGATGTTCTGTCTCGCCAATATAGAGAAGAACACATTGGGTTTAATGGATGCAGTAGTTGAGGTGTTCTGTCTCCCTTCGTCACCTATCACTTTCAACCCCACCTTCATCTACCTATCACAATCCCTGCTAACCTCCCCCCTGTCGCACCCCCTTCTCATTTATCCCCCAGTCCGCTTGGCCCATAAGCTTCATACCTGATGAAGTGCTTATGCCCGAAACATCGATTTATCTGCTCTTAGTATGCTGCCTGACTGTGTTTTTCCAGAATCACACTCTTCGACTCTGATCTCCAGCATCTGTCGTCCCCACTTTCTCATCACTCCTTCATGGCTTGCATGACTCAGATTTATAACGGTTACTTCAAATAAAACAAAAACTGCCGTGTACTCAAACAGCATAAAAGAAAACCAATACATTGTGGTCACTGTTCCCAAAAGGTACTTTCCAGCAAAATTTTCAATTAGCTCTTCTGCTCACTCAACACCATTTCCTAAATAACCTGATCTCGAGCTCAGTGCTCGACATAATGTTCATGTAAACCATCTCGCACGTGGTCACGAAATCCATTTTTCCCAGCATTAGCATTCAATTGGGTTAACACAGTTTAGATATAATTTAAACAGTAAATTATTACTGCAGTCGCCACAAAGGTGAATATCTCATTTCCTATTTTATAACATGTCCAGCATTTGTACTGCAGCTTTCACTTTGATATATAACTCCCATTAATGTTTGCTCCTCCTTGCTGTTTGTGCGCTCCACCTTACAAGATTCTGTAGAATCTGAGCGACGTGGGCTCTGGGGAGATTAATGGTAGAGATCATCTCACCACATCATTTATGATCTTCTCAAACATTAATTTATCCAGATCTCCCGTTATGCTGATGGAGTAGAGAAGGACAATGATCTTCCAACAATGGTCTGTATTCCTCCAGAGAGCTGAGACAGCTCTAACCTGGGTGGGAACCTTACAACAGGCTGGTAAAGTGTTGCTGCTGCTGTAAAGGGTCTTAGTCAGATCACATCTGGAGTAGTGTGTACAGATTTAATCTCTTCAATGAAGAAAGGATGTTGTTATATTGGAAGCAGCTCAGAGATGGTTCCTTCAGCTGATTCTTGAAATGAAGGTGCTATCTTATAACGAAAGGGTGATCAGGTTGACCCAGTAGCCATTGGAGTTTACAAAAATTAAAGAGTGTCCTATTTCAACATAGATGACAGAAGGAGCCAACAAGTGAAGCAAATTACGCAGATAGTGGAGGAACCATTCCGTTCTCCAGCCTGTTACACAGGAACAACAGGGGGATATTAAGGCCTTCGAGCCTGTTACACCAAAACAGGACGAGGCTAGTCAGCCCCTGGAGCCTGATATACATTTACAGAAGGAGGCCAATCAGCCCCTTGAGCCTATAACAGTAGGCCATGCTGCACCAGTATCCTGTTAAACAGTAACAGGATCAGTCCATTCAGCCTCCTCAAGTCTGTAACATAGGAACTGGAAGAGGTCACACAGTGACTCGAGCTTGTTACACTGGGATAACAGGAGGTCATTCAGACCCACCGAGTCTATTTCAAGGGTGTTGGATAAGGATAAAAACGATCTGTGACTTCTTTCATGAGAAAGGAAGAGGTAATTCAGACACATGTCTGTTGTATGGGAACAAGAGAAGACCAATCACTCCCTCGGTCCCATCTCCAGGATACATGCAGAAACCGTTCAGTATCTCCACCTGTTATGGGGAAATATGAGAAGCCCCATCAGTCCCTCAAAATGTTACCCAGCAACAGGAGGATTCCATAAGCCCCCAACCCCCTAACGCATCAATGGGAGAAGGTCATTCTGGCCTTGGAGACATCAGCATGGGAACACCAGAAAGACGTCAGCCCATCGAGATTGTACACCAGCAGTCAGTCACACATGCCTCAAACAGCAATTGGAGCTGATATCTTAAAACCTTTTGCCCATTAAACAGGAATTCAAAGAAAACGTAAAGGTTTTCAAAAGGGAAGAAATTATAATAACTGTTACATTTGGGCGTAAAACGTAATGATAAACTATTGTAATTTAAGACAATTATTAGAATCCATTGTTGAGGACATTTGCAAAGTTAAACCAAAATCCATTGGAGTCAACATGGTTTTACAAAGGTTAAATCGAGTTTGAAGTGTTTGCTTGAGTTACTTAAAGATATGACAAGCAAGGTGGATAGTAGGATTCCTGGAGATGGAATGTATCTGGTCTTCCTGAAGGCATTGGATGTGTCACTTCTCCAAAGTGTAAGTGGTAAGATCAGACAACATGGGTTTGGGAGTAATTTATTAGCTTGTATTGAGGATTGGTTAACCAACAAAATGCAGTCAGATGGAATAAATGTGTCATTTTATTTTGGAAAATGCAATTTGTGGTGTGCCATTGATTTCAGTTCTCATTTGCGATCAATAGTATTACTGTACTCGGTTGACGGGATAGAAAATACGATACCACATTTTCAGATAACACTAACATTGGTGAGAAATTACTTCAGAATTATAATGCAAGAGATTTAAAACTACATGGATAGGTTGTGTGAATGGGCCAACATTTGGCAAGGAACATTAAAGTGAATAAATATGGGGCTATTCAAGTTGGCCAGTATAATAAAAAGACAAATTATTATCTAAATGGAGAGAAAGTTCAAAGTGTTTAGGTGCAGAGGGATCTGGGTGCCTGCTTGCATATCACAGAAAACCTGCTTGTGGGTACTTCAAGTAATGAGAAATGCAAGCATAATTTCAGTGTTTATTTATAAAAGGATAGAGTAGAAAAGTGGGGAGTGTTGCTGTAGCTATGCAAGGCATTAGTGAGGCTGCAACTGAAGTACAGTTTGGGTGTCCTACAGAATGAGGTATTTGCATTGTAGGCAATTCAGAAGAGCTTCATTAGATTGATTCCATATTTGAAGTGTTTGTCTTATGAAGAGAAATTGAGCAGTTTAGGCCTATACTGTCGAGTTTATAATAATAAAAGGAGATTTCATTGAGATCTGTAAAATGCTAAATGTAATTGAAAGTGTAGGTTTGGAGAGAATTTTCTTTCCTGTGGCACAATATACAACAAGAGACGAGGGTTTAGGATGGAGAGATAGCAGGAAAGTGGAACAGAGGCCGCGTTGACATCAGCCTCATCGAGAGTTTGGATTCCTCACAGATGCTCCTTGTTCTTATTCAGCCCTTCGACTGTGTTGGATAGGAATGGGGGAGGCCTGGGTATCATCCAGGAAGCAGGCACTCAGGATAAATCAATCTCAATCAGTTAGACAGAACGTAAGCAGTAGGGTGACACAGTGACCAGCACTGGGTTCTCAACTATTTTCAATCTATATTAATGATTAGGAGAATGGAACAGATATACAGATGCTGAGTTTGGTGATGTCGCTGTGGTAAGGAAGTGATTAAATTATCAAGAGAGGGTGGAGAGTCTGCAAATAGATTCAGAGAGGTAAAGGCAATAGATAATAGTTTGGCAGGTCGAATTTAGCATGATATCATCTATCATTTCATTTACAGGAATAATGGAAGGCAGTATGTGACTGAAATGGAGAGGGATTACAGGATTAAATGATACTGTGTACTGGGGGGTTCACTCAGACCCGTTCAGACATGGGAAGTTTTGCTCCATCCCTGATCGTCAGCTCCCAGACACTCCAAGTGACCCCATTGCTCTCCGTACACATGTAATACTTTGATGTGGTTGGTTGGAGATGGGGATGATGTTTTGAAATGTGCATCAAGGGGACGGCCTTTATCCAAGATATATTCATTTCTTTCTACGTGGAGACCCGATGACGATGGGAATGGCTGACTGCTTCTGAATGAAGAGGCCGTGATTGCTGCCAGGACAGTGGGTATTCACCAACATGAAGTACTGTGCATGGACACACTGTAACATTAATAGAGAGAGAGCTCCTTCAGTTCCTCTACCTCTCCCTATTGATATAGTTACTCCGCAGATGCCATGTACACCATCGGGAATCCCACTATACTTGATACACCCGGCAGCTCCCTGCTGTGGAAGAAACAATGTGTTGACCTCATCCACCATATACATACTCCGTCACCGTATGGTGACACTGATGTTGAGATACTGGGAAATGATGGATATGTCACCCAGTCCTGCCTGGAAAGTTCTGGATCATAGAAGCTGAATGAAACTGTGACGCTAACAGCCACTTGCAGCACTGTCCTCCGCCTGGTGTGAAGCTGCAGGCCATGTTGAAGGAGGTGACACCGCTCTGTGACCAGCTCCTTGTTCAATCAGGGTCCCCTCACACTTTGATCCTAGGTTAGGTGGAGTTGGGAAGCTGTTCCTGGAAAACCCGGGGTGGATACCGCAGATCGCTTTCCCCACACACCCTCACCGCGTGGTTTCAGAGCTTCCCCTCTCTGCAGCCTCTGCTCCGTTTGTTGATCATGTTACAGACCCAGATGTTGTAACTACAATCCCAATGCTCCATCCCGAGTTGGGTCAGCAAATCCTCAGGTCTCCCTGAATGTCTGAGGCAACTCACAGCACAACCTCCAGCAAACCATTCCCCAACTCCTCCACTAACTTTTCAATAACTGGAGTCAATCAAAAACCCCTCGGCTACAGATCCCCGCAAAATATTTTAAGAAGGCCGCTTAGACCCAAAGCTTTCCTTATTTTGAATATAGATGGGAAGTGTGCGTTCCAGATATGTTGTGACTGGTCAAACCACTCGACATTAAGCACAATATAATATAATCTATTCAAATGATTTAGTTAAAATCCAATCAAAGGAAAGAACATTTTGGGATGGCTTATATGTTGGAACACTTACACAACAATAGATACCGTACCTTCTTGGTATACACCGCTTGACACAAAGATATATTCAAATACAGATTCTTACATGCAATTTTCCGATCCCGGAGAAATCAACATCAACAAGAGATCTCAACGAGAAAAGCAGCTACGGATCATGTATTGAAACTCCCAACCCTGCTGGGATCCCCAACAGCTTCTGAATGTTGCAGCTAAAAACCAAACGAGAAGACCTGGTGTGTGAGAACTGGCCACTGCCCTTCGATTGTTACCACCGTTTAATGAAACCTAAAGGCCTCCTCAGTTATTTACTTAAACAGTGTTTCGACAGCAGTTCTGCACCTCTGCCTTTATAACCTCTCTTCAAAAACAACCTAAGAGAAACTAACCTCTTTACAGTGATAGTATACTCACAACTCCTCCTTTAATAAAATGATCCATCAATATACAAAGATGGATTAATTTTAGACCTCCTAATCGTCCTCTATTTGTAGACTGAAATGCATATATAGGTAAAAACAATGACTGCAGATGCTGGAAACCAGATTCTGGATTAGTGGTGCAGGAAGAGCACAGCAGTTCAGGCAGCATCCGAGGAGCAGTAAAGTCGACGTTTCGGGAAAAAGCCCTTCATCAGGAATACAGGCAGAGAGCCTGAAGGGTGGAGAGATAAGTGAGAGGAGGGTGGGAGTGGGAAGAAAGTAGCATAGAGTACAATAGGTGAGTAGGGGAGGGGATGAAGGTGACAGTCGGGGGGAGGGTGGAGTGGAGAGGTGGAAATGAAGATAGACAGGTAAGACAAGTCATGGGTACAGTGCTGAGCTGGAAGTTTGGAACTGGGGTGAGGTGGGGGAAGGGGAAATGTGGAAAATGTTCAAGTCCACATTGATGCCCTGTGGTTGAAGTGTTCAGAGGCGAAAGATGAGGCATTCTTCCTCCAGGCTTCTGGTGGTGAGGGAGCGGCGGTGAAGAAGGCGCAGGACCTCCAGGTCCTCGGCAGAGTGGGAGGGGGAGGTGAAATGTTAGGCCACAGGGCGGTGTGGTTGATCGGTGCTGGTGTCCCAGAGATGTTCCCTAAAGTGTTCTGCTATGAGACGTCCAGACTCCCCAATGTAGAGGAGACCGCATGTCGAAGGCTCCTTTAGGGCCTTGGATGGAGGTGAGGGAGGAGGTGTGGGCGCAACTTTTGCAATTACTGCAGGGGCAGGGGAATGTGCCAGGATGGGAGGGTGGGTTGTAGTGGAGCGTGGACCTGACCAGGTAGCCACGGAGGGAACGGTCTTTGCAGAAGGCGGAAAGGGGTGGGGAGGGAAATATATCCCTGGTGGTGGGGTTCGTTGGGAGGTGGCGGAAATGTCGGTGGATAATTTGGTTTATGCGAAGGTTGCTAGGGTGACAGGTGAGCACCAGGGGCGTTCTGTCCTTGTAACGGTTGGAAGGGTGGGGTCAGTGGGCGGAGGTGCGGGATGTGGACGTGGTGCGTTGGAGGGCACCTTTAACCACGTGGGTAGGGAAATTGCGGTCTCCAAAGAAGAAGGCCATCTGGTGCGTTCTGTGGCAGAACTGGTCCTCCTGGGAGTAAATACGGCAGAGGCGGAGGAATTGGGAATATGGGATGGCATTTTTGCAAGAGGAAGGGTGGGAAGAGGTGTAATCCAGGTAGCTGTGGGAGTCGGTGGGTTTGTAAAAACTGTCAGTGCCAAGTCGGTCGTCATTAATGGAGATGGAGAGGTCCACGAAGGGAAGGGAGGTGTCAGAGATGGTCCAGGTAAATTTAAGATCAGGGTGGAATGTGTTGGTGAAGTTGATGAATTGCTCAACCTCCTCGCAGGAGCACGAGTTGGCACCAATGCAGTCATCAATGTAGCGGAGGAAGAGGTGCATATATATATTACATTGACTCTGAACATACAAATGTTTACAACTAGATTCGATTTCAGTCATTTTACTCCTGCCACAGAATGCCTTTGTCTTTCTTCATCCAAGTCTCCACAACGTGTCAAAACTTACTTTTTCTCGCCCTGTCACCTGCATAATTTGAAATTGAATGGCAGCAATAATAAGCTCAGTTGAAGCAGGCTGGTATTCTTCTCCCTAAACTTCTCCAAAAGCTTTAAGGGGTCACGATCAGTGATAAAGATTTGTCTCAGGTATGTTATTCGCAATTTAAATGCTGAAATGTTGTAATGCCAACGCCAAGCTCAAGGCCTCCTTCCTCACTGTGGAATAAATCTGTTGATGTTTCCACTGGACACTCTGACCACACATTACGTAATGGAGCACTTCTCAGCTCTCCAATAGTCCCTCTGAATGACATATCTCCTCATGTCTCAGCGTAAAAGAGTTACATCCTTCTGTATCTCTTAATGCTATAACCTGTTTACCTGCTACTCCTGGCCTATGCCAGTAAACCTTACTCTCACAGGGATATGTTTTAAGAAGGTCTCGTACATTCTTCTCAATCCCTCACAGAAACCAAACTTTGATTTCTGAACTCAATCATCATCATCAGCCATTACAGTTTCTAATCTTGCCGTTTTAACAGTCTGCTCTTCCACACGACTTCTCACGACTGCAGGAAGTGAATTGTTGAACTTCTCCAAAATAAGAATCTCTCTGAGAATGTCACAACTTTGCTCTGTTTTTAATATCCTTACCCACCTTTCAAATTTACTTTGTTAGATTCTTTCAAACTCAATGTGCGTTTAACCACGGACGCTATTTTAGATTCCTGAAACACTGTCTGTCGGCTTCTGGCACAAGCTCATATGCACTTCAGATGGCTTTCTTCACCTCCTCCTACTCCCCAGACACCGCCTCCGATAGAGATGCAAATGCCAATCAGCTTTGTTGAATCAACATGTTCACTGGGAACTGCATTTGTTTAGCCACTTTCTCAAGTGAAATTAAAAAGGCTCCCCCATCATTCTCATCAAATTTAGATAATGTCTGGATGTATTTAAACATAACCCCATCAAGCCTTTGGCTACTATAGGGTTGCTCATCCTCACTATCCTCCTCATCCAGCCTACCGTCTACCTTCATCACCACCTTCTATGCCCACTTTCCTCTCTAATTACTAACCTTTGAAGTTAAATCTCTCTGCTTTTCTTCTTTCTTAATCTCTCTTTCTTCTTCATTTCCTGTTCTTTAATTTCTACTTTTCAACATAATTCAAACTGTTTCAATTCCTTCTCATGTTCACGGTGCCTCATTTGAAATTGAATTCTCGCCATTTCCAAAGACTTTGATGGCGCTTCCACCAAATGTAATTGCTGAGCTATAGCTGTAATCATCTATCATTTTCTCACAAACAAACGCAACCCCAACTCCAGCCTGTCTGCCAATTCCTACAGCTTTGCCTTCATTACCTTTTGTAAAACACCCAACTTCACTTCTTCCACACCCAGAGAACTCTCAGTGACTGAAAGAATCTTTATACACAAAATACTGTTTAAACCAACTGAATTCAACATCGGGCACAAGAGACACTAACAGCTACCATCCGCGACCTTTGAACCCAATAGCTTCCCGGTGCGTGCTCTCCAGTGTCTGCATGAGCTTATTCTGGATTCGCTGGTTTCCTCCCACAATCCAAAGGTGTGCATGACAGGTAAATTAGCCATGCTAAATTGTTTGTAGTTTTCAGGGATGTGTGGGTTCGGAGTAAATGTGTAACAACAGGGTCGAGGAATGTGTCTTGGTAGGTTACTCCTCGGAGGGTCGGTGTGGACTTGTTGGGTCGAATGGCCTGCTGGCACACCGTAGGGATTGTAATTCTAAACCCAATTTGGTGTTACCGATTTAGAACCAAACAAGAGACCCCAGTTTGCTTTGGACCAACCAGACTGCCTCAAACTATTTTAAGCAGGTAGCTTGGATACGAACCTTTTCGTATTTTAAAGGTAGTTGTGAAGTGGGTGTTCCAGATGTGATGCTACACGTCACACCACTCACCATTAATTAAACCACAATATATTTAAACATTCTAATGATAAGCCATACAAAATGAAGAGGATTTTAGAATAACTTAACTATTGGAAACATTAACCAAATAATGGATACAGTACCTTCTACAAATGAACTGTTCCAATATACTAACATCACCTAAACACACTCCATGTTAAAGAGGAGCATTCAGACATACAGTTCTCCAATCCAGGAGTAAACCGCATCAAGTGAAGCTTCAGAGAGAATAGCAGCTCGGGATAATTTTCTAAAACTTCCAACCCTTCTGGGACACAACCACCTGGTGACTTACAGCTGTAAGGAAAAAACTAGAAAGCCTGGTCTATGCGAGCTGGCCATTGTTACTACTATTTATGAAAAACCCTAAAAGTCTCGTAAGTTATTTACTTGAGCCATTTCAGTAGGCAGTTTGGCCTTTAAGACATCTTGTTAAAAAAAGAGAAAATAACCTTTTATTTTTAAAGAAAATGACAGCATTGTCACACAATTTAGATGCCTGGTCCTTTACTCAATGGGCTTCCCCGAGTTACTGATCGCAAGGTCACCTGAGTGGGGCAAACACAGGTACAGTCCAAGTTACAAGGATGAGTCTCATAACTTCTGAAACATGCCTGTCCATGGCCATCACATGTGACATACCGGGAAGTGAACAACAGCCTGACACACACCATTTCATTGTTTCTGAGCTACACAATGCTAGCACTCGAAACATTAGGGAGAGAAAACCTAGGGAAAGATACAGAGGGGCTGAGAGATTCACATTAAAGACAGAAACAGGCAGTTAATTAACTGGGAGGAGGTTGTGGAAATATGGGGAAAAAAGACAGAGCAGTGGGACTGACTGGAGAATGTAAGATATTCGAGAGTAAAATTACAAGAATGAGAACTTTGAATAAAGGCATTGTCAGATCAGCTGAAATGGTTTGTTACATCAAATTCTCAATCTGCTTACAACAACACCACAAACAACATGAACCGGGGCAAGATGACAGCCCAGCACGGAGAGCTGTGCAGAACATGCGAGTGTGTTGCTCAGTAAACTGCACTATCTGCCCAGCATGGAGAGTACTGCAAACTTTACGATCATATGCTAACTATACTCGCATCAGATTACTGCCTACAATGGGAAGGTTTGCTCTGTGTGTGTGTGTGCGCGCGTGTGTGTGTGTTCATCAGAAACTGAGAGAGAGTGCGTGTGCGTGCGCGATTGGCGTGGTTGAATGCGAAAGGAACACACGTGAAGGAAACTATTTTACATACGAACAACTGGCAGGCTTTTGGATAATCGACAGAGAGAGAACGAGGGAAGTTTCATGGACGGATGAGGGAAAGTGTTTGAGAATGTTAAAATAAAGGCATTGCCATACACAATAGCAATATACTCGGCATGCACATGAATGACAGATTGATGGGAGTTTGGTGTGAGTTCGAATCAGATTTGCTTCGGCAGGTTTGAAGCCGGGAGCGTCAGCAGCAGATTATTATCATCATTAAGACTGTATTTTATAACTCAAGGTTCAAACAGGAGATGGAATAAGCCAGTGAGATGCATTGTGGAGTGATAACTATTTCAAGTTAGAAATGGTCAGGGCATGGTGTCAGGAATCAGCTCATGGTCAAAGGGATCACCCACACATTTATGACTCGTCTGTTTCAGCCGCAGATATTGGCCAGAGATGGGATGAAAACACTAGAAAAAAGTGGAGTTTGTAACCAGAACAGTAGACAGTGACCTCCATGCTCTTAATATTTAAATAACAAAGGCAAATATACAATACATTGCGGTTCTCCGCTGAAACCGAGGAGGTCAACATAGAGACCCATGAGTAACACTGCCAAAGCAGAGGGAGGCAGTAATTGAACACCTTCATTGATGTAGCTAGTAGTGGTCTGTAGAGATTGAACATGAACAATAATAGTGGCCAGAAGTGTAGAATATATGAAAGAACAGTAATACAGTCATAACAGGTTTGTAGAAAAAACCTGGACAGTGACACTTACCAGGAACACCAACGATAGCCAGGAAAGGATAATAAAAATATTGAATAATGCGAAGAGCATAATAAATCTGGAATGACAAGGACAACCAATAAAATGCAGAAAGATACCAAACATAATCGGATAAACTCCTGTCTATTGTTGGAACATTCCAGTCTAATGTTCCCAGATTCTGATCCATTTTTGTAACATTCCAGTCCAATATTGTCAGAGTCTGGTCCATGTTTGGAACATTCCAGTCTAATGTTCTAAGAGTCTGATCTCTCCTCCTCCTCTCCCTGGGTCTGCTGTTCCCTGTCAGTGCTGTCGGTGATGCTCCCTCTCATGTTATGGGATAACACATTGAAAGACGCCCATTTATCGTTGAAAGATGGAAATCCTCCACTGGGATAACTAGAATCCACGAAGACTGGTATTATTCACAGTCACTGAACAAATAGGATCAGTTAACCAGTTCCATACATCACTTTTCATATCATTATAAAAGGGAACAGTTACTGGGTTTGAATGGAATGGATAAGGGTTGCTGAGGGATGAACCATAAATCTTTCAATGTTTTAATCATTTTTTTCCTTGCATACGAGAGTATTAACAGGACAGTGCAAGGCTCTATATATGTTCCACTCTGTTTATGAAAGGAAGCAGTTATAAAATAACAGATCGGCTACATAAAAAAAAACGTCGGGTGGGCAAGTTTCTAGATACCTGAACACAAAGTATGATACTTATTATCTGGTGTGAGGCTACTCCTGCTTTTAATGCCGTGTTTCCAGAACCTTCCTTAATCTTGAGACAGAGCACTGAGACTGCTGCTCAGGAACAGGCCGAAGCAATTCTGTCCCTATGGACCTCTTACAGAGGGATAAGAGAAGGCCATTCAATCCATATTAGCCTGTTGCTACTTGAAAAGGTGGAACGCTGGAACATTAGCACATTTTGCAAACAAAATCATTCAAAATAAAAGGAATTGTCGCTGCAGCTGTATGAGGTGTTACTAAGAGGGCACCTGGAGTACATTGTGTTATTTGTGTTCCGGTAACTGAAAAGGGATGTACCTCCATCAGATATAGTTTAATGGCTGCTCATAATCCAAGGGTTGCTGTGTCATTTAATGTCTCGTGGCTGTTATAAAGGGACAGGAGGAGGCTATTCAACCTCTCGAGCCTGTTACAGAGGGGCAGGAAATATTTACTTAACATTTCAAGTCTGTTACAAATAAATATTAGTTTTATAATAGTTATGGAATAGGAAAGACCTGATGTAAACATTAAAGTTCTAACTTTGAATAAGGCCAATTTTGAAAGAGTTAGGCGAGCCCTCTGAAAGGCTGATTTCGATATGCTGTTCACAGGGAAAGGGATGGTTGGAAAATGCAAGGCCATAAAAACTTGGATCCAGTGAGTTCAGAGCCAACGTGTTCCTATTAGTGAGATGGGCAAGGCTGTGGGTGCAGGGATTGCTGGATGGCTAGATATATTGATGTTCTGGTCAAGGTAAGCAATGACGCATATGTCAGGTAAACAGAGCTGAAATCAAGTGAAACCCCAGAGGAGTATAAGGGCAGCAAATGTATAGTCAATGGTGAAATCGGGCCAGAAAAATGTGAACACGGGTTGGCTTTAGAAATATGGTTAACGAGGTATTGACAAATTTCTACAAATCTGTTCGTGGCAAAAGATTAACTAGGGAGAAAATAGGGCACATTAAAGATCAGTAAGGCTACCTATGTGTGGAACCACAAGAGATGGAAAAGATATAAACAAGTATTTCTCCTCAGTATTTAATGTGGTGGAGGTTACAAGAGTGAGAAAATGAAGAAGTGTATAGTGATATCTTGAAAAGTATCTATATTACAAGGAGGTGTTGGACATTGGAAAACACATAAAGGTGAACAAATCCCTGGGACCGGATCAGTTGTATCGCAGACGATTGTGGGAAGCTAGTAAAGAGATTGCTCAGACTTTTGCTGATATATCAGTATTATTGATTTCCACAGGTGAGGCATCAAAAGACTGGAGAGCTGCTAACATAGTGTCATCATTTCAGAAAGAAACGAAAAACCAGGTAACTATAGACTGGTGAGCCTGACGTCAATAGTGACTAAATTGATGGAGGGGACTTTGGGGGAAAGGATGTATATGCATTTGGAAAGACAAGGACTGAAGAGTGCTTTGCACATTGGACATCACGTCTCACTGACTCGGTGGAATTTTGTGAGGAAGTGATGAAGATGATTGATGAAGGCAGGATAGTGATGTTGTCTTTATGGAATTCAGTAAGAAAAGCAAAATGTTCTACATGGTAGACTGGTTAGCAAGGTCAGACTGCCTGGAATCCAGGGAGAGCTCGCCATTTAGATCCAAAATTTTCTTGAATATTCAAGATAGGGCGTGACAGTGGACATTTGCTCATTAAACTTGGAGACCTGTGACCAGTGGTGTGCCACAAAAGTCAATAGTGAGTCCACTGCCTCTTGTCACAGATACAAATCATTTGCAATTGAGCACATGAAGTACGGTCAGTAAGTTTGTAGATAATTCCAAATTTGGTGGTGCAGTCGACAGTGAAGAATGATATCTCAGAACAAAGTGGAAACTTGATTAGGTGAGCCGAGGGGTGACAGATGGAGTTAAATTTAGATAAATGTGAGGTGTTGCATTTTGGCAAGACAAATCAGGGCAAGACATGTAGGTAGTGCCCTGTCGAAAGTTGCCAATCAAAGAGAACTCCATTGAAATTATAGAATCCCTACAGCGAGGAAACAGGATTTTCGGCCCATCAAGGCCTCACCGTCCCTCGAAACAGTATCCAACTGGACAAACCTCTACCCTATCCCTCTGAGCCTGCATTTCCCATGGCTAATCCACCTCGCCTACACATCCCAGGGTACTTGGGGCAATTTAGCATGGCCAATCTACACTTGCCTGTATATCTTTGTACTGTGGGAGGAAAACGTAGTACCCGGAGGAAACTCATGCAGACACTGGGAGAATGTGCAAACACCACACAGGCAGTCATTCAAGGATAGAATTAAACCCAGATCGCTGCGCTCTGAAGCAGCAATGCTAGTCACTGAGCTGCTGTGTCACCTTGTGGTGCAGGTTCTCCGTTCCTTGAAAGTGCCGTCACAGGTAGACAGCGCAGTGAAGAAGGCACTTGGTGATCTTTCCTTTATTGGTACTTGCTTTGAGTCTATGCGTTTGCAAGACATGTTGCATCTGTACAGGACATTGGTTCGGCCACATTTGTAATACTGCTTTTAATTCTGGTCACCCTGCTGTCGGAAAGATGTTGTCAAACGTGAAAGCGTGCAGAAGAGATTTAAAAGAATGTTGCAGGTGTTGGAGGGTTTGAGCTACAGGGAGAGTTTGAATAGGCTGAGGCTATTTTCAAGCGTTGAAGCTGAGGGGCCATCTTAAAGAGGTTTATAAAATCATGACGGGCATAGATAAGGTATGATTCGGAGGAGCTGGTGTTGGACTGGGGCGTACAAAGTTAAAAATCACACAACACCAGGTTATAGTCCAACAGGTTTAATTGGAAGCACACTAGCTTTCGGAGCGACGCTCCTTCATCAGGTGATTGTGTGATTTTTAACATAGATAAGGTAAACAGTCAACGTCTTTTCCCCAGCATAGGCAAGTCGAAAATTACAGGACAAAGGTTTAAGGTGAGAGGAGAAAGTTTTATCAAGGGAAATGAGGTACAATGATAGACTGCTGTGTGTATGGTTTGAGCACCCAAAAGAGGTGGCGGAGCCACACACAATTACACCATTTAAAAGGCATTTGAATGGGTACGTGCATGGGAAGTGTTTAGAGGGATATGGGCCAGGTGCTGTCAAGGGGGACAAGATAAATTTAGGATATTTGGTCAGAATGGACGGCTGGATCAAGGGTCTTTTTCCATGCTGTACATCACTGAAACTCTGTTGACTCTTGAGTGTATAACACAGGAACCGGAAAAGGCTACTCTGGTTCTGAATTCTGTCAGTCAGCTTGTTTGCTCAATTACTGAGAGTCAAATACAAAAATACATCATTCAGATTTTGATGGTGTTGTGCAGAAACAAGAGAAAGGCTTTTAGTCAAGAGAAGCTGTAAGGAATGTGAAGAGGCCATTCAGTCCCTCAACTCCATTCTACAGAAGCAGCAGGTGAGCACAGAACGATTGGAGCTTGTTAGTCGGTAGCAAGAGGAAGACATCTACTTTCACAAACTTGGGATTAGGAGGCAGCACTCAGTTGCTCAAGACTGGGACACAGGAACAGGAGGGAGTCTCTCAACTGCTCGAGACTTGGATAGAGGAACAGTAGGGAGTCACTCAACTGCTCAAGACTCTGACACAGGAACAGCAGGCAGTCACTCAACTGCTCGAGACTCGGACACAGGGACAGGACGCAGTTACTCAACTGCTCGAGACTCGGACACAGGGACAGGAGGCAGTCACTCAACTGCTCGAGACTCGGACACAGGGACAGGACGCAGTTACTCAACTGCTCGAGACTGGGACACAGGAACATGAGGCAGTCACTCAACTGCTCGAGTCTGGGAAACAGGAACAGGAGGGAGTCATTCAACTGCTCGAGACTGGGTCACAGGAACAGGAGGCAGTCATTCAACTGCTCGAAACTAGGGCACAGGGAAATCTGGAGGCTAGTGAGGCCCGAGGATCCTGTTACGCAGGAACAGGAGGAGGTGACTCCCTCCCCACCAGTATGGGACACTGGGAGAGAAGTGGAATTTGCCTGTTACAAATAGAAATAGATGAATAAGTTACATTCGTGGTCCACACAATCCTGCCCCACCATTCACTCAGACCATGGCTGATCTGATTGTGATTTCCTCATGCCATTTTATGGAGACTGCCGTCTCTGCAGCCTCTGCTCCATTTTTGGTCATGTTACAGACCCAGATGCTGTAACAACAGTCACCATCACTCATCCAGAGGGTCGGGTCTAATCGGATGAGTCAGGATTTGAAGGGTCCAATCACAAGAATGAAAATACAAAATAAAGGCTTTGCCAGAAGTTTCGTTCTCTCACATTCGTAATCCAACTCACATAACCAGCCCATCCATTACATATTCAGGATGGAGCACTGTGTAAATCCGGTCCAGAGTGGTACACTGTGCAGCCCACACCAATGTTTGATCTACAATCCTGGGCTAAATGTCCAGCGTAGGGAGCTTTGAAGACCGCACTGGTTCATTCATATATAACCCCAGGCTTTTGCATTGTTCGGTAACACTGTGTTAGATCACTGCCCAGTGTGGGGAAACTAGCAGCCGATGCTGGCAGTGACAGGATGTGCAGCTCCTATCCATTTACAGCTCTATGTCTCCACTGTGCCTTGACAAGGGGCTCTGTGGGTGTGAAAATCATTGCAAAGGAGAGATGTAAATGGAAACAGTTTAAATACCAATGGTTCCGATTCAGGCGCATACCACTCCAGTATGTAAAGATGAAATAACTGAGATAATGTCCAGTGAGGTTTTGTGGATGGTAAAAAGAAGTAAGAGGGAGGTGGTAATGTTACAGTGGTTGCGCTATAAGCCTCCAAATAATCAATGCGAATTGGAGGAACAAATATGCAGGGAGACTGGGGAGACTTGCAGGAACAATAAGATTGTCATAATAGGTGATTTTAATTATACTAACATGGACTGGAACGTCCAGAGTGTTAAGGACTTAGATGGAATGAAATTTGTTAAGTGTGTTCAGGAAAGTTTCCATAAGCAGCATATGGAGGGTCCTACTCGGGAAGGGACAAACTCGACCTACTGTTGGGGCATAGGGCAGGATAGGCGACAGAGGTAATGTGGGGGAGCATTTTGGAGCTGTATTAATTTTAAAATAGTTATGGGAGTGACAAAATTGGTCCTCAGATTCAAGTTCTAAATTGGGGCGAGGCCAATTTGTTGGAATTAGACATGGACTTGCAAAGATTGATTGGAGTAGCTTGTTTCCAGGCAAAAAGATCTCTGGTAAGTGGGAGTTCTTTAAAATTCAAGGTCTATATGTGCCTGTGAGGGTGAAGGGAAAGTGAGGCAGGAAGAGAGAACCCTGTATTACAAGAGATAATTAGGCTCTGACCAGCAAAAAAGGAGGCGCGGCTCAGGTTCAGGCAGCTGGAATCAATGGAATCTCTGGAGAGACACAAGGGATACAGAAGTTTACTGAAGAAGGAAATCAGGAGGGCGAAAAGGGGGTATGATATAGCCTTGGCTGAGAAAATTACAGTGGATCCAAAGATGTGCTTTCAGTATAGTAAAGAAAAAGAACGACTAGAGAGAAAGTAGGACGCCTTAAAATCCAAAGTGGGCATTCATGTGTAAAACCACAAGAGATGGGCGAGGTCCTCAAATTCCCCTCTGTATTTACCATGAAGAAAGACATGAAGATCTGTGATCTTTTGGAGGGGTTAGTTGTCATATCATGGTACCGTTCAGATCAGAGTGGAGGTGCCGTTGGGCATAGTAGAATGCATAAAGTCAGATAAATCTCTTGGTCCTGACCAGATATATCCAAGAGCACTGCAAGAGACGAGAGAAGACAGGTCAGGGGCCAAGGTCCCGGAAGACTGGGCGGTAACAAATGTGGCCTTATTCAAGAAGGGCTGCAAAGAAAAACCTGGGAAATATAGACCAGAAAGCTTCCCATCTGTTTTAGGTAAACCACTTGAGAAGATTCTGAGAGATAAGATATGCATGCATTTGGAAAGACAGAGTTTGACTTGAACAGTCAGCATAGCTATATGCATGGCAGATCATGCCTTACAAATTTTGTTCGAATTTTTTGAGGAAGTGACCAGGAAGGTTGACGAGGGCAGGGTGGTGGACATATTCTATATGGATTTCAGTGAAGTCTTTGATAAGGTTCCACATGTAGGCTGCTCGAGCAGGTTAGATCGCATGGACTCCAAGATAATCTGGTAAATTGGCGACACAATTGGCTTAGCGTTAGGAAGCAAATGGCTATGGTGGAGGGATGCTTGTCGGACTGGAGGCCTGTGACTAGTGGAGTGCCTCAGTGATCGGTCCTGGGCCCATTGCTGTTTGTTATCTATATCAATGATTTGGACCAGAGTGCACAACGCAAGGTTAATAAGTTTGCAGATGACACTAAAAAAGTAGGCATCCAGTGAGGAACATTATCAGAAATTGCAGCAGTACCTTGATCGGCAGGGGAAGTGGGCTGAGAAATAGCATGTGGAGTTTATTATAGATAAGTGTGACGCCTTGCATTTTGGAAAGTCAAATTCAGGTAGGAGTTTAGTGATGAATGATAGTGCCTTAAGTAGTGCAGTGGAACAAAAGGACGTTGGAGATCAGGTGCACGGTTGTCTGAAATTTGAGTCACAGATACACAGGACAGTGAAGAAGGCTTTTGGCACACTGGCCCTCATCAGCGCATTGAGTATAGAAGTTGGGACATTGTGTTGCAGTTGTACAGGGTGTTGGTAAGGCTGCAGGTAAGGCTGCAGTTGGAGCATTGGTTTCAGTTTTGTTCTCCTTACTGTAGAAAGGATATTATTGAATTAGAAAGAGTGTAGTAGGAATTTCAGTGATGTTTCCTGATCTAAAGAGTTTAAGTTATAGGGAGATTATGGACAGGTCAGAACTTATTTCTTTACAGCCTAGGAAACTGAAGGGGTTCTTATAGAAGTGTAGATCTTATCAAATTGTGAGGGACGTGCATCGGGGTGAATACTTCAAGTTTTTTTCGCAAGGTTGGGGAATCGAGTACTAGAGGACATCCGTTCATGCTTCGAGAAGAATAAAATAAAAATTAACTCGTAGGGGCAACTCTTTTACACAGATAATGGTACACATATGGACTGAGCTGTTACACTAACAACATTGAAAAGGCACTTGGACAAATACACAGATAGGAAATGATTAGAGGATACTGAGCAAGCGCAGGGAAATTGGATGAGTGTGGATGTACATTTTGTTCAGCATGGAACATCTGCGCCGAAGGGCCTGTTTCCGTCTGTAGAACCGTATGACTGCAAATACGTGCGTTTTGTGATAGAGAAAGGGAGGGGGAGACCGAGGAAAAAATGTCATGGAAAGATATGTTCACTGGTTCCAGAATGCTGAAATGAAGACATTTCGATAGTATCATGCAATACGGGTCAGTATTATGAAGAATTATGAGTGAATGGTATACTAGTGTGAGTTCAGGCGATGGAGAGTTTTGAATGAGAATTTGTCCTGCAGCTTTGCAACTGGGAGGGAGGACTACAGAGTCTTCGACACATTGAGCTGTATACAACAGTAATTTGTCTCAAATTCATTTTCATTGACTGTGACAGAGGGATTGTCTGTACGAAGCTGAGCTAGATTCCTGGTGCTATCTTATCGAACTTACCTCATTAGCTACCTACTCACCCCATGGTGTCCCTCTTATTCAATACCAGCCCGATTCTCCCACCCATCATGACTGGAGGTACACAAGTAGCCAGGGTGCCCCTGGATATTCCGTGATCCCTGGCACTGGTGCCATCTTTAAAAGGCCAAGGGGCACACAGTTGAGCTTTCTCAGGTTGGTGCTGCCTTGCACAGATTACCCCGAGCATGGCATATAAGGGGCAATTACACCACAGCTTGTTGATGGAGCATGGCGGGCATAGTGGATGGGCTAGTACAGAGGGGGACCATTCCCTTCCCAGAGGGGGCCATACCACCAGACCTACCGAGCATGGTCTGTGCTCACCACCCAGCTCAGTGCAGTATCTGCGGTCTGAAGGAATATCCAGCAATACAGGACAGGCATCAATAACCTTCCCCATTCTGCCAGGGTAAGTGTCACCGTATTCTCTCTGTTCCCTCACAGTCACTGTATATCGGTTATAGCACCGAACCCCAAACAAGGCTCATGGTCCAACACGCTCACTGCAGCGCCTTCTCTCTCTCTCTCTCGTTTGCAATATCCACCCCCCCCCCCCGCCCCCCCATTACAGTTGTAGAATATTCTGGGGAATACCACTTATTGAAAATTCCAGATGATGTTCCAAATAATTCCCAGTTTCAGGAAAATGGCAGTGCCCCAGTGTGTAACACATAAGAGGAAGGAGTAGAGATGTACGTTTTTCAAACCACACACAATTCAAACCACGCTGAGGTCATTCAGCCCTTCAAACTTGCTCTAGCATTTCATCAGGTCCGGCTGACTGATGGTTTTCTCAGCTCCATCTTACAAGAACTTTCAGTCATTCAACTTCCTGGGTTCCTGTCACTGACCAGACGACACTCAAGCACTTTTACCCCAGTTTTCTTTAGGTGTCTGTTTGAGGGCATTTCCCATGGAATGCACTCTCCTCACAATATATTCCATCAGCTATATACTTTCATGCAACGGTCAGCATGCTTTACACAGACCAAACAAAAATCTACACTTTTTTCGTTATAGATGTCCAATCACACTTAGTAATTCTGGTTATTTCACTTGACTAACCTTAATAATATTAAATCAAAGACAGCTTCTAAGCGCGTCTTGTTATAAAATACAATTTCGAGCAGAGAACGTTTTTACCCTCAGCCGTTATCTTGACCGTTTTCTGAATTGTACCCTTTTCATTGTTGTGAAAGTTTCTCTTGCCCTTTGCCTGTGACTGTTTCTGTCCGTAACAGTTGCTCTGCCGTCCCTCAGTTGGCTGGACGGAAGGTTTGTGATGTAGAGGGAGGCCAACTGCGCAGGTTCAGTTCCTCACACTGACTGAAGTTACCATGAAGGGAATGCTCTCTCAACATCACCCCATCACCCAAAATGTGGTGACGCTCACGGTAAACCAGCATGAGTGGTCTCTCTAATGAGAGTTCTTTGGGACTCTATTCTATCAATGTTAGCATTTTAATTAAATAAAAATAGTAATTTTATTGAAAAAGAGATTTTTAATATTATATTAACCCAATAACAACACAACTCAAATAACTGATCAAAATTACACTCGTGAGCATGTACATACAAAATATGTACATTTAAAAACACTAAATAGACAGAGAAAAAAAAACAAAAATAAACAATAAATAATGAATAAATAGTACAGCTCAGCATAACAAAGCGATAGCTCTCGTTCTTCAAGAGCATTAACTGATACACATTTTTATGTTCATAACTCTTTCTCGCTGGATATTAGATTCATTAGGCCATATCGTCATGACTATTCACAAGCCCTTATTAACGTGACAGATCAGCCTGTATCGTGGTAATCCAAAAAGGGCTGCCATGTCTTATATAAGTCTCTGTTTTTTGATGCACCATACTGGTGAGAAAGTCCAAAGAGATATTCTCCATGAAGAACTTACGACGACCCAACAGACCCGGGGTTTTCAGATATCCAACCCAACAGAACATTTTTCCTAGCACAGAAAGTAAGGATATAATTTTTCCGCATGTGCATCTCTGTAAAGTATCCGGGGCAGGCCCAGGAAAAGAAAAACCGGGTCCATCTCCAATTCAGCCCCCAAGACCCACTCTATCACAGCTAACACAGTGCTCCAATATATTTGAAGCCTGCAGCAGGACCAAAAGCAATGAGTAAGAGTGCATGTAGTCATTCTGCATTTACGACATGCTGAAGATAATCCCACTTTGCATTTCGAGAGACAATTTGGGGTCAGATAGACCCTACGAAGAATTTTCAACTGCATGGAATGGGTCCTATTACAGATCAAAATCCTTCGAGCATTTTCACCAATATCCTCCCATGTCTCCGAAGTGTTCTGAACCCCAACTCTCTCTTGAAGACATCACAAAGCTGCACAGTCTCGTCTGAGGGGACACTCTCCAACTAATGATGCAGGGTACTGACAGAGAGTGCATTCTGAGCACTAAGCACCCGCTTCTCTCTATCCGATCTGTAAGAGTCTGGTAAAAGTGTGTGTTTTTTTTTAAATCAAATCTCTGATCTGAAAACAAAAACAAACAGAAGAGGTCTCTACTAGGTAGTCCATACTTACGAGTTATTTGATCGAATGATGTAATTCTTTCTCCCTGAAATAAAACATTGTGGCTCAGTAGATAGCATTGCGGCCTCACAGCAACAGGATCCAAAGATGTACAGGTTAGATGAATTGGCTATTGATAACTTACCCATAGTGTTCTGGGATGTGTAGGTTGGGGCATTAGTTAGGGTAAATATAGGATGGTCGGGGAATGGGTCTAGGTGGGTCAAAGTCGACTTGTTGGGCCCAAGGACCTGTTTCCACACTGTAGGGATTCTATTAATTCTAAATCACTGAAGCAAGGTACACCCCTGGCTTCCCACAGTTTAAACATGGAATCCATGATCCCCAGTTGGCAACTTGGTATACCAATTATAGGGGTAAGAAACAAGGTTTTGGCTGTATTGCCCTCGATCTGACTCATTGCCATTCATACTTTAACTTCATTAATGATTATTTGGTTATGACAATACTCCATAAATGTTGTCATTTTGTCTACGAACAACAGACTAATAAGGGTTCATTTTGTCTGAGAGAGTTCAATATCTAAACATATTGACGCCGAGTCCTCAGTGGTCCACACACTAACATATGATAATAAAGAACTTAATTGACAGCTTTTAATCTGGGAGATCTACTCCCCACAATCTGTGGGGTAGTTGCAATTTGGTTAGCTTGATAAAGAGTCGCTTCTGGTGCCAAATAAAAGAGCTAAACCAGCCATAAAGTCTCCTAAATATCTGTCTGGGAAACATCAAAGGAAGCATTCACACGGGGTATCGTAAATTAGGAAGGACATTCATTTTCAGAACAGCTATCTAACCTAGCCAGGATATTGGAAGTGCCTCACATCTTTGAAGGTCTTTTTTTAATTTTGTCAAAGAAATGGACATAGTTCACGTTAAATAAATGATCAAAGACAGATGCAATGAATATACTGAAATAGAGAAAGCACCCCCGTGACCATTTAAAAGTAAACCAGGATTTTCCTTCAAAATCAGGTATTTCCCTGAGACCTCCCATAGGTATGGCCACAAACTTTGTAAAATTAATCTTAAAGCCCGAAAAGGCGATAAGCGAATGAATGCATTGCATCACGTGAGCTGCCGAAACTGTGGGATTTGACAAAAACATGAGACCCTCATCTGCATACAACATAATCTTATGTGACTTCTATCTTAATTCTGGGGCAGGTATGTTGGGGTAATATTCCCAATTGTGCAGTATGCCACCGTGTCTAAGATTGTTGCAGGGATGGGGAAGAGATCAACCATATTGTGACATTTGTGTGGGTTAAAGAAGAAAATAAAATCCCTACTTGTGAGGTAGTTCTGCCTCCAGGTATCCACCAGCTCTAACCCACTAATTGCTTACATTATAATGAGGGTATTGTGGTACCTTTGGACATTCTGTCCACCGTGGGGCCATAAGACAGTCGAAATCTACTTCTACAATAATGTGCCATGATGCAAGATAACTTACTTTGGAAAATGCATCTTTCAGGATTTTAACACAGTGCACCAGGGGGCAATAAACATTCAAAAGACTGTATTATTTCCCATAGTTCGAGACTTTGGGAATGATCATCCTTCCGTGAGTGTCTAATACAATCTAGTAATTTAAATGGAAGATTCTTCTTCACTAGTATGGCTTCTCCCGTACTCCTAGTATTAAAAGACGAGAAATAAACCCGATCAAATCCACCCTGCTATAAGGTCAAATGTTCCTTGTCATCAAGGCGCATCTCCTGCAATAGGACGACATCCACTCTCTCTGTTTTAAGACTAGAAACTTCATTTTTCCTCTTGACTGGCAGATGGCTCCCCTTAATGTTCCAGGTACAACATTTAAGCACATCATTATCCAGAACACACTGTAGCAACATTTCAACTCGAGAGTTTCACATCGAATTACACATCGCTGATCATTAATTAAGAAAATACTCATTGGGCCTAAAACCTGCCCAAACTAAAACTACTACAACTAACAAGCTCTCAAAACTTTCCAAAGCTAAACACATAAAAATTCAAAGAACGAAATAAAATCCAAAATGCCAATGACACTCGATTGGGGAATTTACCCCCCACTGCCCACTGGGGATGCTTACATATCTCAAAACTTTATCTTCTGCCCGCTACCAATATGGAATCCAAGGCAATTAACAACAAACATCGGGCTTGAACTGCCCTTCGGTCGGCACTTAGTCATGACAACTACCTTTGTAACTCCCTCCAGCTTGAGCTGCACCCCAGACACAAGCAAAGAAAGAGAAAAAGAGTAGTAATACTAATGAAGATGTCAAAAATGAGTACTCTACCCACTCCCGGCTATAATTTAACACTGGTTAATAGCAGAAAAATCCAACAAAAATTCTATCTAAAATGACTATCTAAATATCCAGCTTACTTTAAAATGTCCACAAAGTTTTCACTTTCTCTGGAGAGTCAGACGAGCGTATGGATCCATTGAAAGCAATATGGAGCACCGCTGGGTACCGTAAGGAATACTGAATCTAGAGTTCCCTTATTCTTCTCTTGATATCATCAAAAGATTTTCTTTCCTGAATCACCGCCGTTGAAAAGTCCTGAAAGAAAATAATCCTGGAGCCCTCGTGAATTAAACGCATCGGTTCTGGAAGATTCCATCAGTCTTTGTTTGGCCCCATAACTATGTAATCGCACAAGGGCAGGATGAAGGCGTTGGTCTGAGTCTCACTTCCGCACCGTAACCCGATGAACTGTCTCACTCTTCACCCGTCCCTCCTCAGTTTTGAAGTGAAGGAATCGCTGCAGCCTGTTCTTGAAAAAACTCACCGGCTGACCATCTTCTGTCCGCTCCAGCAAACCGACGATGTGAATATTCTTCATCTTACCCCTGTTCTCGAGGTCGTCATCTTGTTCAGTTAAGGGGCAGACCTAATTTTCAAGGCTGACGATCCTCTCCCGAGAGAAATCTATCACGGTCTCTGTCGCTGCAGTTCGGCGCTTGGCATCGTCTGTTCTGTTTCCAAGGCTGTCAAGTTGCTGCTCATGTTTTTGGAGCACGGCTGAGAGCGGCTTTAGCCACTGCTGAACCCTTCTTCAATCATGGCTTCAATCATTTCACATAACTTGGTGAACTCAGTGACCAAGGCCTGGTGAGGCCCTGGGTCTATGGAACGAGCAGAGTGGGTTGCAGCTGCAGCCTCAGGCAGGCTCGATGCTTCTGATGGGTGCACCGTGTGTTGGGACTTACTCGATCCTTTCCCACGTTTTGTCATTTCCACTTGATAAAACGGGATGACTAAAGATTCTATCGCTCTTTTAGTGTTGAATTTTAAGTAAATGGCTTGGATGGGGTGGGTTAGAGAACCACTTTGCCCGTGTGTTGATGCAGAGCCCAGCATGGATCGCTGCCATCTTGTATTCCCCCTTAACATTTTATCGATATTATCATTTCATTTTGCATTATATTCCTGGAGGTTCTGAAGCCGTGTTATTTGATACCACTGTCTACATTTCCCCCCACACTGCACATTGCTGCCCATTCCTCGATAATCCTTGCCTCTGTTGTTATTTATGAACCTTCCACCTGTGCCTTAAAAATATTCAATATTTCTGCCTCCAATGGTCTGTGGGGAAGAGAGTTCCAAAGACTCACAGCACTTTGAGAAAACAATTATAAACATTATGATCTGAGTGTGAGATTAGTTTTTTTGTGTCTCCTTATGTGAGAAAGGATATAATTACACTGGAAGCAGTCCAGAGATATTTCATTTTACGTATTCCTGGGGTGAAGGGTTTATATTATGAAGGCCTTAACAGGTTACTCTTGGAATGAGAATGAAACATATAAGACCTTGATAAGAGTGGATTAGGTATGTATCCACTGAGTATTTGTATTGTCCAAATTTATTGTCATTGTCATAGAATCTCTACAGTGTGGAGGCAGGGCATTACGTCCATTACGTCTGCACTGATTCACCAAACAGCATCCCACTTGGACGTGCCCCCCAATCTTATCCATGTAACCCTGCATTTCCCATAACTAACCCACCTAACCTACACATCCCTGGGCACTATGGGCAACCGCTTTAAACTGCACATCTTTGGACTGTGGCAGGAAACTGGAGCACTGAGAGGAAACCCACACAGTCACGGGGAGAATGTTCAAACTCAACATAGAGGGTCGCCTGAGGTTGGAATTGAATCCAGCTCCTTGGTGATGTGAGGAAGCAGTGCTACCCACAGATCCACCATACTCCTCCGTTAGTTCTGTCAGTAACTTGTGGCTGACTAAAGAAATCTGCCTGACTTGTTCTTATCATTGAACCTGACCCAGTCTGAGACCTTTAACATCGGCCATATCACCAACCTGGTTACATTTAAAATTTGTTGTGAGCAGTGGATGAGTGGGACTAGAAAAGGAAAGAGTGACACCCCCCATCCTCAGTCACAACTGGAGTGAGAAAAAAATCACAAAGTGGGAATTCATTCAAGTGGGAATTCTCTTTCACAGAAGTATGGGATGGCTGAATCTTTATATTATATCGAGGCTGGCTTCGTCTGATTTTCCATAGACAGGTGAATCAGGGATAATGGTACAAGGAGAGAAAAGTGCAGCTAGAACCACAATGAGATGAGCCATGACCTTATTTACTGGTTGAGTCGTGTCAAAGGGCCAAATGGCCCACTCTGTCCCTCAGCCCTATGTTTTGATGTTCCATTCAGCCCTTCGGACCTGCTACATAGGGGCAGATCGAGCCACTCCGATGGTTAGGTGCAGTTTTTGTAATGTACTTGGAAAATCCAGGCTGGGTCAGGAAGTGACACTCACCCCCAATCTCTGTTTCCAGGCTTCCCCTCTCCGCAACGTCTGCTCCAGATGTGGGTCATGTTACAGACCCAGATTTGCTGTAAATACAGCCCCTCTTCCCCCACCCAGTGCTAACCTAAACAAATCCTCTGCTCACCTGAATGTAGCATTACACAACACAACTTCCGGAAAAATAACCAGTTACTTTGCAAAAGCATAACATGTGAAATTAATAAATAAGAACAAGAGTAGGCTATTCGGCCCCTCAAGATTGCCATGTAATTAATTACAAACATGGCTGATCTACTCCAGGTCTAACTCCACTTTCTTGCCGACTCCTTGTATCCCTCCACACCTCTCTGGGTTAGGGAATCCCAGACCATCACTACCTTCTGAGAGAAAACATCACTTTGCATCTCAGATAGAAATCGATGTTCCATATTCGGTATCTATGTCATCGAGTTCGAGACTCTACTCAGGAATGGTAACAACTTCTCAACATCTACCTTCTCCAGTCCCTTCCGTGTCTTGTATTTTTCAGCAGGATCACTCCTCATTCATTTAAACCCCAATGAATAATCGCCTCTCCACTTTACAGATTCTCAATAACACAACCCTTTCATCGGTCGAAGCCGGCTAATGAACCAAACTAGTTACTTGCTGCAACAACATGCTAACTTTATGTTTCATACACAGGAGCACTCCAATGCCTTTGTACTGTTCTTTTTCTGGAAGTCCTCTCCATTAAATAACAGCCTGCCTTTTGATTCTCAGTGTCATCCTCAAACTCGGATGTATATTGCACTCAGCTCCCTCCTTCAGGCTATCAGTATAGAGTGTAAATAACTGATGCCATCGGTCTGATAGCTGTGGTCCTCCAGCAGATATACCTTTATCATGAAGATCCATTAATCCTGACTCTCCGATTTCTATATGTTAATCAATCATCATCCCATGTTAATACATTCTCCATCATCCTACGAGCTTCTGTCTTGTGTGAGAACTTTTATTTTGTAATACCTTGTGGAAAAACTCTGGAAAGCCTGGTGTCTAATAGATCCCCATTATCAAGTCCGCTTGTTACATTCTCAGGCATCTCCAGAAATACTTTGCATGATTTTACAGGGCAAAATATAACTTCCCTTTCACAAAACCACTCTGAACCTGTGCGAAGCTTTTCTAAATGTCAATGTGAGCCAGGTTTTCCAAATTAAGCTAGTCCCATCTGCTTTCATTTGACCAATATGCCTCGAAATGTTTCCCATCCATATGTTTGTCTAAATGAGTTTTAAATGTGTTAGCTGTACTGGCATCTATCACTCTTCCTCTGGCAGCTCATTCCATACCCACACCACCCTCTGTGTAAAAACATTGCCCCTGCGTCCCTTGTAAATTTTCCCTCTTTCACCTTAAACCTATGCCTTCTTCGGCTGAACTCCCCCATCCTGTGGAAAAGACCTTGGCTTTCACCCTATCCATACCCCTCATGATTTTAGAAACTTCCATAATGTCATCCCTCAACCTTCTACACTGCAACCAATACTAACTTCAAGAACAAGCATTTAAAGATAAATACTGCAAATTTGAAATTATAGTAAACATGACAGGTAAACAATACTCAGTACAAACTTCGTATGATGATTTGTGTTTCTCCATATTACAATACTAAGGCAGCATGAAACGCTTCCTCGTGCCAATAAGATGTCAAGCACCTGATATCCTTTGTCTAAAGGGGGCGATGATCTCGACAGTGAAAACGTATTTATGGCCAGATCTTTATAATGCCACATACTCAACATTCTCCCTCCTGGCCTCCCTATGACCTTGGGTGATTGTGTCTTGTTTATCTTGCACTCAATAGAGAGTACTCCTTTCTCCATTCACACCTTAATTTAAACCCATTTTATATCATCTTCTCATTCACCACTGCTAAAAGCCGGTTTATCTTTGCCACGCCCTTTTTTCCCTGTCACCGATCTCCCACCTCTGGAAAGCTATTACAAAGCCAAGGTTCCAATCCTTTTCAGTTGTGAAGAAGTGTCACACTGGGCTTGAAATGCTAACGCTGTTTCTCTGTCTCTGCAGATGCTGATAGACCTGCTGAATTTCTCCAGAAATGAATAGGCACGGAACAAATTTTCACAAAACAAATGGCATTGGATACTGGTAATAAAAATACTAAAATTGCTTGACAAACTGGGAGCTTTGTCGAGGGTCACTGTACCTGAAAGATAAACACTGCATTCATTCCAGAAGATGCTGCAATTTCTTCAGCAATTTCTGTCTTTGGACAATTTCCAAAGAAGTATGTCAAAGATGCTCAAACATCCTGTCCAACATGGAGTGCCGTACACTGGGAACTGAACAATAATGCATGGTGGACAAGTTCCTTGACTCTGAAACTACATTAGTCTGGCATCACTGACACTGCAGAGCTCTTAATCATGGTCAGGGAGAAAAACAGAGGGAAACACATTCACTTCAAATACAGAAGTTGACATTGTGGAAGAGAAACGATTTCGATCATTACTTTAAATGGATTGAGTTAAAGTAACAAATTAGAGGCGTGACACCAGGGAGAGGTCCTCAGCAGATTGAGAATATGAAAATGCAAGTGTTACCGCATCAGAAACCAGGTTAGGTAGAGAATACAGGACTGATGGGTAAATGGGTCTCGGTGTGAATTGGGGGACAATCAGTAGAATTGAATTGTAGATATTGCATCTCAAACTGTGTTATCATTTGATGCTGTAGCAACAGCAGAAGCAGAACTGTATTCAACGACAATCTGTAACATTTTCCTGACGATAATTCATCAGTCTACCATTACCATTAAGCTGATCCATGGTTCAGTGATGAGTGTGGGTGAACATGCCAGGGTCGGAATCACGTGGACCTAAACCTGTTGACAACCCATTAAAGCTACCACACTTAACTGGTTAAATTCCGACCAGCAGAACTAATTTCTGATGGAGCGGGGAAATGATCCCAAGACTAACAGATCCGATCTAAGGTCTGTCCGTCCTGCCAAATCCAAACAATAATATCGATGGACTATTAAACAATTTACTGGAGGAGAGGACTCCACAAATATCCTCATCCTAAATATCGGAACAGTTCTGTACGTCAGTGAAAAATGCCAAGGATGTGGTGTCTGCACTATCCTCAGCCAGACGTGTTGAGTGGATGATCCACCTCACACTCATCATGATTCGCACAGAATCGCAGATGCCAGTCTTCAAGCAATTCGATTTGCTGTACGGGCATGAAGAAACAGCTGAACACAGTAGATACAACAAAGGCAATGGGCCCTGACCCCATTCCTGCAATAGGACTGAAGACTTGTGCTGCACAACAAGCCGTGTCCCTGGGGAAGCTGTTTCATTCCAGCTCCAACTCTGACATCTCCCTGGCAATGTGGAAAATTACTCAACTATGTCCAGTCCCTGAATAGGAGAATAATTACAATCTGACCAATTACCACACCCTCAGTCCCATCACGACAGTCAAATTGGTGGGATTACTTTTTGATGGAGCTGTCAAGTAGCACCGAAATAATCAGGTCAGTGTGGTTTCTGATCGGGCCCCATGTGGAGATGGTGCTGTAGTGAACATATCATTGGATTACGAATCCAGACCAGGATAATGCTCTGGCAGCTGGTGGAAGTTAAATATAATTAATAAAGTATCGAGACCTAAAACCTGGTGTCAGTAATAGTGATCTTGTGTCCAATGTTGATTGTAAACATCAATCTCCTTCACCAATATTCTTTCAGGAAGTGAATCTTCCGTGCTTTCCTTGTCTGGCCGAAAAGTGACTCCAGACGCACAGACATGGTCTCTGAATCGGCCACGTGAGACACTCAATTATATCAAACTACTCTGAGGTCTTAAAGGATAAAACCTGACAGAACACCCGGCATCAACCTCGTTATCAGAAAAGGGAATGGGAAACACAGTCCTGTTGACCCTGCATAGACATCCTTCCTAACATCTGAGAGCTTGTGACAACATTTGCAGAGCTTTCCCACAGACTGCACAGAAACATCGGGAGAGGAGGAGGTCATTCAGCACATTGAGCTTTCCCCATGCTATTTCATGGCCGAACATCTCCTCAATGCAGTTTTCCCCACACAATGTTCATATCCCAAAATATGTTTAAACATTATGAACTATAGTGCCTTCGGCCCATCAATATATAGGGAGTTCTCTGATAGTGCTTGTTTATTAAGTGCCATTTGACTGCAATGCGATTCGTGAACCGCTTTCTATAAAGTGAACTATCATCCCTGCTTCCAATCTGTCACACCCTGGCAGAGTTTTATATATCTCACTGAGATCTCCACTCATTTTCCTGAAGCCCATGGAATACAGGTCCAGTCACCCCAAACTCTGCTCCCACAACTAACTGTCATCCCAGAGATCAGTCTGGTCATCCTTCACTGCACTCCCTCGATGTCAGGTTTGCCCTTTATTAGGTAAGGACACCAAAATTGCACACAATACTACACATTGTTCGAGATGGAGCCCCAAAAAGGCCCTGTACAGTTGCAGTAAATGACCCTTACTCCTGTATTCTAAATCCCCTTGAAATGAAGGATAATAAACCATTTATCTTCCTACCTGCTTTCTGCTCCTTCAATATTGCTTTCAGTAACTGGTGTACAGGAAGATCCAGATTCTTTTCAATGTTACAGCTCCCTACTTGCTGGGTCTATGTACACTGTATACAGCGTGCCAATGCCATTCCCAGTATTGGCTTCCGTGTTCAGAAGTCACTGCCCTACATAGACTCGGAAGGCTGCGCAGAAATAAACAAAAATGCAGCTTAAGTTCATATATGTATCAACATTTTTCAACCGATCCCTTTTCAAATGGCAGGCTGCCATTCAATTGATCCCATCAACGTATACAACCTCTCATCTCTGCCATTGCTCTTTTTCTGCCAGATATTTGCCCAGTCACTCCACTTGTCTCAATCAACTTGGAGCCTTTTTGACATCCTCCTCATCCACTCACAAGCTGACATCGTTTAGAGCTGTCAGCAGACTTGGGAATATTGCAATTGAGCTCCAAAACCAAAGATATGATGTGTATTGGGATTAACTGGATCCCAAAACCCGATCCTTGTTATATCCTCCAAGCCTTCCATTCAAAAAAACATGGTTTTGTTCATACTCACTATTTCCTGCCAGCTCTCCCATTCTAAAACCATGACCATATATTAGCCCCAGTCCCATAGGATTCGAATTTGCACAATAGGCTTGGGGCTTTATCAAAAATCTTTCTGAAAATCCACTCGCATTGCGTTGATACCTTCTCCATAAGTTTGCTAAAAGCCATTTTCTCAAACATGATTCCTATTTTATAAACCTCTGTTGACTTTGTCTATGCCCATTAATTTCAGTCCAATATTTTTTCTAAAACGTTTTAGTTACTAATGTCAATCTATTCCCTTTTTCTCACCAGACTAAAGTTCCCTAGTATTGCGAGGACATTTTATTTTTGTGTTTTTTTTTTGTTCTTCTGTGAAGGCATAACCGAAGTATTTGCTCCATTGATCTGCTATTTCCCTGTCCTCAATTATTTTGTATTAGACTGTAAGAAAGCTGCACCTTTTTCTCTTAATTTTGCCATTAACTTATTTTCAGAAGATATTACAAGTTCACTCATATGCACTGTGATAAGATATTCTTCAGAAACCCATCAATTCCTATCATAAGCGACTGAATGATTGACCTTCCACAGCCATACAATCACACAAGCACAGACTCTGTACTATCAGAAATACAGCGCGGCCTACATTAGCCGAACTTTCCAACACAAAACCTGTCGCTGCGAATCTTATGGCATTTCAAGTGCACAACCATGTATTTTCTAATGGTTTTGAGGTTACCATGACAATTCTCCTCTCACAAAGTGCATCCCAGACCCCAACACACTTTGGTTGAAAAACATTCCTCAAATTCTCACTAAGCCTCAAACCCTTCACTTTAAAGGTGTGTCCCTTTGATTAAAAGGACCAGCGGCTGTCTATCCACCCCATCCATATCCCTCGTAATCTTATCCTCCTGATTCACGTCCCCCTTAGCCTTCTCTGCTCCAAAGTAAACAACCCGAGCTTATCCAGGCTCTCTCCATAGCTGATATGCTCCATCCCAGGCAACATCCCAGGGAACATCTCCTCTGCACCCCCTCTAGTACAATCACATCCTTCCTGTAATGTAGCTCCCAGAATTACACACAGTATTCCATCTTGGCTAACGAAAGTTCTGCATAGTTCTTATAATCTATGCTTCGATGTGTGAAGGCTATGTTTACGCTCCCGTACGCTTTCTCAAATTGTGTGTTACCCTGTCCAGCCACATTCAGGGATGTGTGGATTAGCACTCTCTCAGCTTCCTAGTGTGTTGCCATTCATTGAGTCCTCCCCTGCCTGATTCCTTCTTCCAAAGTGCATGACCTCATATTTATCAGGGTTACATTCCATCTGCCATTGCTCTGCCCATCTGACCATTCCATCTGTATCTTCCTGTAACATAAGGCCTTCCTCCTCACTGCCATCTACCCGGCCAATCTTTGTATCAAACACAAACTTACCTATGACACTCCTCACGCCTCGTCCATATTCACAGCTGCATCCTTTATGATAAGGTTTAAAATCAGGAAACATCAGCTTATAGTCAACAGGTTTATTCGGAGGCACGAGATTTCGAAGCGCTGCTTCTTCATCAGGTGATTGTGAGCTTTGATGAAGCACTTCGAAAGCTCGTGCCACCGAATACACCTTTTGGCCTATAACCTGGTTTATGCAATTTTTAGCTTTGTCCACCCCAGTCCAACACCAACACTTCCGAATCCCAAATATTAAGAGACACAGCACTGATCCCTGTGGTACACCATTGGACACTAGCCTCCAATCCCACAAACGGCCTTCTACCACCACCCTCTGTCTCCTACCACTAAAGTTGATTTGGTTGCACCTTGGCAAGTCACTGATGAGTCCTACCTGTTACCTGGTTATTCTGTTCTGCTGGACACCCTTGGAGAATATCTGGAGATTCTCATTAACCTTGCCTGCCAGTAGGTTTCCATGCCCCTGTATTAGTCAGTCCCCTGCAAGTGATAAATTTCCTCCTTATTGTAGCCTTAACTGGCCTGTCCCCGATCCTGCCATTATAATGCCTTGACTGTGGAATAGACAGCGAGGGAAGCGTCGTGTTAATTTCCAACTTGTCAGATGTTTTGTGTATTTTCTAAATTTCACTGTGACCCACCTCTCATTCTTTGAAACTCTCGAGAACACAGGCCGAGTTTCCTCATCAGGCAATTTCACCATCTGAGGGATTAATCTGGAGAATGCACTTCCTCTCAGGTCATTATATTCTTTCTGAGATTCGGTCACCAAAACTGTACAGAATACTCCAGGTTCAGTCCCATCAACACGCAGTGAAACTGCTTCAACAAGTCTTCACATCAATGTTCTGACTCCCCTAAATGAAGGCGAACCAAACTTTAACTTTCCACTTACATATGTTCCTCCAAATACCCTTCACATTCATTGCATTTACGAACTCACTGAAATCTTATAGAAACCCTTCCGAAAATACAATATATGCCACTTCTACTGTTTCCCCGTTATCTATGCTTTAAGAAACATCTTCAAACAATTCCAGAGTTTATCAAGTATGATGTCTCTTTCAGAAATGCATGCTGATTCTCTCCATTATTGCTGTTAATTCTAAATAGCAAAAAGGTCATCCTGTGTAATAGATTCCAACAGTTTCCCTACAAATGTCAAGTTAACTGGTCTGCAGTTCTCCACACTACGTCTTTTTCCCTTTGTAGCTGTTTGGATCCCTTCCATTCATCTATACTTTATACACAATAGTTTCCAGTCTCTGCAGAATGTACAGGAAAATAAAACAAAGTCATCGACAATGCAACTAATACTACTATTGGTGGTTTATTTCCGACATTTTGATGTGAAGAACATCTGTTTCGTCAGACTTAGCAATGTTCAATCCAGCTCCATGTTCAAGTACTACCTTGTTACTGATATGAATTGACTTTATGTCTTTTGCTCCAGGAGTCCGATATGATCACTTGGTATTACTGGGTGACTTTCTGGATCTTCCTCCATGAAGACAGATGCAATGTAACTGGTTGTTTTCTTGGCCATTTCCTCTCCCGATTACAAATTTCCACAGCTGAAAATGTGTTGCTGGAACAGCGCAGCAGGTCAGGCAGCATCCAGGGATCAGAAGAATCGACGTTTCGGGCATAAGCCCTTCTTCAGGATTCCTGAAGAAGGGCTTATGCCCGAAACGTCGATTCTCCTGATCCTTGGATGCTGCCTGACCTGCTGCGCTGTTCCAGCAACACATTTTCAGCTCTGATCTCCAGCATCTGCAGACCTCACTTTCTCCTACAAATTTCCACATTTGGCCATGCTTTTATTTTGTTTCCTTTGAAATATAGATCGCAGATTGATGCAGTCTTTGTGTTCCTGTGTGTTAGCAGGTATGTTCTCTTTTTGATTTCCTTATCAGTTTCATGGCCTTCCTTTCCTGGATCGTTAATTTCTGAGAATTTTCAGGTTTCCACAATAGCTGGAATTCTTCTGAAATCACTTCCTACGGTGAACATATTTTCTAATTTGTTATGTTAACCATCACTGAGTCACTTTCTCACTCTTTGGTGTTTGTACCTGAAATAAATAAATGCATGTTTCAGACTTTTCAGTATTTCTAAAAACTCCTGGTCCCGACCAGTTATATTCAGGAACACAGCAGGAGGATAAGAGGATAGAGAACAAATTGCGGGAGCACTGCTTGGCTCTTTTCTATCATCGCTGGCCAACGAGTGCCGTCCTGGACGATTGGAGCAAAGCGAATGCTGAGCCCTTATTCAAGAAATGCTACAAAGATAAACCTGGGAACTAAAGACCAGTAATCCTAAAATCTAGTGGGTAGGTTACTTTAGAAGATTTGGAGAGATTGGATATACATGCATTTGGAAAGACAGGGTGTGGTTCGGAGTAAGATTAGAATGGTGCTGGAAAAGGTCAGGCAGCATCCGAGGAGCAGGAAAATCGATGTTTCGGGCAAAAGCCCTTTATCAACTTCAGCACGGGAGTTTCTGCAAGGGAGATCATGACTCACAAATTTGTTGGAGTTCTTTGATAAAGTGACCAGCAACGTTGAGGAGGTCTGGGTGGTATACGTAGTCCAGATTGATTCCAGTAAGGCCTTCAATAAGTTTCCATGTGGTACGTTGCTCTGGAAGGAGAGATCGCATGGAATTGAGGGGGAGCTGGCAAATTAGGTACAAAATTGCATTGATGGTTGGAAGCAGAGATTAATACTGGAAACATGCTGGTCAGACTGGAGGTCTGTGAATAGTGGAATGCCTCAGGGATTGATGCTATTACCACTACATATTACATATATCTATGATTTACATGAGAATGTACAGGCATGATTTGTAAGTTTGAAGATGGCACTAAATCAGGAGGCATCAAGGAAAGTGAGGAAGGTTATCACAAATTTCAGAAATTACAGCAGTATCTTGATCAGCTGTAGAAGTGGGCTGAGAAATGGCAAATGGATTTTAGTATAGATTAATGTAAGTTCTTGCATTTTAGAAAGTCAAATCAAGTTTGGAGTTTCATGGTGAATGGTTGGGTCCTAAGGAGTGCAGTGGAACAGAGGGACCTTGGAATTCAGGTGCATGGTTCTCTGAAAGTTGATTCAGAGGTAGACAGTGAAGAAAGCTTTTGGCACACTGGCCTTAAGCGGTTTGTATCACTGAGTATCGAAATTAGGGATTTATGATGCAGTTATACAGGATGCTGGTGAGGTCATATTGGTAGCGTTATGTTCAGTTTTGTTCACTTTGCTATAGGAAGGATGTTATTAAACTGGAAAGAGTGCAGGAAACATTTACAAGGATGTTGCCAAGGTCTCAATGGTCTGAGTTACAGAAAGAGGTTGGACAAGCTAGGTCTTTTTACTGTTGTGTGCATGAAGCTGAGGGAGGATCATATTGAAGTTTATAAGATTATGACAGGCATGGATAGAGTGAATGCACCCAGTCTTTTTTCCAAATGTTGGACAATCACAGATTAGAGGGCATCAGTTTAAGGTCAGAGGGGGCAGAATAAAAGGGAACCTGAGGAACAACTTTTTAACACAGGGGCTGGAACGCATATGGAATGAGAAGTGGTGGAGGCGGATACATTAACAATATTTAAAAGGCATTTGGGCAAATACATGAATAGTAAAGGATTAGAAAGATACGGGACGATGGCAGGGACATGGGGTTAGCGTGGATGGGCATTTTGGTTACATTGGACCAGTTTCGGCTGACGGGCATGTCTCCGTGCTGTCTGCCTCTATGTCTCTAACAACCATTGCTTGTTTCCCACTGAATGTTATATTGTACATTCCTAATTTACTGAAGATATCTTGACACTCTAGCCTCCGGTCTTCCATAATGTTTGACTAGAATATTCAAGCATTCTATATTGTATGCAGACACCTTGTAAACTGCACCTTATAAATGCTATTATTCCTTAAAAGCTGCTTCAGACCAAGGTTAATAAGTCGTCCTTCTGACCACACAACATCAAATTCTAACTAACCTGCTCTCTAGTTTGCTTCACAAAATACTCTTCAACCCACCTCATATACACTTACGGAACTTATTTTTCACAGCTTCAGCAGTCACTTAGTTAACGCTGTTAACCATCCAATAAGACTGCGGTATCCACAATACTTGCCTATCTAATTTCCAGGGCATATGATGCTCCGATTTTCTGCTACCGTTTTGGTTTCGATATATAACACACCAATATTTGCTTCTCTTTGCTATCTGTAAACTCTACCTAAACTGATTCTGTGGAAGCTGAGGGACAGGTCTGTGTTGTTATTAGTGACAGATTTGGACAAGACATTCGGGGAGCCTCACCTCGACACTGAGATGATCTGAAGAAATGTCCTGCAATACAGGATAAGCATCCATATCCTCCCCGCTCTGTCAGGATAAGAGGTACCATATACTCTCTGCTCGCTCACACTCACTGTATATCTGTTATAGCACCTAACCCCGAACAAGGTTCACGCTCTGTCTCCAAACAAGGCTCAGGCACTACCACTCTCACTATTGAAATCAGCAACTAATAATACTATATGGATTCAAAACTGTCGACTGACTCATTCCAGACACCTCACAACTCCCCCCACCTACAAAAGCACAAACAGCAGGGTCATCCATTCACACTCTCCTTCCATCCCTTTCTCCCATTCCAGGAGAAACTGCCTGGAATAGGATATAAACTCCAAGCCGGGTAGTGGAGTGCCCGATATCTGTTCCCTCACTCCCCTCCCCCCGTCATATGGGGAGGACACTTAAAGAGCTGGAGAGGATCAGGAAGCCGCATGTGGAGAACCTGAAACATCCACGTCCTACTGACCAGTTAAGGAGCAATGTTCAGTGAAAGACAATTCTCACTTTAAACCCACTGGCAGCTCCCACAACAGTCAAAACAGTCCTTTCACTTCCAAACAAAAACCACAGATACCTCACTGCACAGAGACGCAGACACAGAAATACACAGACGAACACATACAATACTTACAAGGAGATAGGCATACACACACACATATAAACACACAGAGACATATACAGTCACATACAAATAGACATAAATACAGATAACAACACAGGCTGAAACACAGACAGACAGATGTAGACGCACAAACACATAGATAACAAGCACACGGACACACACATACGCAGGTACGCACACAAACACAAAAGGGCACAGACACACACACACACACATACAGATACACGCACAAACACTTACTCACATACAGACACACAGAGGCACAGACAATAGTGTTATTAAGACCCAAGTCGATATGTTTTTGATTTGTAAGGGGATCCATGATTCCAAGGAGAAGGTAGAAGAATGAGGCCGAGGTACTAATAAGAAATTATTGAACAGAATTTCAGACTCAATAGGCTGAATGGCCTCAATCTGCTCATTTCCCTCATGCTCCTGCGGTATTATGCGATCAGGCATTCTCTTCCTGAGACAGCAGCAGAGGCTAGGTGTGATAGATATTTGATTGGAAAGGGTCAGTGGGAATGTGGGACAGGTTTACTTTTATTCCTAATTATTCTGTCCTTGTGTCTGAAAAGAGGTATTGACTTGATGTTCAGTTAACACAGTTTTAAAATAACAGTTGTCCCACAATGAAATAAGGACGTCCCTTTCACTTTAGTGTTGTGCTACCTGTGATGTCCTCATCCTCAGGGAGCAGTGAAGACTCGGTTATAGAAGATATTCCAGGCAGAGCTCGACTGATCTTTACTGGACAGAAGGGTCAGTGTTTATTGGGAACAGACAGGAAATGGATGGTCAGGCACACTCGGATCAGCCATGAGCATTCTGAATGGTACAGCCGAATGGGCAACGTCTGCCCCTACCCCATGCGTTCCCTCAATCCACCCCTCGAGGCTGTTACAGGGTTGGTGACCACTCCATTAAGTCAGACAGGATCGTTCCAATGAGACAGGAGGAAACCATTCTGCCCCTCTAAGGAATTACACAGAATATAGAATGAAGTAATTCAGCTCGTTCAGTACACTACAAATTCGAGGAGGAGGCCTTTCAACCCACCTGAGCTGCTACACAGGAACAGGGGCGCTGTCGCTAACAGGAAATAGAGAGGAGAGACAAATGTTTATTTTCAGGCTGCAAAGCTGTAACTGATGGAGTGCCTCAGAGATCACTGTGGGGTTATCAATGATCAATAATCTGTATCAAAGATCTGGAGGAAGGGGAGGGAATAGCTTGGAGCTCAATTAGCTCATACACCAAGATGGCCATTCAATGTGTCGTCAAATGGAGGTAGTGAGTCTGCAAAGTGAAACAGGCAGGGAAGGTTAGTGAGCAGACCTTCAGCAGAAATAACTTAACGTAAGTTGTCAATTTTGGCATGAAGGTAAATTATATTTTGGCATAAAACAATGGTAAATAATTTAAATGGAGAGAGATTTCCGAACTCTGTGATACAGGAGGTTTCCATATTCTTGCGACATGAATCACATGAAGTCAGATGCAGCAAGTGATTTGGAAGGTAAGTGGAATAATGCTGTTTTTGGCAAAAGGTATCAGGTTTAATTGCAGGAATGTTTAACTGCATCCGTACAAGGCATTGCTGAGACCACACTTGATGTACTGTGTGCAGGATTGATTCCCTAAACTAAAATAAAAAAGATATAATTCTTTTCGAAGATTTTCACAGAGGTTTCCCTTTACTCATTCCTGGAATGCCGGCCTTCTTTTATGGGGGATTATCCGTTTTGATCTTATCTGAGAAATAGTATTTAACCATCCATGACTTTCTGAAAAGTGTATCAGCTGGATGCATCTTATCTCCTGTCAGGGAGACTAAAGCTAGAGAATAAACTTTAAGAAAAACATGCATTGATATTAACACAAATACTATGAAGACACCTACCAATATTATAAATTACACAGACACATGTAAGCATGTCTTCAAATTATAAAGTGGGGATTTTTTTTGCGATTGGAAGAATTGTGTACAACAAGAGCAATGACGCATCTGCATATAATCGATAATCAGGTTTTCCAGTGAATGTTCCAGGAGATCGCACATGGTCCAGTTTGGTGTTCAGTTGACAAAATTGTACGTTCCAACACAGAGAGGGAGAAAAATGTTCCCTGTCTGAGAAGGAGCAGCCGATTGATCCCTCTCTCTTACTTTGTTCCGCCTGATAGAAAAGTGTGAGATCATAAAATCCTTGCGTCATCTTTACCACTTGTGAGGGGATTCCTGGTGAGGACTCATTGGAATCTCTCCACTGCCTGAAACGAAGGGAATTCAGCCAAATCCCACTGTTCCAGAAAGAAATCCCACTACCAGTAGCTTGTGTGAGCAGAACAACTTAAAAGGCAGAATAACATGTTGGGGCACTCTATTATTTTAACATTTGTTATGGGTGCAACTTTCTGTGTCTCACATTTTTCTAAAAAATGGCGGGGTCTGAGACCTAAATCATTGACCACCTCACTAAACTGGCTGCCTTTACGCTGGGTGTAACCAGTGGAGACGTGGGACTGGAAAAGGACATAGTGACTCTCCAACATTTGTTGGAACACAAATGAGAAATTCCCAGAAGGCTGTTCAAGTGGGAATTCCCTTCCGCAGAGGATTGTGGTGCCTGGATGTTTGCATTTATTCAAATTTGTTTTCGGTATGTAGTAAAATGGTATACAGACAGAAACGTGCTGCTAAGACCAAAAGCACATGGAGCGGTGATAAAATATCTAATGGCTCACTCCTGCTGCTCAGTCCTGTGTTGCTATGTTCTATTAAACCCCCCACAGCTCCTGCAAGGAGCAGATGGAGGCCACTTGCTACAAATACCTGGTCAACAGTAACACAGGATCTCATCAGTCCCTCAAGATTGTCACACATGGTTTGGTGTCGGTTGGAAAATGTTATTTGTTTCGACAGACGCTTCTTGTCTCTTTACGAGTGTTTCCTCTATGCAACTTGTGGTTCATTTGTTGATGATATCATCGACCCAGATTCACCGTGAATACAGTCCCCATACCTCAACCAAAGATGACTCACAAAATACTTTACTCTCTCTGATTGCAACGTTCAATAAAAGAACATTCAGGAAAATTACAGCCATTAACTTTGCAATTGCTGAATATGAGGACAAAAGGAACAGGATCAGGTAATTCGGATGATCAAGCCATTGCATAACATCATGGCTGAACTACCGTTGACAGTAACTCCTCTTTTTTAAGCCCAATTCTTCACCCCTTAGCTATCTGACAGGTCAAAAATCCATCCAACTCCTCCTTAAATACTTTCAGCGATAAAGCTCCCCTAGCTCTCCCGCCCAGATAATTCCTGACAGTGATTACCTTCTGTGAGAGGAAAGCATTCCCGACACATGCACTGTCACCTATTGATATGAACAAGAGGTGAACACAGGGGCTCAGGAAAGAGCGAATGGCTTTGATACCAAGGCAGTATTTGGTTGAGGATGGCATCGGGACCACCTACTTATTTGAGCTGAATGTGGACGGGCTCTTTCAGAATACAAATAAAGAAGTTTGGGGTCAGTTGCCAACAATCCTTTCAGTCCCGGGACATCTCTGCAGGACATCCTCAGGTTAGCCTCCTCAGCACAAACATCTTCAGCTGGTCCATCAATGTCTTTCCCCATTATAAGATCTGAAGTAGGCATGATGACTGAAGATCACAGAATGTTCAGAACAAATTGACCCCCATCAGCTCCGGAACCATTCTGTGTCCATGTGCAGCAAGACCCGGAGAGCATTCCGGTTTGTGCTGTTAACGTGTCGGTAAAATTTATGTAACAGCACGGTCAGACACTGCACATTTCAACAGTTAAAAGAGGAGCTCATTCAGCATCTCAAACTGGTTGCACACGGGTATGAGTTAGCATTCAGGAACAGGAAGAGTGACAGCACATTAAATATTCCTGCCTGTTACACAGGAAGAAGAGTGGTCTGTTCAGTGCATCGAGCTGTTAAACAGGAACAGGCAGAGCCCAATCAGACCCTGAAACCTGTTCTATGAGATCAGGAGGATGCTATTCATCCCCACGTGACAGTTATACAGGAACAAGAGGGGGTCACTGATATTCCAACATGACAAACCAATGAAACCGAGACTGCACTGATAGAAGACTCCATGATGTTAATCATGGTTCCATTGTTTGTAGAACGTGTGCTGCTTTAACATAGTTTGCTGGCAATGAGGAGGGAAGCTAAATGATTTGTGTCAACTCTCAAGGAGGCATTTTTCCATCACCGAGAAGACACACCCTTGTTCTCCATGGAGGTCAGAATCTGGTGGGAATAGTTAACTGTTTTAGCATGAAGGTATTGTGGCTGCTGTAGGGATTGTGGATAACGAGACTTTCAATGCAGGACCATACACCAAATTCACTGTATTAATGTGGGGAGAGATTATTCAAACACTGGCCCTCTGTCTCTCTCATGCGACATGGGAATTGGGTGTGGATTGAGGGGAATATTTTCAGAGGCTCTCAAACTATCGACAATCATGCAACCCGAGTAAAAAAGAAGCCATGAAATCTTTCACCGTATCAGTGTCTATTTAGAACATCGTGAGTGACTGTCCCTCCCCCTGAAGTTTCAATGCAATCGCCTCTCATTCTCTCACAACGCCAGGGATTAATCTTCACTGTCTCCTCGTGGTACCATAATCCCTGGAATTAGTCTGGTGAAACTCCATTGCATCCTCTTTGTGGCAAGGCGATCATTCTTTATAAAGAAGAGAATGTCTGTCCACAATATCCCAAATGCTGCCTCAACAATACTCTCAGCGACGATCATAAAATCTCTTTTTCCTCTTAGGCATCTCAGTTTCTTTCCTGTGGCGCAAAAAAGACTTTCCTTCTCTCTATAATGCTGGCAAGTGTTAACACTTTTATAATGAAGGTATTGTTGCTGCTGTCGTGAGTATGGACACCATGACGTTCATGGCAGGATGACGCATCAATTGAACTCTATTAATGTTGGGAGAGTTTATTCAAAAGCCTGAATCTCTGTCTCTCTCTCTCTCCCTCCCTCTTTCCCCGCTCTTTCTCTCTCTCTCTCTCTGTCTCTCTCTCTGTCTCTCTCTCTCTCTCTCTCCTTTCTTTCTCCTCTCTCTCCCCTCTCTTTCTCTCTCTGTCTCAGTTTAAATAGTGGGTGGGGTGGTTGGGTGGAACGTTCTCAGAGGCTCTAAAACTATCGAGAATCATGTGATCTGAGTGGGAAAAAAAAGCCATGGAACTTATCACCATATCAGTGTCTGCTTAGAACATCATGAGTGATTGTCCATCCCCCTTAAGGTTCAATGCAATCACCTCTTATTCTCTCACTGAGCTTCACTCATTACTCATGGTGCCATCATCCCAGGGTTTAGTCTGGTGAAACTTGAGAGAAAGTCTATCCACAGTACCCCAAATACTGCCTCAACAACACTCTCAGGGATGGTCAAAAAACATATTTTCCCTCATTTAGACATCGCCATTTATTTCATGTGCCACAAAAAGCCATTCCTTCTCTATGCACTACGACTGACATGGAATTTATAAGTCCCTGACATCTGTACGTCAGCATCAATAAAGCCAGCACCAGAGATACCTATGGAGCCGTGCATCACTCTCGGGGAGAATTTCAATAAGATTGAATACACCTAAAATAGGGGATGATCACGTACCTGAATGGAAATGAGATGCAGCAATACAGAAAACAGGCAGAGAAAGGGAGCTTTCTTTACCTTTATTCTTCTCTCACAGGATGTATGAAGCCCTGGTCAGGGCAGTATGTTGTGCAGATCTTGAACTGAGTGGCTGGTTCAGCTGTTCCACAGTACCATAAAGAGTAAAACGCATAGCTTTGGGTTTGTAGTGTCACAACACAGGAGAAATCTTCCTGCTTAATTAAAACCAGCAACAGAGAAAAGATTTATCCCATGCAGTAATCTGTGATAATTCTAGAGTCCAAATCTATTTAAAGTAAAAAATAACAACTTTATTTCTTAAAGTATAACAGAGAATAATAAACGAACAACTATTTACAACTTCTTCCTCTAACCTGTCTTTTACCTTCCCCCTCCACAATACTAGTCCGATTAGACTCCTAATTAAGATTTACAAAACAAAACTTCTTTTCTCAAAACCAGGAAGCTTTCGGTTCTTCTCCATATTCCTGTCTTCTTTTCGTCTTGGGGACTCTGCTTCACCAAATACGAATCAATAAAGGTACCTATAGGAGAGCTATATTTCAGACAGTCTTTGCACGCTGGTAGCTCGACAGTTCTTCTCCCATTTTTTCAATTTTCCATGGTCTTGTACCGCCAAACTATTGGATTGTATCATTTGCTGTTAGGATTGTCAATATAATAAATTGAAACTTGTTTGGAGGTGGGTATTTTGGGGTATAATTTAAAATGGTTTGCTGAATTTGTTTCAAGACAATGAGCTAATCGGGTTGTTCGACCAAATGTTACATTATATCTATTGTTCAGAACTCTTGGTGCTGTCAGGTTGTTATTGTTGGCTTTTAATTCTCTAAAAGGTACAGTACACCCACGTGTTCATCACAGAAGTCACACGGAAACCTGAGGAGGGAATCATGCCACATTGACTTCCCTAAAGATCATGAGGCAAGCAGATTGGTTTTTATAACAAATGATAATGGTTGCTATTAAACTCCCCAATTTCAACAGACCATTATTCTGTGGCTCTAGATTATGAGTCAATGGCTTGACCACCATAAACTGACTTCCCTTATGTGCAGAGAACAAGTTAAACATTCTCAATAGCAATTATTTAGTCACGGACATGGTTACTAAGAACGTGAAACTGTTGCATCCTGATTTAACAAAGGCACGAATGGTTTATTCAGATATTGCACTGAGACAGAGGACGAGACTGGGATATCATGATGGTGGTATTGGACAGGATTGGTGAGTGAGGAGGACATGGAGATGTAAATCTGTGAAGGACAAAATGGATTATGGAGTTTGAGAAGAGTCTGGTTCCTTCTTGCATATCAATGAGTAATTTATAAATCGTAGTTTGATAGTTATAATATATAAGGAAATGAATTTTTGTTTGGAACTGAAGATATTGACTTGCACTTTACAAAATGTACATATCATGAGCCGAAATTCAGTTCAATCCAGTTTAGTAGACAAATATAATGACTTACCAGGAACACCAACTATCGCGAGGATGGGATAGTAACCACCTTGAATAATCCAAAGGATATCCTGTATCCCATATGCTAATGATATCCAAGGCTGAGAAAGCCAGTAAAGACCCCCGGATAAACTCCTGTCCATTGTTGGAACATTCCAGTCTAATGTTCTCAGATTCGGATCCATTGTTGGAACATTCTAATCCATGGTCCTCAGATTATGAACCATTATTGTAACGTTCCTGTCTAATGTTCTCAGATTCTGATTTCTCCTCCCCCTCTCTCTCGAGTTGCTGTAAGTGATGCTCCTACTTACACTATGGGATTGCACATTGAACAGAGCCCATTTATCTTTCAACGATGGAAACTCTCCACTGGGATAATTAGGATCCACGGAGATTTTCTTTAATCACAGTCACTGAACAAATAGCTCAATTTAACCTCTTTGAGTTCAATATTGATTTTATTCAAATTCAAAAGAACGTTCAAAATTTACTCATTTAGGTTAGGATATGTGGGGGTGGCCGAGGGAGGGAATATTGGAGATGGTAGATTGATTGCGTGTAATCATTCAATCTGCCTTGGATATGGGAATAATGTCAAAGGATTGTCAGAACATAAACAAGATTCGCCGTTTATAAATAGAAACATCCAGTCTGTAACTACTGATCAGTGATTATAATGTCAGTAAAAAATGGAGAGAACTTTTCTAGTCCTTAATCTGACAGGCACACGTGCCTCCGACAACAGGAGCTATAACAGACAAATGGCATGGATATGTTAACAGAGAATATGATATGACACACAATTCAGATGGTTAGTCGAGGATCAGAGAGGGCATGTGATTGTCATGCTGTTAATGTTGTCGATGTCAATCAACTGTGATTAAGTACCATGCACTGGTTTTCAATTTGAGTGTGTTTATGTTATTGGGGACATGGCTGCAGAGACTGGAGGGAGGGAACATGATATTTACCAGTCATCAGTACTGGGATGTTACTCTTTATAAATCATAAGAAAATCAAATTCCAGGAGACATCTCCAATGGGGAGTGAGGAGAGCCAATATTAACCATACGACCAGAAGACATTGGAGCAGAAATTTGGCCATTCAGCCCATTGAGCCTGCTCCGCCATTCAATGATGGCTGTTAAGCTTCTCAACACCATTCTTCCACTTTCTATCTGTAACCCTTCATCGCCTTTACAATAAAGAACCTATCTGTCTTACTCTTAAATACACTCAATTACCTGGCCTCGACAGCCTTCAGTAGCAGTGAATTCCCTAGATGCACCACTCTCTGGCTGAAGAGGTTCATCTTTATCTGTGTTTGAAAACGTCTTCTCTTTACTCTGTCCCCTCGGTCCTAATCTCCCCTCCATTGGAAATATCTTCCCAAAATCCACCCTGTTCAAGTCATTCAATAGTCTGTAAGTTTCAATTAGACCTCCTAATATTCTTGTGAACTCTATCAAATATAGACTCAGAGCCCTCAGATGTACTTCATATGTTAAGCTTTTCATTCCTGGGACCACTTTCGTGAATCTTATAGGAAAATGCTCCAGGGCTAGTACATCCTTCCTGAGATATGGGACCGAAAACTGTGCACAATAATCCAACTGTAGCCTGGCCAAAATCTTATAGAGCCTCAGAAGTACATCCCTGCATTTATATTCAAGCCTTCTTGAAATAAATGGAATCATTTCATTTGCCTTCCCAACTGCTGACAACCTGCAGGTTTACCTTTCAAGATCCCTGGACTAGCACCGCCCCCCCTCCCCCCCCCACCGAGTCTTCTGAACTTGCTCGCTATTTAGAAAATAGTCCATGCCTTTATTTTTCTGGCAAACTGTATAACCTCACACTTGCCCACGTTATACTCCATCTGCCACTTCTTTGCTCACTCCCCTAACCTGTGCAAATCCTTCAGCAGGAGAAAGCGAGGACCGCAGATGCTGGAGATCAGAGTCAAAAAGTGTGTTGCGAGAAAAGCACAGCCAGGCAGGCGGACTCTGAGGAGCACAATATTCGACGTTTCAGACATAAATCCTTTATCGGGAATGAAGCTGGTGGGCGGAAAGTGGTTGAGAGATGAATGGGAGGGGTTGGGAGGAAGGTAGCTTGGAAGACAATGGCTAAATCGAGGTGAGTGGTGAGAGCGGAAGGTGGAGTGGATAGATGGGAAGGAAGATAGACAGGTCAGACAGTTCAACAGGGGGTGTTCAGTTAGAAGGTTAGATCTGGGATAAGGTGGTGGTAAAGGAGATGAGAAAACTGGTGACATTGCGCTGGATACCATGTGGTTGAAAGGTTCCAAGGTGGAAGACGACGCGCTCTTCATCCAGACGTCTGGTGGCTAGAATGCAGTGGATGAAGCCAAGAACTTGCATGTCCTTGGAGGAGTGGTGGGAGAGACGAAGTATTCAGCCACAGGGAAGTGGGGTTGTTGGGTGTGTGACGGAGAGTGTTCCTGAACCGTTCTGCAAGTTGACGTCCTGTCTCCCCAGTGTAGAGGAGACTAGGAGCAATGGACAGAGTAGCTGAGGTGTTTGGATGCACAGGATCTTCTCTGCCTGATGTGGAAGGATCCTTTTGGGCCTTGGATTGAGGTGAGGAGGAAGTTGTTGGCACCAGTTTCATACCTCTTGTAATGGCAAGGGAAGGTGCCGGGAGTGGAAGGTGGCTTGTTGGGGTGTAGGAGGGGGGACGCGTGAACTAACAAGGGTGTCGTGAAGGGATTGGTCTCTGCAGAATGCTGATAGGGGTGGGGAGGTAAGTATATCTCTGGTGGTGTGGTCTTACTGTTGGTGGTAGAATTGGCGGAGGGTGATATCCTGAGGTTGGTGGTCTGGAAACCGAGTATCAGAAGGGTTGCTAGAGGGTGCTACTGCACCCTCCTGCAGCTGAACCACCTCTTCGATGTTACCTATCCCTCTATTCCATCTTTGCACTGTTGGAAAACTTAGTCAGAATTCCCTCAGTTCCTTCATGTAGACCATTAATGCACAAAGCGAATTGTTGTGGTCCCAACACTGAGTCTTGAGGAATACCACTTATCACTGGATGCCATCCTGAGAAGGACACTTTTATCCCCATTCTCTGCTTTCTGTCAGACAACCATGCATCTATCCAAGCTAGCACCTTGTCTGTAACACCAGGGGCCCTAATCTTTCTCAATAGCCTCCTGCGTGGCACCTTATCAATGGAATTTAGAGAAGCAGGTGGATAACATCTACTGGTTCTCCTTGGTCAAATCTGCTCGTTACTCCCTCAAAGTATTCCAGCTGGGCATGACCTCCCATTGATGGAACAATGCTGACTTTGCACTATTTTGCTAAATCCAAGTATTCAGAAATCCCATCCTTCACGATGGATTCCAGGATGTTACCCACAAACAAGGTTAGGCTAATCAATCTGTAATTTTCCATCTTCTGCCTAAACCCCTTATTAAATGGACTGTCACGTTAGCAATTTTCCAGCCATTCCTGATTTTAGTCATTCCTGAAAGATTACCACTTTCACTTTCACTACCTCTTCAGCTGTGTCCCTTACAATTCTGGGGTGTATTCCATATGGTCCCGGTGATTTATCCAAATTCAGGCCATTCAGCTTTCTAGCATGTTCTCCTTGGTGATGACCACCATACTCAGCCCTGCCCTCTCACTCTCTTCAATTTTTGAGAAAGTACTCGTGTCTTCCACCATGAACATTGATGCAAAGTTCCTCATTAATTTCTTTGTTTTCCACTACTGTCTCTCCAGCATCATTTTCCAGTGGTCCATATTCACTTTTCGCCTCTCTTTTGCTCGTTATATATCTAAAGATCCTCTTCCAGTCTCCTTTGTATTACTGGTTAGCTTACTTCCATATCTAATCTTCTCTGTCCTTTTTTTCCCCTCAGTTAGTCTTTGTAAGTGTCCCAATTCTCTAGTTTCCCACTGCCCTTCACCATATTATACACTTGCTCTTTTGCTTGTATGCAATCCTTGACTTCCGTCGTCAGCCCCGGCTGCCTCATCCTCCCTATACCATGCCTCTATTCCTCGGCAAGAATCCCTGCTGTGTCTCCTGAATTAATCTCGGAATCTGCTGCCATTGCTGTTCCCCTGTCTTTCATGCTTGACTCCTCTCCCAGTGAATTCTACCCAGCTTCTCCCTTATGCCTCTGTAGTTGCCTTTATTCAGCTGAAATACTGTTACCTCTGATTCTATCTTCTCTCTCTCTATCAAATTGCAGAATAAATTCAATCATGTTCTGATCATTGCTTCCGAAGTTTACCTTCACCCTAATCTCCCTTACGAATCCTGCGTCATTAAATCCAGTATCATTTGTTCCCGAGTGCGCACCATCAGATATTCCTCCAAAAAGCCATCTCATAAACATTCCTAAAATTCCTTTTCTTGCGAACCACTGCCAATCTTATGTTACCAGTGCCCCTGCATGCTGATATCACCCGTGATTACTGTACTTTCCCTTTTCTACACATCTTTTCTATCTCCTGGTGTATCTTGTGCCCCAGCTCTTGACTACCCTTTGGAGCCCTGTACAAGGCTTCAACTGTGGTTGTCTTACCTTTGTGGTTCCTCAATTCTATCCAGGCTGATTCTACACCATCTGACCTTACTTCCTTTCTTACTATTCATTTAATCTCAATTCTTGCTTATAATGCAAATCCACTCCCTCTGCCCACCTGCCTATCTTTTTGATAGGATAAATATCCTTAAATATTCAGATTGCCTTGCAGCCACATCTCTCTGATGCCCATCGCTTCATACCGGCTGATTTAATTAGATTAGATTAGATTAGATTACATTACAGTGTGGAAACAGGCCCTTCGGCCCAACAAGTCCACACCGACCCGCCGAAGCGAACCCACGCATACCCCTACATTTACCCCTTACCTAACACTACGGGCAATTCACCTGGCCCTGCACATCTTTGGACTGTGGGAGGAAACCGGAGCACCCAGAGGAAACCCACGCAGACACGGGGAGAACGTGCAAACTCCACACAGTCAGTCGCCTGAGGCGGGAAGTGAACCCGGGTCTCTGGCGCTGTGAGGCAACAGTGCTAACCACTGTGCCACCGTGCCGCCCACAAGCGCCACAAGCTCTGCGCCACAAGCTCATTTACCTTATTCCTTATACAGCATGCATTCAGTTATAACCCCTTCAGTCCTGCATTAACCGTCCCTCTTCTCATTGTCATTCATTTGTGCAGTGTGCTTGAAGTTTGATATGTTAAACATTTCCAGATGCTCTATCATATTTGTGTGTGTGCTGGAGACTTTAATAACCTCTCCTGAGTTCTGTCCTCTTACCTCCTCTTTTAATTCGTCTTTTCTAATTAAACCCTATAACGGCACCCCCAACCCGCACACACACAAACACACACACAGACACACAATCACACACACACACACACATATACACACACACATACACACACATACACACGGATACACACACACAGACACACACACACACACACACACACACACAGACACACACACACAGACACACACACACATACACACACTAAGGCACACACACACACACACACACATACACAGACACACACAGACACACACACACGCACACGGACACACACACATACAACACACAGACACACACACACACAGACACACACACACACTGACAGACACACACACACACACATATACAGACACACAGACACACACACAGACACACATACATACACACACAGAGACACACAGGCACACACACACAGACACACACACACATGCACACACACTCACACACACACATATACACACACACATACACACACAGACACACACACACATACGCACACACAGACACACACACAGACACACACACACATACACACACAGACACGCACACACAGACACACACACATACACACACACAGACACAGACACACACACAGACACACACACAGACACACACTCACACACAGACACACACACATACACACAGACACACACACACAGCCACACACACACACAGATACACACACATACACACACAGATACACACACACAGACACACACACACAGACACACAGACACACAGACACAGACACACACATAGACATACACACACAGACACACACAGACACACACACACATATATATATATACACACACAGACACACAGACACACACACACACACACACACACACACACACACACACACACACACACACACACACACACACACACACACACACACACACACACACACACACACACACACACACACACACACGCTCCTAATCAGTTTAAAGCTCTGTCTCCAGCCCTGGTTAGGATTCACTCGGACTCTGGTCCCAGCGCGGTTCAGATGACGACTGTCCCATTGGAGCAGGTCCTTTCTTCCTCAGTAATAAAATGTGTTTATTCAACACAAAATACAAGGATAAAAAAGCTTTTCTGTACATACCAAAATATGAAAACTACAAAAAGACAATATTATTAAAATATACTTACTATGTGGAGCTATATAAATTGTAATGTGAATTACAAAACCATGGAAGTGGTGTGTAGACTTTATCAATCATTATTTGAGCCAGAGCTGAGGTCCTGATTTCCCCTCTGCCAGTGATTCCCTTCACTGAGACTCCCCCCTGCCTCTCACGCAGTGTCGAGAGTGGCTACAAGTTCCTATTGGCCCAGCATATTTAAATTAATCCACCTTCTCCCTGGAAGCAATCTATTGGTCTATTGGATTGTGTTTAACTGTTAGCAACTCAGCTCTGGGATGTTATTGGCGATAAATGATCTGGGATGACAGCCAGTATCAGCATGGTGTTCATTGGGTATGGCACCAGACAAAGGGCTTACAGTCTGTGAGAGTTTCTAAGAAAAGTTTCTGTGTATTTCTCTTCATGCTGTCTCCTTATCTAACTTCACGTTCGTCTGACACCCCTTGCTCTCACTCACTCTGTCGCTCCTTTTATTTCACTTTGTTTATCTCACTTCACTGTCTTTCTCTCTGTTTATTCCTCTCCCTCTCAGTCTAGCTCCGATCATTCCCTCTATTTTCAAGTTGTCATTCTGGTGAGCTCATGAACGCATGGTGAGCTGAATGGCCTCCTTCTGTGTTGTATTAATTCTGAAGTTCTCTGACCACAGTAACAAGTTTTGGTGCCTGTAGAGACAAGCTGGTCCAGTGAAGGACACATTGGACAATTAACCATTATCTCTTCCTATTTTCTGACATGCAGCGACATCGAAATATCTGTTCAAACAAACAGATTCCTCAAATTAAAATCAGCACACTTCAGATTGCCAGGCCACTGTGTTCAGTACCCTCTGCCTGTTTTTTTGTTTTGTTGGTCTTAGCTGTACTGGGATTAGTTTCTAACTCAGTCTCTGTACCTGTGGCCTACTGCTGTGATTCCACACACCCCTCCCCCACCGCCGCCACACACTAGTTTAAACCCTCGTAAAGGACAATAGCAAACCTGCCTGCCAGGAGATTGCTGCCAGTTCAAGTCCATCCCGTCCATCTTGTCTATATCCTACCAACCCAGGAATCCCAATGATCCACTTATCAGAGAGTGTTATCAGTTCATGTGCATCCCGTCCTTCTTGTATGTATCCTACTGACCCGTGTATCCCAATAATCTACATATCGTAAATTGCTGCCAGTTCAGGTTCATACGGTCCATTTTGTGTATATCCTACCGACATGGGAATCCCAATGATCCACATATCGGAGGTGCTGCCTGCTCGACCAGCACTTTGATCGTGTATTTAACTGTGCTACCTTACGATTCCTAACCTCACTCACACATGACATATTCTAATGTCTCCAAAAGTCAAATAACCTTTCAGCACAACTCCAGCAAGGCATTTTCTTTAATCTGGATAGACTTGATAATAAAAACTTAAGTGTGACGTCAGGAAAGTGAGACCACTAAATCAGTCCAGTGATCACCGGATCTGATATCTATCCCCGCCACCAAACCTGTTTGACAAGGCATACATATGGACCATCTATTTGCAGATGGACGAGAATAAGCAGAAGATTAGAACATGGCAGAGCAGATGGATGTAATGCAGCCTTTTTACTCTGCTTTGATATTCTGTTGAATTCTAGTTATTCTGTTCCTTTCAATGGGTCTTTACCCAGCATCCCCAGCGGATCAGAAAGTTACCAGTGTCATTGTGTGCACAGTCCTGCGAAGAGAGTATCCAGTGCCAGGCAATGGGGTGTGAGGTGGCCCAGGGGTGGCACAAGGAAAGGCTGCATGTAGTGCCGATGGACTGAGTGAACTGAGAGAGATGGAATGGGCATTCAGGGACACTGCACTCAGACACGTGGCCGGGCAAGATTCCTAACCACCCAGGGAACTCATGAACCACGACTGCTTTAACAAAAACCTGTCACATTTGCTGCATTTCATCATCGAACAAAAGCAAAAATATTGTAGTTGGTAGAAATCTGAAGCAAACACAGAGACGTATTGTAGAGAAAGAAAAGAGTTAATGCTCCCAATGCAGACACGGGAAGAATGTACAAAGTCCACACAGACAGGGTCCAGAGATTGGAAATGAACCCAAGTCCCTAGCACTGTGAGGCAGCATTGTTGTGTCACCAGGCTGGCCAATGCTGGATAATTGGGGATAGTATAGTTAAAATCATAGATACTGTTCTCCGTGATCGGGATTAAGAGTTCGGAAGGTTGTGTTGCCTACATGGTGCTCGGGTTTGGGATATATCATCTGGGTTGCAGAACTTGAAGCGGGAGGGGAATGATCCAGTGGTCAGGGTCCATGTAGGTACCGACAGCTGGACAAACAAATGACAATGAGAAGAGCGACGGGTAATACAGGACTGATCTATTATATCGGAATGTATGCTGTCTAAGAAATAAGGTAAATGAACTTGTGACTCATCCATAAATTGGCAGGTACGACATAGTGGACATTACAGTGACATTGCTGCAACAGCATCAGGATTCAGAGCTGAATATTCAAGGATATTCATCCTGTCGAAAAGATAGGCAGTTGGGCAGAGAGATAGAGTTGTCTCAGTATTAAGAATGGAATTGAATCAATAATCAATAAGAAGAAATGAAATAAGGTCAGATGGTGTAGAATCTGTGTCGGTAGAATTGAGGAATCAAAAAGGTGAAGAAATGCAGTTGGAGTTATATACAGGGAGCTGGGGTATAAGATACACCAGGAGCTAGAAAGATCTGCAGGGAAGGCAAAGTTACAGTGGGATTTTATTATACAGTTGGATGGGAATTCAGACTGATGGTGATTGGCAGGAAAAGGAATTTGTGGAATGGCTTTTGGAGCAGCTTATGCAGGCAGACTAGATGAGGGGAGCTGAAAATGACAGTGATGATAATATGATTGAATTTACTCTGCAATTTCAGGTGGAGAAGTTAGAATCAGAAGTAACAGTATTACAGCTGAATAAAGGCCATTGCACAGACATGAGTGAGGAGCTGGGTAGAATTGACTGGGAGACGGGCCCAGCAGGAAAGACAGTACAACAGCAATGGCAATAGATTTTTGGAGTAATTCAGGATACAACAGAGATTTATCCTGAGGAAAAAGAGGCTTATATAGGGAGGATGGGACAACCATAGCTGACTAGGGAAGTCTGGTATAACATAAAAGCAAAAGAGAATTGATATAAAGTGGCAAAGTGCAGTGGGAAACCTGAGGATTGGAAAGCTTACAAAGACAAAACAGAGGGCAAACAAAATAAAATTAGGAGAGAGATTATTAAATATGGGGGTAAGCTAGCCAGTAAGATAAAAGAATAGTGTAACAGTTTCTTTCGATATATAAAGTGTAAAAGAGCGGCAAAGTGAGCATTGGACTGCTGGAAAATGGTACTGGAGAGATAGTAGTGGGGAACGAGAAAATGGCCAAGGAACTGAATAATTACTTTGCATCAGCTTTCATGGTGGAAGGCACAAGTAATACCTTAAACATTCAAGAGATTGAGGGGCCAGAACTGAGTATGATGCCCCCCACCATGGAGAACATGCTAGAAAAAAATGTAATAGTCCGAAGGTGGTTAAATAACCTTGACCAGATGACTACATCCCAGTATTATAAGGGAGATAGATGAAGAGGGAGTGGAGACACTCGTGGTTATCTTTCAGGAATCACGAGAGTAAGGAACGATCCCACAGCACTGGAAACCCACGAACGTGGCACCCCTTTTTAATAAGGGAGTAAGGAAAAAAACAAAACAAACACCATTTTAACCTCTGTCATGGGTAAGATCCTGGAATCCATTGTGTAGGATGAGATTTCTGAATAGTTGAAAGCGTTTGGTAAAATAGGGCAAAGTCCGAGGACACAGCCTTAAATGAAAGGGAACACTTTTTAGAACAGAAATAAGGAGAAAGTTATTTAACCATAGAATGGTGACGCTATGAAATTTATTCCCCCAGAAGGCTGTGTGGTCAGGTCATTGATAATATTTGACACGGAGATAGATAGTTTTTGATTATCCAGGGGATGAAGTGTTACGGGGAGAAGGTCGGAGAATGGGTTTGAGAAACCTATCAGCGATGATTGAATGAGGGAGCAGACCCGATGGGCTTACTGTCCTAATTTATGCTCCAATGTCTTATAGTCTTCTGGTTCTAAACCTTAAGGAAGTACGTTGCATCTCTGAGAAGATAGATTCATGTTCTTCATGAAGGTCAGAAGCTGTTGGGAATACTTAACTGTTTTAAAATGAAGGTATTGTGGCTGCTGTCAGGGTGGTGGATAATATGACATTCCGTGCAGGATCACACACCAACTGCACTATATTAATGTGGGGAGAGTTTATTCAAAACTTGGACCTCTCCGTCTCTCTCAATTGGGAGTAGGCGTTGGGGTGGGTGGGCGGAACGTCTGCCCAGGCACTTAAACTATCCCGAATCATGCATCCTGAGTGAAATAGCAGTCATGGAAATTATCACCTTCCCATTGTCTGTTTATAATATATGGAGTGATTGTCCATCCCACTCAGGGTTCAATACAACCACCTTATTCCCTCACAGCGCTACAGATCAACCTTCACTCACTCCTCATGGTGCCATCATTTCAGGGATTAATGTGGTGGAACTCCTCTTCACCCACTCTGTGGTAAGGAGATCACTCCATATTAAGGAAAGAAAATCTGTCCACAATACCCCAAATACTGCCTCAACAACACTCAGGTTTGATCACAATAATTCATTTCCCTCACTTAGCTGGCTCCATTTCTTTCGTGTGACACAGGAAACAATTCATTTACAATGCACTGCCACTGATGTAGAATTTAAAAACATCCTCTCATCTGTAGGTCAGCATCAATACAGCCAGCACCAGAAGTGCCCAAGGAGATGGTCATGACTCTTGGAAGAGACTCGCTCACAAAGAATACATCTAAAACAGTGAATGGTTAACTACCTGAATGGAAACGAGCCGTTGGAATATGGGATGCAGGCAGAGGAAGAGAGCTACCTTTCCTTTTGTTCTGCCCTCACGGGATGTGTGCAGCCATGGTCAGGCCAGCATGTTATGCCGATCTTGAACTGAGTGGCTGATTCAGGACAATAAATAGCAAAACAAATTGCCGTGGGTTTGCAGTTAAACAGAGACGTGACCAGAGAAGGATGACCCACCGCCTTCTCTAATGGGTATAAGGCAAGCCGATATCAACAGATTACCATTCTGTGGTTCCAGAATACGAGCCAATGACGTGACCTACAATACACTGTCTGCCCATCTTTCAGATTTTGTGCAGAGAACAAGTTAAACATCTGAAGTGCAATTATTTTGTCATGGACACGTGGTTAGAAGGGACTTGAAGCAGATATATGTGGAAATAACAAAGTCACAAACGATGTTTTATTCAGGAATTGAACTGAGGCTGAGGAGGAGACTCGAACGTCTTAATGGTGATACTGGACAGGATTGGTATGTGGGGAGAATATGGAAATGTACACTTTGCAGGAGAAAACGAATCAAAGAGGTTGAGAACAGTGTGTTTTACTCTCACGTATTGGTGAGTAACATGTAAATAATAGTTTGCTAGGTATAATTCTTAAGGAATGGAATTTTTGATTGGAGCTGAAAACGTTGGCTTGCACCTTCACAAAATCTACATATCATGAGCATCGAATCAGTTCAGACCGTTTCACTAAACAGACAAAGTGACTTACCAGGAGCACCAACTATAGCAAGGATAGGATAGTAACCAGCTTGAATAACCAGCAGTCCATATTCAATCCGCGATGCTAATGATATCCAAGGCTGGGAAAGCTTGTAAAGACTGTAGGCTAAACTCCTATCCATTGTTGGAACATTCCAGTCTAATGTTCCCAGATTTCCATCTCTCCTGCCCTTCCCTCTGAAGCTGCTAATCCCTTTTCTTGCTGTTGGACATGCTCCCGCTCACACTATGAGATAAAACACTGAAAGCATTCCCTTATTGATAGAAGAGACAAACTGTCAAGGGATGCATACGATCCATGGAGACTGACATAATTACAATCGCTGAACAAATAGCTCCAGTTAACCCTTTGAATTCAAAGCTACATTATTGAAATCCAAAATAACGTTGAACATTTATGATTTCTGGGTGTGATATGCAAGTGTGACTGAATGAAGGAATGTTGAAGATGGCAGATTGATTGTGTGCACTCATTCAGTCAGCCTTGGATATGGAAGTAATGCCAGAAGCTTAACGGAACATAGACATGCTTCTCTGTTCATAAATACAGAAATAAATCCCGTAACTACTGATCAGTCATTGCAATGTCTGTAAAACATTGAGAAAACAACTATCATCCATGATGAGATAGCAAAATCTGCCAATAAAGAAAACCCTGGGTTACAACAAACAAACGGCATGGATACGCTAACAGAGAATTGCACGTGACAAACACAGTTCAGATTGTTATTCCAGGATCAGAGAGGGCAGCTGTGGGTCATGCTGTTGATGTTATCGATGTTAAGGAACTGTCATGAAGTGTCATTTAATGGGCTTCGATTACATTGTGATTATGATGTTGGGGAAAAGACAGAAGACGGAGAGGACAGGGGGACATGGCTGATTAGATTGGGTGGAGGGACGGTGATGTTCCCCAGTTACCAGAATTGGAATGTTACTCTTTGTAATTCATACGAAGAACTGATTCAAGAATACATCTACAATGAGGAATTAGCAGAGACAATATTAATGAAATGTGTTCATGCAATATAAAATACAGGAACAAAATGATTTCCTGCACCCACCAATATATGCAAAGTACAAAGGGATAAGGTTGTTAAAATACACTCCTGATATTGAGCTATATAAATTGAAATGTGAATTACATAACTAGGAAAGTGGTATGC